>NC_059136.1:18026886-18331361 GCF_020740605.2 Lemur catta
TGGGCCTCAATTAGCTTGTCTGTGACATGGGATAATGAGGCTGATTTTCCATAGTTTTCACAAGGATTAAATATGATTGAAGGTGTGAAACCTTGAGCCCAATGTCTGGCAGAGATTGGCATTCCGTTAACAGTTTTTAAATTTCTTAAGCATTAACTGGTAAAAGTGTAAAGAGAGCAAGATTTTAGCTTCCATTTCAACGCCTGGGGTCTGTCGGGTAGGTTGGGAAGACTCTGATCATATTGTTTCCAATTCCCTGGTTCATGGCAGAGGAAGTAAGAGGCAGGTGGGATGGCAGAGCTGAGAGTGAAGCCCAGGCCTGGCCTGCTGTCCCCAAGAACGGGGACACCTCAGTGGAGACGCTTCCCTCCAGAACTCACAGTTCAGTCATCAGCCCTAACAATGCCAGGTGTAAATCTTGTTTTGTGTTTTTCCAAGCCTTGTGCAAGTATTTGCCCACTCTGTCCTGTGCAAACAGTGCCATCATCCATGTGAAGTGGGTCCGTGGGCTGCGGGGGACAGTGTGCAGGTGTTAAGTCAGTAAGTGCCTCTCGGATCTCAGCAGCACTTGTTTAGCAGACCGGGCAGTTTACAGTGTCAGTCACTGAGGGACGGAGCAGGATGGGGCAGGTCCGAGGACGCGGAGAAGCGGCACTGACGGGCCCTCCCTAAGGGGGCCAGTCTCCGCGGCATGGGGACAGCCACTGGCAGACAGGCCCGGTGGGAGTGGCCAGGCAAGGAAGGGTGGGTGGAGCCATCACACACGCTGTGTTCCTCGGGGCTGTCCTGACCCATATGGTCTGTAGCGACCCGTGACTCATGGTCAGTGTCTGGACTGCTCATGTATTTATAGATAAATGTTCCCACACATAACTCGGCCTTTACAATTTGGGAAACTTATGTAAAAAAAAAGGGGGGGGAGTATTTTTGAAAGTTCAGTGGGGACTGGGTGGCCCTGGCTGCTTTGTGTGCTGCGAAGCCAGCCCAGCATGCGTGTGCTTTGCACTGTTAGCTTACAAAGCCCCCTTAGGTGGTGGGCTCTGCTGCATCCAGGTGTGTTGAGTGGGCTCAGCCCTTGGCAGCTCCCAGGTAGGCCCAGGTGAACACAGTGTGCTGGGAGCGGGCAGAGGGAGGAGAAAGCTTTTCTCTCTGGAAGATGAGGGAGATCCTCGAGGGGTAGGGTGGGCAGGGAGGGGACATCTGGCTTAACCCTGAGGGATGAGGACAAATGGCTGGGCAGGAGCAATGGGGGAAAGGTGCTGTTGGAAGTGGGAACAGCAGAAACAAGGCAGAGTGTGGGATCCCATTTCTTTGCTGTGTTGGCCACTGTGACCGTCCCGCAGAATCGAGATATGGGGTCGGGGAGGGGACTGGTGGTCTGCGGAAACCATGAGCTCCCCTGGATATATGAATGAGGAAACTGAGGCTGTGGAGGGGTTAGGGTGTTGGTCAGGGCTCCGGGAAGTGAGCAGCACAAGAGAGGAGACAGAGCACTGTGGTGGGGCCACCAGCCCCACCAGTCACACGGCCAAGCAGCTGGGCCTGACCCCATCCACAGCCCTGTCCCTCATTACACAGCTGTCTCCTGTAGCAGCTTCAAAAGGTTTTCTTCAAAACGGGCATTGGCTCTTTGAATTTCACCCTTTAAGGACAGAAAGCCATTTGGCATTGCCTCAGAAAAATGGAACAGGCACCTTCTCCACAGCCCAGCAGTTTCACACTGAGGTTTACCCCAAATATGCCTGAGCACATATATTTGTACCAGAAGACTGCACCATTCACAGGGGCCCCAATGGAGAGCGACCTAGATACCCAGCGGCAATAGGGTCTATAAGTACAGTGCTGTATAGTCGCACAGAGAACACAGTACAGCAATGGAGACACAAAACCACAGCTGCCATAGGGATGACTCAAAACACAACACAGAGCAAAGATATGTACAATGTGATTCCATTAATAATGACATAAAAAATAATTAAAATATCTGGAAATAAATTTAACCAAGGAAGGGAAAGACTTGTATACAAAGGTGCCCAGACAGACCATTCAGTGGGAGAAAGGACAGTCTTTTCAATAAACGGTGCTGGGAAAACTGAATACCCACGTGCAAAAGAATGGATTTGGACCCGTACCTCACATCATCTATAAAAATTAAATCAAGATGGATCAGACCAAAATGTAAGAGCTACAACCATAAGCCTCTTAGAAGAAAATACTGGGGTAAATCTTCATGACCTTGGATTTGTCAATAGATTCATAGATATGATACCAAATGCATGAATAACAAAAGAAAAAATAGATAAATTGAACTTTACTAAAATAAAAAAACTGTCCGTCAAAATGCATCAAAGGACACTATAAAGAAGATGAACAAACAACATACAGAATAAGAGTAAATATTTACAAAGCAAATATCAGACAAGGATTTGGTATCCAGAATATATAAAGAACTCTTCCAACTCAACAACAAAGGACAATTCAATTAAAAAATGGGCAAAGGACTTGAATACACAATTCTCCAAGGAAGATATACAAATGGCCAACAAGCACGGCACATAAAAAGATGTTCAACATCATTAGGCATTAGGAAAATGCAAATCAAAACCACAATGAGGTACCATTTCACCCCTACTAGAATGACTATTTAAAAAAACCTCAAAAAGTAAAAAACAAAAACCAGCAACAAGTGTTTGTAAGACTGTGGAGCAATTGGAACCCTCATTACATTGCTGGAAGAAACATAAATGGTCTAGCCACTTTGGGAAACCATTTGGCAGTTCCTCAAAAAGTTAAATGTAGAATTACCATATGATCCAGCTATTCCACTCCTAGGTATATACCCAAAATAAATGAAAACAAGGACTCAAACAAGTGTATGTTCATAGTAATGACTCAAATGTCCATCAATGGATGAACGGATAAACAAATTGTAATATATATCACACAAACAACAGAATATTATTCAGCCATAAAAATGAATGAAATTCTGAAACATGCCACACCTTGGAGGAACCTTGGAAACATTATGGTCACTGAAAGAAGGCAGACACAAAAGGTCACATATTGTACCACTCCATTTAGATGAAACATCCACAGTAGATAAATCCATAGGGACAAAGCAGAAAACAATAGTTTCCAGGGCTGGGGGAGGGAAGTGGGGAGGAACTGCTGAATGGGTCTGGGGTTTTACTCTGTAGTGACAGAAGGAAGTAAGGACAGAGGTAGCTGTTCAACATCAGGAACGTGCTAAATACCACTGAATTGTTCATTTTAGAGTGGTTAATTTTATGCTACGTGCATTTCATCTCAATAAGTTATTAAAAAATAAAATTAAAAAACCTGGAAGCCTCAGAACGACACAAAACAAAACATACAGAACAGCCAGGGGACGAGCATCACGGGAGTGATGGGATCGCCGGGAGGGAAGGAGTGCAGCTGGAGAGGGGCCCGTGGTAACTCACAGGGTCTGCTTTGTTATTATGCTTTAACTGTGTGCAGATCTTTTATGCACTATTTTTACACACTTTATTTCACACTAAAATATTTTAAAAGAATAAACAAAAGGAAGGGAGAGAATCAGAATCACGCAGCCTGGGATCGATGAGTGTCCCAGTCGCCCTTCTCCCCTGTCACCAGCTTTGCTGTAGTGATTCCAACAAGGATCTTGGGGCCCCTCAACAGCTCCCCTTCCTGGTTTGGCCAACATGGACCAGCCGGCTGGCTCAGAAGGCAAGGTTGTCGGCAAGGCACTGTGTAAAGGGCCTCCCCTCCTTGCCCAGGTACCTAGCCTGGTTCGCAGGTGCCAGGAGGGTGCAGCCCGGTGCCCGCAGGGGTGAGGAGCAGAGCCTGAGCCAGCCTCCTGCTCCTGCCTGGCTCCCATGGACAGCGCCCTCTCCTTTTCGGGTGCTCCCTGTCCTTCACCACCCCTCCAGGTCCCCGCCTTCAGGCTTCCTCTCTCAGGGGAACATCAATCATGACATACCAAATCATGGAATATGAAACTCTGAAAAAGACTACATAGAACTCTTGAGTTCTAAAATATAAAGATCTCTATTATGAATTGAAAAGAAGGCTATAGTAAGATCTTTCTGGTGTGATCACAGGAACAAATTTCCTGATATGAAGACGTCTAGAGCTGAGCTGTCCAGCACAGCAGGCCCTGGCTACATGTGGCTATTGAGCAAAGAAATGTGGCCAGCGCGAACAGAGCTACGCTGTGTGGGTCAGTGTGAGCGCACTCCCGTCTGCTCTGTCTACCGCGAGAGCTGGAAAAAGAGGTGTCCGGCTGGATTTCAAAGACTTAGTACAAAAAAAGGACATGCAATACTTCATTAAGTTTTTGATCTTGATTATATGTTGAAATTATAATATTTTGGATATATTGAGTTAAAAACATTATAGTATCAAACTTAATTTCACTTACTTGTTTTTACTTTTTTTAAATGTGGCTACTATACAATTTGAAATGTGTGTGGCACATGTGCTATTGCTATTGGGCGGCAAGGGTGTAGAACAATACACATCAGACGCTAAGCATGGTCCGCGGTGGGGGGAGTCGGGATTGGGAGAAGTATGTAAGCAGGACTTGCGCTTGGCTCTTCCGCATGGCTTTATAACCATATTTCCAATCATTAACAAACACAACAGGACCCTGTCGCTGTGATCTCTGACCAGCACGCTCTCCACCTCACCATGCCAGAGGAACGTGCCTGAGGGCCCTGGAGAGAGGCCACCTGGCAAGAGCATCACTTCTGCCTTGAGGTACATTAAGCATTACCAACCTTGGGGGACCAGACACAGGACAGACATGTTGTGTTGAGGGAAGAGGACACCTGTGCTTGCCACGTTCATGGAGGAGGCAGACCAGGTGGAGTAGGATCCAGGAGCCATGGGGGAGGGGATGGCGTGCACACAACAGGAAGGCCCCGCCAGCTGGGGAAGGGAGTGCTGTGGGCTGACGTTAGCTTGTTTTCTTAAAGTCATCACCACCAGTATAAATGCATTCCCCCCTTGCCCCACTTAGACACTAACTGAAGACACAGTTTCTGGAAAGCAGTAAGATAAATACTAACAGGTGCTTTCTACAGGAGCCTGGGAAAATTGCTCCTGGAGGGGTAGGGACTAATCTGTTTCCTGGACCCTGGCTGCTCCCAACAGGTGCTGTGATTCCTCCACACATTGTCCAGCCTAACATTAGGGACAGAAAAAGAGGAGCATGGCAGGTACCAACTGGCCAGATCCCTTTGCATATCACCACGGCAACCTGTCTCTGGCTACTGTCTTGTTAATGCAAGTTTTAAGATGTTAAATCCCATTAACCTCTAGGTCATGGAAGGCTTTGAGGGATTGGGTCCCATTATTCCTCTGGCTGAGGGCTTCCATTTTCCCAGGTCCAGAATTTACACACACACACACACATTACAGGACATCTTGCAAACGTTTTCAACCAAAGCAAAAGAGAATTTTCTAAAGACATCTAATGCCCCAAGTAAGAGGATTTTAGGTTGATAGAAAATCTGTTTTGTTTTCACTTAGTTCAGAATGAAAATGACTAGCAATTTAAAATGCCTGAGCATCATTTCACTTCTTGTACTTATCAAATTTACAAAGCAAATAAATGAGGTTGCAAAGAGCCAAACCAAACAAAATTCCAAACTTCTTCTAGAAAATAACCAATAAAATATAAACAGTTATAGCAAACACATTCAACACTGGTTGATGTTTCCAATTACATTTTCTGGGGCCTAAAATACACTGCAGAGAAGTGGCCAATGTATGCTACAAATATAATTGCAAATGCAATGAATTAAAACTGCTGCTAGATAGTTCCATAAATGGTATTGGGGGAACATTACCAAAGCCAATCCTTCCCAAAATCAAATTTGTATTTGTCAAGTCCACTTACAGAAAGGTTGGGCTCCCCTCTTGGTTTGTCCCTAAATATTTAGTTCAGACAGGGAAGATTTTTCTCATCTTCCTTCCTTCCACCTTCATTCTCAGTTCCTATCCCTTGTCAACCCAAGTACATTTCCTGTAAATAGTTTTTCTCCCCCATCACCCTCACTATTTTTGCTAAGATTTTAAAAGAAAGATACACATTGCACACATGTACCAAAAATTACATGTACCCCAAAAATATGTGTAACTATGATATATAAATTAAAAAATACAAAAAAAGATATACTTTCAGCTGAAAAAGGAAAACATATTTGTTACAGAAAATTATTAAAGATAAGAGAAGTAGAAATGCACAGAGGAATAAATAAACATCACCCATGAGGCTTCCATTTAAAAATAACTAATAACATTTCTAGGCTTTTTTTTCTATGACTAGATTAGACATGTGCATGTGTGTATAATAAAAAAATCATCATTCTACATATAGTCATTACACCTTTTTCTCTGTCATTTTAAAAGTGCATTATATTTCTCTGTCATTTTAAAAGTGCATTATATTTCATCCTGTGGATAGACATGATTTATGTGTCCAGTCCTCTATTTGGGGACATTTGGATTGTTCACTGAGTTTCCCTGTAGTAAACAACGCCATGTAAATTTTGGCAGCCCTTCAAAATTAGGGTGGGTTCCTAGATACGGAATTTGTAGACTTCCTGGGCACATACTGCTGAACTGCCTTCCAGAAACCAATTCACACTCCTACTGGCAGTGAGAGGGAATATTAACCTCCTTTCACAACCCTGTGTGGTATAACCAGCCTCTTCTCTAAGGCTGTAAATAACAGTTAAAACCTCAGCTGATAAAGGCTTACAGGTATAAACCCCCTTCTCCCCTAAGAACTTCAGTGTTTTCTGGGGTTCCTAGGAAGATGTGGGCTTTCCCTGAAGCAAAGATGCTAAGGAGGCCAAGCCCTGGAGTTAGAGCTTCTGAGAAAATCCTTGTTGGAACCTGCTTCGAGAACCTGGCCCTGGGGAGGCCCAGAGCTTTTGAGACTCTCTGTGACCTGCTGACAGAGTGTTTGTCTCCTCTGCAAATCAGCCTGGTGGGCCCGTTCTGCTGAGAGGGGCTCTTGGAACCCAGGCTGAATGCAGATCCACGGGCTGTTCTCTAGGGCCCTGCCCAGCAAGCCTCAGCAGCAGAGGAGAAATAGGTACAAGGATGCACACCTGAGCTGCCCCACACCGGTGGTTACCTGTACCTGAGCCTACCTGGACTTGAGGTTACCAGCACCTGAGGTTAACAGTGCCTGAGCCTACCTGCACTTGAGGTTACCAGCACCTGAGCCTACCTGTACCTGAGGTTAACAGCACTTGAGCCTACCAGCACCTGAGCTTACTTATACCTGCGTCTACCTGCATCTGAGGTTACCTGCACTTGAGCTTGCCTGCACCTGAGCTTATGCGAACCTGTGCTTACCTGCAGCAGCGGGACAGCGAAGGCACAGCCCAGCCTCCTCCAGCCTCTTCCAGTCTCCTCCCTGGACCGGGCAGGATGCTGGGGGAGGAGGGCCCACCCTTTAAGAGGAGTATGTGAGCGCCTGGGCCCTCATGATCCCCGCGAGGCGATGGTCCCGTGACCTGGCTCCCAGGCCAGAAAAGGAAGCCCAGCCCCAAGCTTCCAGGCTGCTCCATGTGAGAGTACATGACAGCCTTGGGATCTGGGGGAGGTGGGGGGCTAGAGCTTTCCCTTTGAAGTGGCCCCCCAGGTCCCCCTCCCACCCAGCCGGCCCTTCCCCTGCTTGAAATGTCAGCATGGTTTGCATAATCGAGACAATTGGACATAATCGTTCTTTCAGAAGCCCCTCATCATGCGGGCAGTGCCTGGGCTCTGGGGAGCCGGGAGAGGGCAGCACATGGCATTAATTATTGCTAATCCTTTTTCAAATCATCTGAGGTTGGGCCAGAGGTCGAGGTGAACCAGCTGCAAATGCAGCGTGAGCCCCACATGACTCTCACCCCTGACTGGGTGCCTCTAATTCCCTGCTATCCTGCTCTTCCAGCACCTCCTGGCTGGCACCCACAGTCACCCCAAAACTGCCATGGTGGGAGGTTTTTTGGATTTGCTGTCACAGTGTGCATGGTTTTATGCCGGCTTTCAACACACTTTCTTAGCATGGCAGGAAAGAAAAACCCCAAACCCTGAAATATCCCTGTACCTCATCATTTCTTCCCCCTGCATCTGTGAGTCTCCTGGCATGGGCCATCCCCCGCCTCACAGAGAAGCCGACAGAGATGCAGACAGGTTGGGCACAAGGGCAGCTAGGGTGTTCTCATATTGCAGATGAGGACACTGAAGCTGATGAGTGAACGGCGCGCCCAGACAGCACGTGAGGTGGAGCAGGACTGGCCCAGGTTGTCATATCCACCCCATAAGCAGAGCCCTGGCTGGGGAGCACAGCCTGAGCCTGGGGTCACTCCCCCAGCCCCTACCTGGCGGACACCCTGGGGGCTCAGGAAGTGTCCTAACTCCTGGGGTGAGTGAACATGGGCTAGGCCATTTTCTGGGGACAGTGTTTGTCTTTTGTTTTCATTAGATTTTCTCAGGTCTGCCCCAACAGAGTAGGCGCACGGGGGAGGGGGCGAGCACGACTCCTATGTGCTTTGCTGCAGTGCATACAGCTGGGGGTGGGCAGCGCCCCCACAGCGACAGCCCTGGCCCCGGCGCCCTAGTCTTCTTTCTTGTCAACTGGTGGTTGACTCCTGAGGCCTGAAAAATTCACCGCTTTGGCAGGGGTCCTTCTGGGGCCAGCAGGACAATGCTAAGTGCCCGTAGTTCTAACAGCACAGGTCCAGGCAGAATTTTGGAGGCAGGGTGTTCTGGAGGCATCAGGAATCAGCCAAGAGCAGCCCTGGAAGGCCCCATGGGGCAGGTGAGCCGGTGGCCAGCACTGCCAGGGCTGAGACGTGTGGATACTTGGTGGTCAATGCCAGTGACCAGCCCAGCCCAGCTGGCTGCCAGCCAGTGCTCTGCAGGCAGTGGGCCCCTCACCAGACAACAGGCCCTTTCTCAGGGTCAGATAATACGGAAAGGAGGGGAGCCCCAGGTTTCCCAAGAGAACACCCCTTCTCCTTGGGGGCCAGCTTAACAGGGTCCACACCTGTGACTCCTGAGCACTTAGAACACAGCCAGAACTAATTGAGATGTGCTCTGAGCACAAAACATGCACGGGATTGCCAAGACTTGTGATAATAACTGATTGCATATTGAAATATTTTGGATGTATTGAGTTGAATAAAGTGTTACTAAATTTTTTTCACCTGCTTCTATTTATTTACTTTGTTTTGATTTCAGAGTATTATGGGGGTACAAACGCTTTGGTTACATAAATTGCCTTTGCACCCCCCGGGTCAGAGCTACATGCATGCCCATCCCCCAGACAGTGACTTTTTAAATTGACTGCTAGAAAATTGAAAATTACATTTGCTCTGTGGCTCCCAGCTGTGGCTGACATCATATTTCTGTTGGATGGCACTGAGCTGGAGCCGTAGGGGTTGGGGGGCGGTGAGGGGAGCAGGTCCTGAACAGAATGCCCCATGCTCGGGAGGCACTGTGCCCCTCTGCGAGTATCACCTGGGTGACCCAGTGCACGGAAATGATGCACAAGAACTGTAGAGAGGACGCGGAGGCTCAGAGGGTATAAATGACCTGCTGGCTGTCACCTGTGTGCTCCCCTGTGCAGGGCCCTGAGAAGGTCTTGGAAGTCAGGCTGTGGGCAAGGAGTGCCCCGGGTGGAGGCACAAGGGTCTTAGTTTGGGTCTCCTCAGAGCAGACTCTGAAATGAGTCAGTGATGTTGTTTCTCATGCTCCTCCAAGCCCCGCACTTCCAGACCAATAGTTAAATCTTGAAACCCGTTCGGATTCAAGGTCGACTTTTGCGACAAGACTCTCACTGGTGGTGGTGTGTCCTTCTGTTGGGAGACACATAATGTCCAGTTGTCTCTTTTTTGTGACGTCAGTGGACTTTGATGATGATTGTCTAGAGCCATTATGTCTCTAGGACTTGCCAAATGGTGATCTTCTAATTCAGTCAACTCCTCTTCATTTATTAGTTGGAATTCATTTATAAAGAGAAACTTGTCCTGGTCAGGCCTGGTTACCCTGAGGCACAGTTTGCATAGGAGAAGCCGAAAAAGGTTTCAGTTTCCAGAGGAAAAAGTTGGTTCCCTGGCATCATCCCAAGGTGACTAATGTGTTTCTTTTTTTCAGAGAGTCAGTATAAATTCATGGATTTTAATGTATTTGATGCATTTCAATCCACAGCAGTTATGTTCCTTATTGTTGCTCAAGTTGTCCCAATTTCACACAGGCTCTTGAATCCTTGTGACAGCACCCCAGGAGTCTCTGAGAGCCTCTTTGCTATCTGGGATGAAAAGATGTTTCAGGCCCATCTTGTCCATTTCTTGCCCCAGATCTGGACTCAGCCATTCTGCGAGGAGCCCTGGTTCCTTTTGGTGGGAAATAGTGTTCAGAAACCAGTATCTGCTTCTGAACTGAACTGCTTCTAGGCCTTTTCAGGGGGCAGAATCACGAAGTTGTGTGTGAATGTGTGTATGTGCACGTATATACTTTTAAAGAAAATGAATCATGAGTTCTTACTGCTAATTTCCAATTTAAATTTAGAAACACAGGGATTTCACTTAACTTCCTTGATTTTATATTTGTGTCTCTTTTTGCTCATGCTGAAAGTCTTATTCCTAATGACACTAACACAATTTCAATTTTGCTTTATCCTGAGTGTAGTTCAGAGGAACGTACCAATATTGCTGCTAGCAATATGAGGACTGAAAGCAGTTTAAGACGTTGTTTTGCTATTCATTTTTGCCTTGTATATTTCCTATTAGGGTTTTTCAAAAACTTAAAAAAAGTCCTCTGTGTGGTTATTATGCAAACTTGATACACAGCAAGATTCATGGGACACAACACATGAGAAGCATGGAGAGATGCTATTAATGTCTCAGAATTAGTATGTGTGCAGTGAGCTTGGCAGGGTTCCTATGAGGTTCACTTATTTAATTTTCCTTTGGATTTCTGTGCATTATTTTAGGAATTGGTTTTTAAATTTAATTTTGTTGTATAATTATGTAAAACATTTACATTTTTGCAAAGTCAAATCTGCAAACAAGATTCATTCAATAAGAGTCTGGCTACTGTATCTGTCCTTCTCCCCAGTCCTTCCCTCCCCACGAGTAAGCTTTTTTTAAAACAAATTTTTGTTCTATTCTTTCCATTTCTAAATATACGTATATGTGTATTCATTTTCCTCCTCCTCTTTCTCACATACCTGGTAGAGGCTTTTACACACTTTCCCCCACCTTGCTCTTTGCACTTTACTTCTCCACTTTTCTTGGCAATTACACAGCTACCCCTCACTTTTTTAAATGGCTGTGCAGCCCTAATCTTTGGGTGAGTGCATGAGAGTCGACCCAACCAGGCCCACATCAATGGACACTTGGGTGATTCTCAGTCTTTACAAATACCACAGCAACAAAAAATTTTGCCGTACGTCCTTTTGCATTTGCCAGTAATCTTTAGGTCAGACTCCTAGAAATAAGATTGCTGAGATTAAGGATAAGTACGTAATTTGCTAATATTGCAAAATTTCCCTTTATAGAAGTTGCACTATTTTGCATTTCTATCAGCATTTTATGAGTTCTTGTTTTACCATAGCCTAAACTTTCTTGTTAAACTTTGTTGCTGAACTTTTAGATCTTTGCCAGTCTTCATATGAAACAGTGTCTCAATATAGTTTTGGCCTATAGTTTTCCTTTTTTATAATGCTGCTATCTTGCTTTGGTATCAGTGTAACACTGACCTCATAAAACGAGTTAGGAAATGTCCACCTAGCTTCTATTTTCTATGAGAGTTTGTGAAGGATTGGTCTTAATTGTTCCTTACAAGTTTGGTAGAATTCCCCATTGAAGCAATTTGGGCCTGAAGTTTTCTTTGTGGGAAGTTTAAAAATTAATAGTTCAATCTTTTTACTTTTTATAGGTCTGTTCAAATTTTTCTATTTCTTCTTGAGTCTGTTTCAACAATTTGTGTCTTTTCAGGAATTCATCCATTTTGTCTAGGTTTTCAAATTTGTCAGGATACAGTTGTTCACGATATTCTCTCATAATCCTTCGTATTTCTAGAAGGTCAGTAATATGTCCCTTTCTGATTCCTGATTTTAGTAACTTGAGTCTTCTCTCTTTTTTATATGGTCAGTCTGACTAAAGGTTTGTCAATGTTGTTGACTTTTCAGGGAACCAACTTACGGTCATTGATTTCTTCTATTGTTTTTCTATTCCTTATTTTATTTATTTTTGCTCTAGTCTTATTTCCTTCCTTCTGCTTGATTTGGGTTTAGTTTGCTCTTCTCTTTCTAGTATTCTAAAGTTGAAGGTTAGCTTATTGATTTGAGATCTTTCATTCTCAATATAGATGTTCACAGCTATAAATTTTTCCCTGAGCACTGCTTTAGCTGTGTCCCATAAGTTTTAATAAGTTTCATATTTGTTCATCTTAAAGTATTTTCTAATTTTTCCTGTGACTTCTTTAACCCACTGATCACTTAGGGGTATGTAGTTTCATTGTCCACTTATTTGTGAATTTCTCAAATTTTTTCTATTCTTGATTTCTGATTTAATTCCACTATGGTTGGAGAGCATATTACTACTTTGTATGACTTCAATCCTTTTACATTTATTGAGACTTGTTTTATAGCCTAGCATATGATCTTTCCTGGAGAATGTTCCATGTGCCCAGGAGAAGAATGTGTATTCTGTTGTTAGGTAAAGTGTTCTCTTAGATGTCTGTTAGGTCAATGTTGTTTTAAATTGCGTTTATCTTACTATGAGTAAGTTTGAGCCTTTTTTCATGTTTAAGGTCCATCTGCATTTCTGTTTCTGTGAACTTTCCACATTTCTTGCTACTTTGTCTATACGGTCTTTTTCCTTATTTTTAAAGCTTGTTCATATATATTAAAGATGGTAAACTTTTGACTGTGATAAAGTGGCAAATATCTTCCTGCAGTTTATCATTCGTCTTTTACTTTCACTTAGTTGCCCTGGCTTCTTACTTTCTTGCTCTCCATAGTCCATTCAATTCAATTCTCCATGGACGTCATCTCTTGGCCTTAAGGCGCTGCTCTGCGGAGATGAGGGAATGACTCAGAAACAACTGCCAAGGGTCCGCAGGCTAGTGGGGGAAGTAGTGCCCACAGGAGCACGTTGGAAATGCAGGGCAGACTATAGGAAGCATTGCAGTCAGACTTGCCAAGCAATAGGGAAGTATAAAGGGAGAGAGGGCATCTCAGAGGAAAGAGGGTGAAGGGGCTTCAAACTGGGCAGGGGTTTGGGGGGAATCTGGGTGTGAGGAAAGGAGGCAGTTTAAGCAAAAGAGCTGGAGGCAGGAGGCACCAGAACAGCAGGGCAGCCAGCAGACCCCGTGAGCTGGGGCACAGTCCCCAAGCAGAGGTGGGCGATGAGCAGAGAAAGGGGAAGACAAGGCTGGGAACAGAGGGCTGGTGGAGGAGACTCGGGGAGTGCCAGGCTCAGGCTTGCACTGGCCGAGCAAAAGCTCTGTGAACCCTGACCTGGAAGCCCTGATCAAAGTACCTTCCTTTTCAAAGTCTTATTTGACATAAGACTTATATCAGTACAAAAAATTATATCGCTCGTGGGATTGGCTGCAGAGGTGGGCATCCACTTTCCTTATTTCTGAATTATTTACGTATGTTTAAAACAAGATAATACTATTGAGTTAACAAAAGATTCAATTAGCAGGATCTCAGAAAAATGAAGTAGAAGTAGATTATTAAAAATATATCTGCTTTGTAAATTAAACTCATATTTCATCAAACAATCTCTCTATGAATGAAGGCGGCCAGAGGGTAATTTAAAATCTTTGGTGTTGTTATAAAAGATAATGATAAAGATAAGCGGACCGATAACGAGATTACACAAAGACATAGAGGTTTATCAATGCTCTTGATTACCAGAAACTCTGCCTCTGTTTCTCCACTGACTAAAAAAAAATAAAGTGGGTTTTGCCACTTGGGGGAAAATAAGGTCCTTGGACATTTGGAATGTGGGCCTGGGAAACGCCCCTCTTTGTCTGAAAGGCAGTGGGTCTTCCTGGAGACCCAAGGGCTCAGTTGGCCGAAACATGCCGGCCACTCTCCAAAGGACCCCTGACCTTGCCAGCCAGTTAATATTGGCAGCAGACTTCACACCAGCCTCTCCACTGCACGTGGCTCCAGGCTAGGGGAGCTGGAGTTCCTGGGGGACCTCTGCTGGTCCTCATTCTCCAGTGGAGGACACAGGTGGGGAGAACCCACCATGGAGGGATCACGGGGAGGAGCTAAACCACACAATGACTTTCTGTCTGATGATAAGAGCTTTCTTTTCATTTTTTCTCCTTTCTCTTTTTTCTTTCTTTATTTTTTCGCTCCTCAGTGGGCTGTGTTGCAATGTTGGCAGATGATGTGTGCTAGAATAACAAACACATGGGTCAAAAAAAAAACCTGCCAAGCATGTAATATTTTTTAGTTTTCAGAATAATCTCAACCATGAAAATAAAACCAGTGAGTCTGTGGTGGAGATGATCCATTCTCTCAAAGCTTTGTCGCCGTCTCACTGCGGCATGAGCACCGAGAACCTGGCGTGGCCACGTAGGTTGGTCCTGGGCTCTGCTGTGAAGAAGGGTTGCAGCTGGAGCTTCCGGAAGTTTCCAGGAGAGACCATTATCTTAGCTAGTTTTCTCTCTCACCAAATTCCTGACATCTCATTAATCTGCAACTCCACCGACTACGTGTAAGGAGCCCTAGTGCGTCGCCGGGCTGGAACCCCTGCGAGTCTGGATGTAACACTCTGCCCTCTGCTGGGACCTGAAGGAGAACTTTCAAATTCCAACTGCTGCTTAAATCGCCACTCTGGAGTGATGGCAAAACTCCCAAAATGTGGGTCCAATTATATGGAAGTCAATTTGACCTTTTCTTCCTTCAAGATGTCTGTGTTCCTGAGAAGAAATCTGGGCAGGAACCATGGCAAGAGATTATTTTGCCTCCATCTGACTTCAAACTTCTTTTGTTTATAGCAGCTGACTGCATAAAAAGAACAGAATCACTGGGGGACACAATGATGGGTGTGAGCCCCACGGAGCCAGCTGGACCTTCTCACAGTCCACACTGAAGGATGTCCCAGGGTGTCTGTGAAGGTTCAACACCTTCACCCCACCATCACCCGGCACATAAGTTATTATTTCTGTCTCATGTGTCACAACCCCTTGGGATGGAAGAGTTCATACTAGTCTTCAAGATAATTTCCTACCAGTCTCATCTTATTTATGTAATGCTTCATAGCTACTAAAATTTGAATTTTACTTAATTTGGTCACAATAACCTATCAAGCAAAAAAAAAAAAAAAAACGCATCTCAAAGAAAAATTTGGGTGTATCCAGTAAATCTTAGCGAAACTTTAAGCAAAAAGTTCTGGGACTAGAGTATTCTTGTTACCTGAATCTTTCATTTAAATTGATAGAAAGATTTTGAATTTTAATATTTTGATGAAAATCTTTTGGAAAAATCTGAAACACAGGCCAAGGCAAGGCTGCTAAGAAGAATCGTAACAAGACTGAGCATATGGAGCTTAGAGGAGGTAGGGCAAATTCTGGAAAGTGTGGGAATAGCAGAAGGGATTCTGGCATTCTACTTTTTAAGGCTCATTCTTTCTTCCCCAGCTGATTCAGAAAGCAAGCAAACAACAAACACTCTAGATAAAGGTGGTTAGCAATTAGTCCTCAATTCTCCCCAGTTCTGAGAAACTTTTGCTTAGCAGAGGTCTCTCCTTCCCATCATGCCCAGCTCCTTCTACCCAAGGGGCCAGTTAAGCTTTTTTTTTTTAAAGTGGCTGAGATGAAGAGAAGTGTCTACTTTGAGGGGGTCCCCTAACTCAGAGAAGGGATCTCTTCTAGTATTATGTCTACCCAGGAGCAACATTCTCTAAATTGGGTTCCTCAGAGCTTAGGCATTCTCAGAAAAATGATTCCACATGAGCTAAATTTGGGCAACTCTGCATATTATATTTTCCTCTTGGAGATTCACACTGCACATGAGGATGCTAAAGGCTCTGAGAAGTCCTGCAATGAAGAAACCTCTTTACTTTTATGTAACCTGGCATTTCCAAAAATCATTTGTTCATGGAATCATCCTTTTCTTCTAAAATACTTCTTAGTATTTTTCATATCCAAAGTGCCACAAGGAAGGATTTGGGAAGAGTCAGGTGACTATGAGTTTAACCGTTTGAGGTGCTGGTGACTGGTGACTGTTCTGTGTTGGAGCAAACTGCTTCCCTGAACTCCCATTCAAAGATCTGGAGAAAGTTTCTGACAGTCCCTATTGAGAGCTCCCTTGGCTTTGGTGAGATGGGATCATCTCCTAACGTGGGTTCTATCTGAATTGTTTCCATTGTGCCTCACTGTCATCTGCTCCAGGTGGGGAATGGTATCTGATAGAAGTGAGTCTCCCAGCTGAATCAGCCATATCCCCTAACTCTACCTTCTATCTTAAATTAATTAATTCTTATTCTTAAAAAAAATTTTAGTTATAAAATATACATAACATAAAATTTGCCATTTTACCCATTTTTAAGTGTCCAGTTCAGTGCTGTTAAGTACA
Source organism: Lemur catta (assembly GCF_020740605.2). Taxonomy (NCBI): domain Eukaryota; kingdom Metazoa; phylum Chordata; class Mammalia; order Primates; family Lemuridae; genus Lemur; species Lemur catta. Next base: position 18,043,502 of record NC_059136.1, read on the forward strand.
TTCACATTGTTGTGCAACCATCACAACCATCCTTCTCCAGAACTTTCTTCATCTTGCAAAACAGAAACTAAATACCCAGGAAACATGAACTCCAACCCCTGTCAACCACCATTTGCCATCTTTCTCTGTAACTTGACTACTTTAGGTACTTCATGTAAGTGGAATCATACAGTATTTGTCCTTTCATGACTGACATTTCACTCAGCATAATGTCTCCAAGCCTCATCCATGGACCATGTGTCAGAATTTCCTTCCTTTTCAGAGGATTTCTATGGTTTGAGTGTTTTTATTCCCTTGAAAACTCATGTTGCAACTTAATCCCCAACGTGATAGTGTCAGAAGGTGGGGCCTATGGGAGGTATTTAGGTCATGAGGGCTTCATGAATGGATTAATGCCCCATAAAAAGGGCTTGTGGGAGTGGGTTCATTCTGTTCCACTCTTGTGCCCTGTGGGGAACAGCATTCCTCCCCTCTAGAGGATGCAGCAGTCAAGGCACCATTTTGGAAGCTGCGACCAGGCCCTCACCAGACACCAAACCTGCTGGTGCCTGGATCTTGGAATTCCCAGCCTCTAGAACCATGAGAAAAAAAAATTCTGTTCTTTATAAATTAGTCTGTAGTATTCTGATATAGCAGCACAAAATGGACTAGGAAGGCTGAATGATATTCCACTGTACACATATACCACATTTTGTTTATCCATCCACCTGTTAATGAATGTTTTGGCTGTTTCCACCTAGCTATTGTGAATAATACTGCCATGAACATTGGAGTAAAAATGTCTGTTTAAGTCCCTGCTTTCAATTTTTTGTGTACATACTCCAAAGTGGAATTGCTAGATTGTATGGTAATCCTATTTAATTTTTTGAGGAATTGACATAGTTTGTCTTAGTCTGTTCTGTGCTGCTATCACAGAATACCCAAGACTGTAATTTATAAAAAACAGAAAATGTATAGGCTCACAGTTCTGGAGTCTGGGAAGCCAAAGATTGAGGGCCACACCTGGTGAGGGCTTTCTTGCTGTGTCATAATGTGACCAAAGGCATCACATGGTGAGAGAATGCATGGGCGAGAGCAAGAGGGGGCCAAACTGGCTTTCATAACCAACCCACTCTTGCAATAATGAATCCAATCCTATGATATTAGCAATAATCCTTTCCTTTTTATAATGACTCTGCCCTCATGACCTAATCATCTCTCTCATCTTTCAACACTGCTGCAGCGAACTCTCTGGCCTTTTCGTATAAGGGCGCTAATATCATTCATGAGGGTTCCATCTTCATGACCTAATTATTAATACCTCCCAAAGGCCTCACCTCTAAATACTAACACAGTGGGTTAGGATTTCAACACATGAATTTGGCAGGGAGGAGACGCAAATATTCAGTCTATTGCATGAGAGAATAAAATAAAAACCTTACCTATAGAGGAACAAGGCTAAAATTTATATCAGCATTCTTGTCAGAAACCATGAAGGCAAGAAGAAAGTGGAGTGAAATGTTGAAAGTATTGAAAGAAACAAACCAACAACTCAGATTCCGCATCCAGAAAAATTATCCTTCAGATGTGAAGGAGAAATAAAGATTTTGTCAGACAAACAGAATTGAGGGAATTTGTCACCAGTACATCTACCTTGCAAAAAATGTTAAAAGTTCTTCAAGAGAAGGAAAAGATATGAGTCAGAAACTCAGATCTACATAAAGGAAAGAAGAGTGTTAAAGAAGAAATAAAGGTAAAATAAAACCTTTTATTTTTCTTTTTAGATGATCTAATAGATAACTGTTCAAGATGATAATAGCAGCGATGTGTTGGGTGAAATGGATGACAGCAATGTTATAAGGGACGGGAGGAAGAAAGTGGAAATACTCTGTTATAAGGTGCTTGCACGACCCATGAAGTGGGATAGTGTTAATTGAAAATGGATTTAGATTACAAATGTATACTGCAAACTCCAGAGCAACTACTAAAAAGATAATTCAGTTGCTAAGAGAAGAGAGAACATTGAATCATATAAAATGCTCAATTAAAACTAGAGAAGGCATAAAAAGAGGGGAAGATAAAAAAGAAACATAAGACAAATTTAATAAATAGAAAATGGTTATAAATATGGTTTACACTAATCCAACTATATTAATAATAACTCTAAATGTGAATGGTCTAAGTACACCAGTTAAAAGACAGAGACTGTCATAGTGGATAATGAAAACAAGACCTAATATATGTTGTCCACTTTAAATATAAAGATAGAGACAGATTAAAAGTAAAAATATGGAGAAAGATATAGCATGCTAACACTAGTCAAAAGAAAGCAGGAGTAGCTACATTAATTCCAGAAAAAGGAGACTTTAGAGAAAGTAAACTTATTGAGATAAAGAGGATATTAAATAATGACAAATGGGTCAATTCTTCAAGAAGATACAACAATTTTTTATGTGTATGTGCCTAACAACAGTGTCACTCTGCATGAGACAAAAACGTAAAGAACTGCGAGGAGAAATACACATGTCTACTATGTAGTTGGAGACTCCAGACCATCTATATCAGTAATTTACAGATCAAACAGACAGAAAATTAGTAAGGATACAGTTAAGTTGAACAGTACCATCAATAAACTGGATCTGACAGGCATGGTGGCTCATGCCTGTAATCTTAGCACTTTGAGAGGCCACGGTGGGAAGATTTCTTGAGGTCAGGAGTTCAGACCAGCCTGGGCAACATAGCGAGCCCCCATCTCTACAAAAAATTTAAAAATTAGCCAGGTGTGGTGACATACCCCTGTAATCCCAGCTGCTCAGGAGGCTGAGCCAGGAGGATTGCTTGAGCCCAGGAATTTGAGGTTACAGTGAGCTATGATCATGTCACTGCACTCCAGTCTAGGTGACAAAATGAGACCTTGTCTCTTTAAAATAATAAATAAATAATCTGGATCTAATTGACATTTATGGACTATTTCACCCAACTACAGCAGAATACACATTCTTCTCAAGCTCACATGGAACACTCACCAAGAAAGACCACATTCTGAGACATAAAACACATCCCAACAAATTTAAAAGAACAGAAGTAATAAAAATATGCTCTCAGACCACAATGGAATTAAACTAGAAAACAGTAGCAGGAAGATAGCTGGAAAATCCCCAAATACTTAGAGGTTAAACAACACACTTCTAAATAACACATGGGTCAAAGAAGAAATTTCAAAAAAAATTAAAAAATATGTTGAACTAAATGAAAATTAAAGCACAACTTATCAAAATGTGTGGGATGCAATGAAAGCAGTATTTCAAAAGAAATATATAGTTCTCAATGCATTTATTAGAAAAGAATAAAGATCTAAAGCCAATAATCTAAGTGTTCACCTTAGGAAACTAAAGAATAACAAATTACATCTAGTATAAGGAGAAAAGAAACAAGAAAAATTAATGCACATGTCGATTATATTAAAAACAGGAAATAGAGAAAATAAATGAAACCAAAAGCTAGTTTTTTGAAAATATCAATAGATGTGATAAATCTCTAGCCAGGCTAACCAAGAAAAAAAGAGAGAAGACACAGTTACTAACAACAGAAATCAAAGAAAGGCCATCACCATTGATCCCGTGGATTTTAAAAGGATAATAAAGCAATATTATGAACACCTCTGTGTCCACAGATTTGATAACTTAGGTGAAATGAACCAAGTACCTGAAAGACACAATATATCAAAGCTCACAAGAGGAGAAACAGATAATCTGCATAGGTGACATCTATTAAAAATTAAGCCACTGCAGGAAGCACCAGGCCTCAATGGTTTTACTAGTGAATTATACCATACATTTAAGGAGAAAAATATGCCAATTGTCTAGAATCTCTTCTAAACAATAGGAGAATAAGGAACACGTCTTAGCTCCTTCTATGAGGCCAGCATTGCCCTAATATCAAAACCAGACAAAAGAGATATTATAAGAAAATTACAGACCAATATCTTTTATGAACATATTAATAGATGCAAAAATTATGCAATAAAATATTAGTAAATCAACTCCAACAATATATAAAAAGAGTTATACACCATGACCAAGTTAGATTTATCTCAGATATGCAAGGCTGATTCCAGCACCTTAGTGGGTGGTGCACTACACCACCTCTGAGCCTGGGGAGCTTGCTGCATTCTTATTTCAGGTGCTACAGCTTCTTCCCACTCACACCTAGGGGAGGGTGGTGCTGGCAGCCAAGTGCCAGGGCCTCTCTGCTTCCAGAGCTATGGAGCCACCGCCTCACCTACGGGCACAGGCAGGTGTGCGGAAGGCAGCCGCACCCCACCCAAACCCCGCTCCAGACAGGCTCCAGGCTCAACATAAAGACAGGGCTGGTTTCACAGGCATGAGGCCTGTGCAGGCACCTGGGGCCCTGCCCTCAGAAACCTGCATTTGGTTTTATACTCTGCCATTGCTGTTTTGAAATTCTTAACTTTTTTTTTTTTTTTTAAAAAGGGGCCAGCTTTTTTATTTTGCAAAGGACCCAGCAAACTTTGTAGCCAGTCCTGACAAAAGCCTCCCACCTCCCAGCTTTAAATTGGAGGTGTCGCATCCAATGCCGCTGGCCGCATGCCGCCTGGGTGGTGGCCTCCAGGGTCACAGAGAACGGGTGTCTGGGTCAGCCTTTGGGCCTCCATGTGGCCCTGTTTTTGGCCGAGTGCTGTGTCTTCTCTGCACTGTGGACTGTGGTAAGAGGGAGCCCGGGAGCTGCTGGCTCGGGTCCCCTGTCCTGGAGGCTCCACCTTGAGCCAGGCTAGACTGGGCCGGAGACCCCAGCCCAAGAACTGATGGATGCTGCGAGTGTTCTAGCAACAGTGCCCAGCCTTGTGGTTACTGCTCATCCTTGTCCAGCTAAGGAGCCCGACCTCTCCTCCTCGGATCATCTGGTGGAGCCCTGAAGGGCCACTTCTCTGTTGCCATCCTGGCCTGCAAGCCCAGGTTCTGCCAGCTCAGCTCTCTGCTGCCCCCACCTGGCCACCTCCAGAACCGACCTGATTCCCCTGCTGTGGTTTGCCAACTTCCTTAGAAATATTAATAAATGAAATTGCTGCTATCTGACTATTTTTGACCTATAAAAATGGCCATTTTAAATGGTTCATAATAATACTATTGGTTAGAACAGTCTTATAAAAGGGAGCAGAGGAACAAAAGGGAGTAAAGGATGTGTGTGTAAAGGACAATCCCAACATACAACTTTAGTACATGCTAAAGATAGCCCAGATGTTTGTGTCAGCTGCTGTGGTTGCTCTGGGGACATCTGACACCTGTGTGTGGTTACTCTCCTGGCCCAGAGATTAAGGGACACTGGAGGGTGAGAGTCTGCTGTGGGGCGATGGCCACAGGTTCTGGCAGGCCACCTTGTTAGAAAAGAAAGCACTTGTGAAATTCAACCAACGGCCAGCCCTGTCAGGGCTGTTCTTCAGGCTCTAAAAGGTCGCTGAGCCTTGGTTTTCTTACTGTGATTTGGGAACCAAAACACCCACCTTCTCCATGGCACGGGCAGGGTCGGTCTTCAGCAGGGATGCACTTCCAGGTGGTAATGTACAGGGTGCTTCTGCACAGGAAGTAGCCACTGTCCAGAGTTGCCTGGGAGCCTCGGCTCCTCTGGAACCCCTGGACACATCTTCAGGACCCAGTAACTGAAGGGTTAATTCTGGGCACATCTGGGACTTCCAGGGCCTGCTCCAGTGCCCTGCCTGGCATCTGACCTTTCTGCATCCACCCCGCTGTTTACAGGGTCAAGGTAAGAAGAAAATGAAATCAGGCACAGAAAAAGATGTGCAGACTGCTGGTCTCCTCTTAATCTCTTCTGGTCCCCTGGTTTCACTTTCCAGGGTTTCAGTGACCCATGGTTAACTTTGGTCCATGTTGGGAGCGGTCTCTGATTACGGGTGAGCACATAGCCAATAGAATCATTGCTGGGAGCCTTGTCAGGGCCCTCTACCAATCACTTCCCGCCACGACTACCTGCAATGGTATATAAGCCCACGGTCCTTCCTGTTCGGGGTCTCTCGCCATGTAACTAGACTAGATGCCTCATTAAACTGCTGTTGGAAGAACTCCAGTTTGTTGCGTCGTCCTTGCAGGCGAGTGCGGCGCGACAAGTGGTGCCGAAACCCGGGAACTTCTCGCACCGGCGGAGACGACCTCTTTGGAGGTGAGTTCAGAACCACAGCAGCTGGGGCGGTTTTATTTTGGACCCCTGCCCTCTTCTGACGCCGGCACCGGGTGCTTGTGACCTACCCCATGGGGAACTCTCCTAGTTGTCACCTGTTGCGGGCCCTGCGGGGTCTTCTGGCCGCCCGGGAGCTTCGTATCCCTGACCGTGTCCTGCGCCATTTTGTGCAGGACGTGGACCGGGTGGCCCCATGGTTTCTCCACTCGGGGTCTTTAACGATTCCGAGTTGGGATAAGCTAGAGCAGGACCTTCGCCATGCCTGAGAGTCTGGTCCCCTTTGGGAGTGTGTTCTCCCTGTGTGGGCACTGGTGCGCTCCTGTTTAGAGGACGACCGTTGCAGCGGTCCGGTCCGGGAAGGTCAGCAAGTACTCAGTGATTATCAAGATAGTATGTCTGAGAGAGGCAAAGTGGGTCTGGCTCGGCCAGGGCGGCCGAGGAAAAGGCCGGAAAGGAAACGTAAGTCCGCGGGTAAACAGGAACGGTGGGGACGCCCGCCGCCTGAAAGGGACATGGAGGAGGTGGCTCTCAAAATGGCCTCCCTCCACATGTCGGCTTCCTCTTCTTCCTCTTCTTCCTCTCGTCCTTCTTCTTCCTGTTCTTCTTCATCGTCTCGCTCTTCTTCCCGTTCGCGTTCTCGCGAGGCGGAGGAGGGGCTGTCTCCGCAGGAGAAGGCGGAGCTGGAGGAGGCGGCGGCTAGATATGAGGCGGAGCGTAATCGCCCGCCCCCGTACGCTACTGCCCCTCCTTTTCCCGTTGCGGGATCCGCCCCTCTATGGAGGGCGGAACCTCGTTTGTGCCTCCCCGAGCTAGAAAGAAGATACAGAGGGAGTTTGCTTTCCCCGTCTTTGAGGACGCTAATCAACATCGCTTTCACGAACACCTAGATTACAAGCAACTAAAAGCTTTGGTTGAAGCTGTCAAGGCTTATGGGTGCAATGCCGCTTACACCCGTGGGCTACTGGAACGGCTAAGTGCGCATGCCATGACCCCCAGTGATTGGGCTGGTACCGCGCGGGCCTGTCTATCCATGGGGCAATATTTAGATTGGAAATCCATATATCAAGAAGCCTGTATTAATCAAGCTCGGCAGAACGCGCAGCAGGGCCAGCCTGCCTGGGATGCCGATATGCTCTTAGGACAGGGTCGCTGGCAGAATAATCAGCTTAATTTTCCCATTCAGGTCTATGGCCAGATTAATCAATTGGCTATAAGAGCCTGGCAACAACTGCCTAATCGCGGGGAAGTTGCAGGTAATTTAACCAAGGTTATCCAAGGCCCTGCAGAACCGTTTTCTGACTTTGTGGCTCGGATGGTGGAATGCGCTGCAAGGATTTTCGGCGATGCCGACTCGGCTATGCCATTAGTGGAACAGTTGGTTTTCGAGCAGTGCACGAGAGAGTGTCGTCATGCTACTGCCCCTTGGAAGGGAAAGGGCCTCAGTGCATGGTTAAAAGCTTGCAGAGAAATTGGAGGCCCTCCCACCAATGCGGGCTTGGCGGCTGCCATCCTCGCCGCTAAGGACACTTCCGAAGTGACTTGTTTTAAGTGTGGCCAACAAGGACACATTCGGAGACAGTGCAAAAGCCAAAATATCTGCCATCGGTGTGGTAAGGGCCGTCATCGAGCCTCCGAGTGTCGGTCAGTCAAGGACCTTCACGGACGCTGGCTGCAGCCTTTAACCTCCACACCTGGTGCTCGTTCTAAAACATTTAACCAGCCAAAAAACGGGAGGAGGGGCCCTCGACCCCAGGGCCCACAAATGTATGGGGTCTTCCAGCAGCCACGGGTCCAACAGCCACTGGTGCCCCCGCAGATGCAGCTGCCGTCCCTGGTGCCCCCAGGGTCCGGAGAGCCACTGCGGGTTCCGCAGGACTGGACCTCTGTGCCACCACCCACTCAGTATTAACCCCCGGGATGGGATGTCAGCCCATCCCTTCTGATTTTCGCGGTCCTCTCCCGTCGGGATCGGTGGGGTTAGTGCTAGGTCGTTCCTCCTCTACACTGCGAGGCTTAGTTATTTACCCAGGAGTTATAGATTCAGATTTCACAGGCACTGTTCAGATTTTAGCCTCGGCCCACAGAGGTGTAGTATCTATCTGCCCTGGTGACAGGATTGCTCAGCTGTTAGTATTACCCAGTCTTCATTCTCATTTTCCCAGTGCTCCCTGTTCTCGGGGGGAGGGGAGCTTTGGTTCCTCGGGGGGTGTAGGGGCATATGTAACCCTTGAGTTGGGAGAGAGACCAACACTTACATTACAAGTTCAGGGCAAGTCCTTTTTAGGTATCTTGGATACCGGGGCAGATTCCAGTGTTATGTCCAGTCGATGGTGGCCTTCCTCCTGGCCCACTGTTCCCTCTACACATAGTCTGCAAGGCCTCGGATATGCCTCTGCCCCGGCCATGAGTGCATTCCGTCTCAAATGGCGGGACTCCGAGGGTAATGAGGGTTCATTTCAGCCATATGTTATGCCTATACCTGTCAACCTATGGGGACGGGAAGTGTTAAAGCAAATGTCTTTTCGGTTGACTAATGAGTTCTCTCCACAGAGTCAACAGATGATGCGTGCTATGGGCTGCATTCCTGGAAAAGGACTGGGCCCCCGGCTACAGGGCCGAGCGGAGCCCACTATACCTGAGCCGCGACCTCCACGACAAGGGCTGGGTTTTTCTTAGGGGTCACTGAGGAGCAAGCTATACCCATACCGTGGCTAACAGCGGAGCCGGTCTGGGTGCCTCAGTGGCCCCTGCCTTCAGTCAAACTTACTGCCGCTCGAGAGTTAGTCTCTGAGCAGCTCCGCATGGGCCATTTGGAGCCATCTCGCTCTCCCTGGAATACACCAATCTTTGTTATCAAAAAGAAATCTGGCAAGTGGCGGCTCTTACACGATCTCCGCGCAATCAATCGCCAGATGCAGCTGATGGGGTCAGTGCAGCGCGGCCTCCCGCTTCTGTCCGCTTTGCCTAAGCATTGGCAACTTCTTATTGTTGATATTAAGGACTGTTTCTTTTCCATTCCGCTACACCCCAATGATCGGGAGCGTTTCGCTTTTACGCTTCCATCCCTTAATCATCAGGAGCCTGATCAGCGATACCAGTGGAGGGTCCTGCCTCAGGGGATGGCTAACAGTCCTACCATGTGTCAGCTGTATGTGGCAGCAGCAGTTTTCCCTGTGAGGCAGGCCTTTCCCTGTGTCCTGATTCTCCATTATATGGATGATCTTTTGCTTTGCCACTCTGACACCTCAGTGATGCACAAAGCCTATGCCGCCTTGTGTGACAGCTTATCTTCTTTTGGCCTAACTTTTGCCCCAGAAAAGGTCCAGGAAGGCGATGTAGGCACCTTCTTGGGGGCTCGTATCGGTCCCTCTTCTATTCGACCCCAAAAGATTGAAATTCGAAAAGATTCTCTGCACACTCTAAATGATTTTCAAAAATTACTTGGCGACATCAATTGGATTCGCCCCTTCTTACATCTCCCAACCTCTGAGCTGCGCCCTCTGTTTCAAACATTGGAGGGTGACCCTGATATACTGTCCCCCCGTTCGTTCACCTTTGAGGCTCGGCAGGCTCTCGCTAAGGTCGAGGAAGCTCTTCAGCAAGCTCAGTTGGTCCGCATCCAACCGGACCGCCCCTTTTCCTTGTGCCTCTTGCCCTCTCCCGTGGCGCCCACGGCAGTACTCTGGCAGGACGGGCCTTTGCTGTGGATTCATTCACATGCTTCTCCGCGGTGTGCTATAGAACATTATCCTACGCAGGTTGCGGATTTGGCCTTATCTGGGCTTTCGTTGTCCCTTTCCCACTTCGGTATTTACCCTACAGTTATTCATTGCCCATACACCAAGTCCCAGACTCAAGTCCTTTGCTCTTCCTTAGATTCTTGGGCAGTACTCTGTTGTATCTTCCCAGGAGACATAGATAACCATTACCCTAAACATCCCCTTCTTCAGTTTGCACTTCGCAATCAGCTTATCTTTCCTCATCTGACTTCCCCTGAGCCTCTAATTGGGGCTACCATTGTTTATACTGACGGGTCATCCACAGGCACCGGTAGCTATGTAATCAATGATCAGGTGTTTACGGCCCGCTTCGCTTACTCTTCTCCCCAGCACGTTGAATGTGCTATCGTTGAATTGGTTCTCCGAACCGTGCCAGAGCCCCTTAATATAATCTCTGATTCTGCTTATGTTGTTCAGGCTGTCCGTCACTTGGAAACAGCCCATTCTCTTAACTCTCGCAGCACGGTGTTCTCCTTATTCTGTGCTATCCGTGCTGCCATCCATTCGCGCCGGTCCCCATTTTTTATAACGCACATTCGGGCCCATTCCCTTTTGCCGGGCCCCATGGCACGCGGCAATGCCCTGGCGGATCATGCCACTCACGCTTATTGGGTTGGCTCTCCGTTGGAGGCAGCTCGCCAGTTTCATTCTCTATACCATACTCCTTCACTGACGTTACGTCTCAAATTTGGCCTCTCGCGGGCAGCCGCACGCGATATTGTGCTGCAGTGCGCGGCCTGTGCACCTTTTCGTCCAGCACCTCATGTAGGTGTCAATCCTCGTGGTCTTCGGCCACTCCACTTGTGGCAAATGGACGTCACTCATTACTCCTCCTTTGGCACTCTTTCTTATGTCCATGTTTCTGTTGATACCTGCTCTGGCATAATTCATGCCACTCCCTTGACAGGTGAAAAGGTAAGTCATGTCATCACCCACTGCTTAGAGGCTTGGGCTGCCTGGGGTAAACCTCAGGTTATCAAAACTGACAATGGCCCTGCCTATACCTCACAAGCTTTTCGTCAATTCTGCACACGCCTAGGCGTGGAGCACCGCACGGGCCTTCCCTACAACCCCCAGGCCCAGGGTATCATAGAGCGTGCCCATGGCACCTTAAAGGCCTATCTCAAAAAACAAAAGGGGGAGACGGGGACGAGCCCTTTGGGCTTACGTACCCCTAAGCCTGTGCTCTCTCTCACCTTGTTCACTTTAAATTTTCTTTTGCTGGATGATCAGGGGCGCTCTGCTGCGGACCGCCACGCCAACCCCGGTTCCCCTTTATCAGAGCAGGTCTTGTGGAAGGATGTCCTGCTTAACAAATGGAAAGGCCCGGATCCGGTTGTGAGCCGGTCCAGGGGAGCTGTCTGTGTTTTCCCGCAGGACACTCCTGATCCAGTGTGGGTCCCGGCACGCTTAACGCGGCGAGTGCAGCGGTTGGCGGATGTGGAGGATGCAGATGATGGGGCGTCCGCTGCCGGGGATGCTGCTGCTCCTGACCTTTCTGCTGCTGGCCGCATCGGTGACGACGGACCGGCGCTGGGCCATCCTGTCGGTGTTCCCGAGACCGATGCCGGTGACCCATGATGCCCAGATCTTCCCCCGGCTGTTCGCTACTAATGCCTCTTTGGGCCTTGCCAATCTTACATGGAACTCCTCCTCAACATTTGAGACGTCGGTCCACGCTATTCAGCAGCGTAATCTGTCTTTCCCCTCCACACCTGTTTGCCTCTGGCCCCCTTTTATCTGGATCACTGCTACTTCCTCTGGTCCTGGTGTTCTCAATTGCTCCACGGCAAACTGCTCCTATGCCCGTTGCTGGAATGCCTCCAGCCAGTCCATGGCAATTGTTGCCCGTATGCCTCGGCATATTCCTTGGCCGGTGGAGGCTCCTAGCTTCTTGACCCTTTTCTGACAGCGAAGAGATTTTGGCGTTACTGCAGCTGTAATTTCCACATTGGCAGTGACTGCCGCACTGGCAGCCGCTACGGCTGCAGCGGTAGGCTCTGTTCAGACAGCACAGACGCTGAACAACCTATCGGCATCTGTGGCTACAGCTCTGGACACACAATCCGCCGTCAACGCGCATCTGAAGGGTGGTATCATGATACTGAACCAACGTGTGGACTTGGTCCAGGAGCAAATAGATGCCTTATGACAGCTGGGCTGCGAATGGCGTTTCACAGGACTATGCATTACCGCAGTACCGTTTGATAATGCTTCCGCCGCGGCCAACAAGTCTCGTCAATTATCTGTTATGTTGACAGGACACTGGTCTAGTCAATTTACCGCCTTGACCCGGCAGTTGCAATTGGAGATCACCCACATTAACTCCACACGCCTGGACTTGACAGTGACCAATGGTCTCTTTCCTACATTTCAGTCAATAGTCTGAGGACTTCGGGACTGGGCTGGCCTGGGGTCCCTAGGGTTCATGGGGATCCTGGGAGCAGGTTTCGTGATCTGGGGGTTCCTGCGCGTTCGTGCACAGCGCCGCAGGGACCGAGTGGTGGTTACCCAAGCCCTAGCCACCCTCGAGTGTGGTCAATCCCCTGGCATCTGGCTACAAATGTTACGCTCCGAAGGTCAAGACCGCCTCCCCTCTCGCACAGCGTGACATGGCCCATGCACTCTGAGGGGTTTCCCCATTGCACCAGATTGTGGCGTGTCACCCCCTTACCAGCCGTTGCACCTCCCAGAGTCTCTGCTCATTGCACGGGAGACGGTGGCCTTTGCACCTGCTTCAGGGACTCCACCCCCTGGATCCGGACCTTGAGGTTGGAGTCCCCAAAGCTTATGTTGCAAAACAAAAGGGGGAGCTGTTGGGAGCGGTCTCTGATTACGGGTGAGCACATAGCCAATAGAATCATTGCTGGGAGCCTTGTCAGGGCCCTCTACCAATCACTTCCCGCCACGACTACCTGCAATGGTATATAAGCCCACGGTCCTTCCTGTTCGGGGTCTCTCGCCATGTAACTAGACTAGATGCCTCATTAAACTGCTGTTGGAAGAACTCCAGTTTGTTGCGTCGTCCTTGCAGGCGAGTGCGGCGCGACAGGTCCAAAAATACTAAATGGAAAACTCCAGAAATAAACAATTCCTAAACCGTAAATTGTACCCAGTCTGAGTGGCGTGCTGAAATCCCTAGCAGTCCTGCTCTGTCCTTGGGACCTGAATCCTCCCTTTGTCCAGTGTCCATGCTGTCTATGCCGCCCTTGGTCACTTAGCAGCTGTCTTGGTGTCAGACCCACTGTAGCGAGCGCAGAGCTTGTGTTCAAGTAGCTCCTATTTTACTCAATCCTGGCCCCAAGGTGCAAGAGTAGTAATGCTGGCAATTCGGATATGCCGAAGAGAAAAGTGATTCTGATAAGTGAAAAGGTCAAAGTTCTCGACTTAAGGAAAGAAAAGAAGTGTACGCTCAGGTTGCTAAGATCTATGGCAAGAACAAGTCTTCTATCTATGAAATTGTGAAGAAGGAGAAAGAAATTGTGCTAGTTTTGCTGTCCCTCCTCAAACTGCAAACGTTCTGGCCACAGCATGTGGTAAGTGCTCAGTTAGGGCGGAAAAAGCTCACAGTTGTGGACAGAAGACATGGACAGAATCCAGTGCCAACTGGGGGCAATTCCTTACTAGCTACGGTTTCACGTGCCCCCTGAGGATCTTGGAACGCGACCCCTGTGGACAAGGGGGAACTAGCATAGTGGCAGAAACCCCATCCTGTGATTACTGGGGCGTCTCCAGTGGTCAAGGAGGGGTCCGGGCAGATGGTGGGAACTCAAGGCAGGTAGGAATGGGGGAGCTGTGAGGCGGTGGCCTGGGGGGCGGTGAGGGCACTTGGGCCCCAGCTGTTTTCCCACCTCCAACATCAGGCTCGCCCCATCCCCTCCTGCCCCCTCTCTGGGCTCTCCGTGAGTTTAGTTCCTACCGCTTTTATTATTTTCCTTACATCCTAAAAGGATGGCTTGGTTAAAATGTAAATCGCTGAAACGACTCCCGTCTCCCAGCATCACCAAAGTGATGCTCTTGCCTGGGCTTAGCAGCCGGGCCCGCTTTCCCGGGATCAAGGTTTTATCCACAGCCGTTAATCACATGAAAGCAGATATTAAGGAGCATTAGCCCCGGCCAGCTGCCGCTCGCTTCCTGGGCCATTACACGGATTACCCTGCGCGGTGCCGCCGCCCGGGATCGCGCGCCAGTTCGCAGCCTGGCCCGTCCCGCGGCGGGGCAGGCTCTGCGCCACGACCCCCCCCCCCCCCCCGGCCCCTCTGTGGCCCCAGAAGCGGCTCCTCTTCCTTTGACCTCCCGGCTGAGGGGCCTCTGTCTCCCGGAGGAGGTCCAGGGCCCCTTCCCTATGGCCCGCACCCCAGGAGCGCATTCTCAGGAGGGGTTCGTGGGCGCAGAGTCACTTTCGGGCCACGGGGCAAGCAGGGGACCCTCCCTTGGCCCGAGTATCAGGGCATGTTGGTCATCTCTCAGTATCTCTGGGAGGACGGTAGGTGGGGTTGGAGAGGGCCATGGTGCTTACTCAGTGTGGACCTGGGCTCTACCAAGTCTCCAAAGGAGCCGGAGGTGCGCAGAGGCCGCGACGTCGGCTCCATGATTCAGGTGTCTGCCCCTCCCCACACCAGCCCCCGCCACGTTTACCATCTGAACACTGGGACTGTCGTGCACCACCACAAAATATATGTCACAGCACCATTTAAAACTAAGGCATTTGTAGCACTTTATTGTTCAATCAAACATTTCTTCCAAGCATGTGGAATGCCTTGTACAGTAAATCAGTCTTCACCGTGTACCAGGTAACTGATCTGCCACCATCACAGGTGGGGTCGGGCTGCTTCTGAAGCAGACAACATTGCCGTGGTGGCGATGAGCTCAACTACCTTAAAAAACAATCCCAAGTCTTGGTTTCTCCCGACAAGCCCCCTTTTGCTCTTGAACCAATAAACTTCATCATAGGTTAAAGCCAATTGCAGTAAAACTCTGGACAGTGGCCGCAGAGCTGACAGGGCCTGCGATAACCTTCTCCCTTCCCTGCATACTCCTTGCCCCCCAGCTCTGTTCTCCACTTCCCCACTCTCAACTCTCCCCAAACTCACCAGACCCACTCCTGCTCCCAGGCCTTCGTGCTGGCCGTTCCCTCTGCCCAAATGCTCTTCCTGCACGTGTCTGTGTGGCCCCCTTCCCCCTGCCTTGGGGCCTCTGCTCAATGCAACCCCTCCCCTGACATTCTGGCCTCTTCTGCTGCTCTTTCCCCTTAACAGTTGCTCATGGTCTGGCTGACTTTACTGCGATGTCTGCCCCTTGAGGGCAGTGTTGTTTTCAGATTCCTCATGTTATATAAGAATTATAGGAGACCATTCTTTTGGCCTAAGCTTCTACACTAGGTCCCAAGAGACTAGACTAAAAATCAAAATGGAGTCACCTGTGCCAAAGTCCCATATCACCGAACTGAAACTAAGTCATTCTAAGAAATGAAGAGAGAGAGAGATAACAGCCTACTTTACCAAATGGGCCTCTTTCAATCTTTAATCAACACGATAATGAAGTTCCCTCTGTTTTAATCCCTAACCTGAAGTAACTTGATGTTAACCAATCAGTTAGTGTTCTATTTTTCTGTCTCCTGTCCCCTCCTAACAAGGAAGGTAACTTCGGAATGACTGGTCCATTTTTGTTTGTTTCTGCTTTCTGCGGTCTTGTTTCTGTCTGTAAAGCCAAACTCCTCTGCTCGATTCATTGGAACACTTATTCTTTTTTATGGAACGAAGTACCGCTTGATTCTAGAATTGCAAATAAAGCCAGTTGAGATCTTTAAACTGAATGTGTTGTAATTTTGTCTTTTAGCAGTCATCACTAGGTCCCCAGCTCCAAGAACACTGCCCAGCACACAACAATGCTTGTGCTTGTTAAGTGAACCATGGCACACATATATCTTTATTAAAACACCATGGTGGGTTTGCAGAGAAAAATAGCGAAGAACCATGCTGAATTTCCATAAACACCTTACTAGCTGATAATGGGATTTTGTTTGCTTTTCAAACTGTGTTTTAAAAATTAAAGCTGTGACCAAGGGTATCTTTTTTTAACCTGGAGCCACACCCAAGAAGCCTTGAGCAAGTGGACTCCAGGGGTATTTTTTAATGGCATAAAATATAGAGAAAGCAAGGAATTTTCCAGTGACAAGGCACATGCAAAGCCATCTCCTTTTACTGATTAGGAATCTGAGGCCCATAGAGGTCGAATGGCTGTCCTGCAGCCACACAGCTGAACTGGAATTTGGACTGAGGGTTCCCTGAAGCTCTTTTCCATCATTCCAGTTTGCTCCTAGATTAGCTGCTCATGTATTCCCCAGGCTGAGGACTGAGGGTGTGAGTGAGCCCCCATGCACTGTGATGTGTGGCCCACTGTCACACCAGATGGTACCACCCAGGGTAACTCAGACATTGACCTGCATTCGTTCGGGGAATTGTCTCCAAGGATGGAAATGAACTGATATGGAAAAAAACTATGACTTTTCTTAGCAGTGGTGATACTCCTGCGGAGGGAGCTGCTTTGAAAGGGGCCAAGGGAGAGGGGCCTGACACCCCAGGGACCGGGAGGCTGCTGAATGGCCTTCCAGTGATGGTGGCCTGGTTAATGGCTTCTGATATACTGAGCACTGAAACCTCGGCTGGGGCTGGTGTGCCAGTGGAATTGCTGGGACCAGTAAAAGACACATCAGTGGTGACTGGCAAGACAGAGGCCAAGGAAGGACAGGGAGGGATGGAGATTCTAAGTCTGTCTACTGTGTCCTCAGTCTTCTCCCAAGATCTTCACAACTAAGTGTCCCTTGGGAAAGAGGGACAGCCCAGGCTCACCCCAACAGTCTAACAAAGGAACAAAGCCACAAAACAACTTTTCTGATTCAAAGATCCTCGAACGAAGTGGATCTGAATGGCAGGTACAAGGACAGCAGGGCCCTGGCTCTCTTTAATGAGCCAGGGGTGAGCAGTGAGGTCACACCTGCACCCTCCAGCTCCAGCAGGGTGCTGGGGGCCTTTGGATGGCCCGGCTCTGACACAGCTGCATGCTGCGTGGTGTAGGAGAGAACACTCCATCCTGGTTATGTAAATCAAAGCCCAACCGTCAACAGTACACACTGGAAACGAATTAGTCAGCTGTGAGGGTGTGAATTTCAATGGAGCTTCAAGTCCTCCCTCTGTGGAGGAGTGGCTTTGTTCCCTGAAAGGAGGGAAGGTAAACTCTTCCTCAGAAAGCTCCCACGCGTCACCAGGGAGAATGAAGAGACAAAAGAGCAGCGAGTGGGTGCTGTGCACGGTTTCAGAAGGCTGTCACCCTCCCAGAGTAGAACGCTCAGGGCCGGGTGCTGTAAGGGATGCTAATCACTCTACCTCCCTGAGCAAATGTATTTAATCCTCTCCTGAAGCCTGTGAGGAGGGGAGGTGGCTGTCTGGCTTTCACCAGAACACAGACACTGCCCCAGGTTGGTTTCAGTTCTGTCACCATCTGTAAGATGGCTGAGTGGTCTGACAGTCCCCAAGGCTTGCTGGGAGCCAGGCAGCCGGGGCCAGTGCCAGGAATCTCCTGCCTCCACTCTCTGCAGTCCCAAGCAGTCCCCAGACTCCCTGCACAACACACCCGGCAACAGCGCACCTCCCACATCCCCCTACGGTGTGTCCCCTGAGTGGAAGGGTGATCCCTCAGGTCTGAGAGTGGCGGGACCCTTGACATGAAAATGGTACATTTGCCACAGCAAACCTGGACAGACCAAGGCGGAAAACACTATGTTAGCCTGACAGCCAATGTCACGGTTGTGCCGGGGTGGGGAGCTCAGGGTATGAGGGGCCGGGACCGGGGAGAGGATTGAATGGGCTGTGTGGAGTCTCTCAGACCCTCGTGCTTAAAATGTGCTCCCAGCACAGGGCTGCAAACTGTTAGCTGCCGGCCATGACCAGAGGGTGCAGAAAGGGAGAGTTGTGTTCAGACATGATTTCAGCAATTTGAAGGAATCAATGAATGTTTGTTGAAATTAATAACTAAAAAAAGAACCCTAGGGCTTAGCTTTCGTATGTCATTTTTAAATTTCATTTTTTAGCAATTCATTTTTATTGCATTGTACGAAAGTATTGTTCTTCAGTGGACTGAAACTTTAGCAAGACCCTTCATCACAGATTTTAGATTTTATTCCACCTGTGATGTGAAGACAGAGAGAGATGGGTGAGGGCATGAGGGGTCTGATCCTTTAAGACTTTTGTTGAGTAGGGAACAAAGGGGGATGCCTGGGTCCCCTCCTTCTCTGGGACTGGAATTGTTTTGGATTTACACACAGAATTCTGCATTCAAGTAGATTCCAAACACAGGCTATGCGAGTGTGCATAAAACTTCCCTAGTTTCCAGCAACACCCTCTGAGAAGTGGGGGTAGTGTGATCTCAAGGGGAGCCAGGCGTAGTCTTAGCACTCAGGGGGAGGTGACAGCCCCCATCCCTGGAGCCGGCACCTGCCTGCTGCTGCAGCTGCTCCAAGGGGTGGTGGGGCTGCAGGGGGGAGCTTGGCGGATGAGACCCCTGCCTGCATCTCCGGGGGCGAGCAAAGCACACATCGAGACAGAGAAAACTCAGATCACGGGGCGGGGGGGGGTGTTGCAGAAGCCCTTCCCAGCACCTCTAATGTGTCTGCACCGTGGCAGGACTCAGGAGAAAGGCCGCGCTGCCGCAGGTGGGGCAGCCCGTGACTTGGACCCGTGGGTTTACCGTTTGTCACTCTCCCTAAGGTTCGCTTTAAAAGTATCAAAACATTTTTGAATTGTGAAAACATTCCTTTGATTTCAAAATCACAGACAAGACTAATATAACAGACATCTAAGACCCACAATCTTGTTTTTATAGATATTATGACTTTCTATATGTACTTATATTTTTTCTCTCTTAAAAAGAAGGAAGGAAGAAGGGAGAGAGAGAGAATATGAGCATTACAGATACAACTAATTGCCTCTACCCTGAAGTAATATATGTATTTATTTAAGATTTCCTTGTGTGTTTTAGATTTTCTATAAATAGAGTGTTTTGGGGCTTGTTGTTTTTATTCAACAGTATGTCCTGAGATTTATCCATGTTGATACAGGTGGCCTGCTTCATCTGTTTTAAGTGCTGAAGAGTAAGTATCCATTGTTTGAATAAACAGAAGCTTACCCATGCCCTTATAGATGGACTGTTTGTTGTTTCTGGCTTTCTATAGCATGCAATGGGAACATGAGCAGTTTTGCACATTGCCTTGTGGACAAGTGCTAGAATTTTTCTCAGGCAGACTCTAGGGCATAACTGCTGGGCTGTGCTATTATTTAATTTTATGTAGGACCTTGACCTTGAACTCCAAACTTTATCAGTATGTTTTAGCAAAATAAAATGAGGACAGGGATGAAAGTGCCCGACAAGAGCCATATTTTCCATCTCCCAAGTGAAAACTCGGAGGCTTTTCCTGGAAAAGGGACTGTTTTTGCCCACGGGGATTCCCAGGAGCAGGCTGTTGAGGGATGGAGCTCCAGGGTCCCTGATTCCTGGGACTTGTTCGTCACCTCTGTACCCCACGCTGTGCATCCCTGCTGGCCTAAGACTGAAAGAAGAGCTTCGAATAGGGAAGAGCCGACCAGCAGAGGACAAAAGCTCAAATCTACCTTTTGCAAATAGACAGCCAGATGAGATGACACTTGGGAGACTTGTACATAGTGTAGTTTGTGTTTGTTTTTCCCACGGGGCAGCTGGTGTGTTTCAGGAAACATTGGGAAGAGGGGTGAGATTTTGGTTAGGAAACAGGGAACTGGCACCAAGCTACTGATGTCAAACAAATGCCAAGTACGCAAGAAAACAGAATGAAAACAGTCCACTTTATGCCCCTGTGATTTTGTGGATGTTTCCTTAAAGAATGGCTTCCTTAAAGTCATAAGTATTGTCTTTCATTCTTCCATCAGTAATTTTACTTCTACCTTGGGGGCTGTTATGAATAGGTCTCAGGGCAAACTGTGCCATTAAGACTTTTAACTGCTATCAGGTTTTGTAGGAGTTTGGCGAGCACCACCTCTGGAAGTCGAGGAGGAGGGGCTCCTCTTTGTTCTTAGGCTTGGAGTAATTTATAGTGTGTAGTCCTGTAGGAATGGTTGTGAGTGTGTATAAATGAGGTGCTGTTTTTCGATCTTGACCAAAGTCTACGTGCTTCTCCCCTCCTCCCGTTCTGTCGAGTTCCCTGCTCCCGTGGCAATTCTGGGGCACTGTGCAAACGCCAGTGTACCAGGCCCAGGTCAATAGGAGACATTAGATTCAAGAATGACAAAAGCTGGATCCTTGGCAGAGCTTATCGGCAGGAGCAGCGCGGGACAGCTTGTGTTCGGGGAGGAGGGGTCACGTGGAACCACGTGGTGTGGCCGCGGGCTGCACAGTGAGCATCATGTGAGTCTCTGGTTCCTGCCAAATGCAGCGGTGCATTTGTGAATGTTAATTTACACAAGAAGACGGGTGCTCGCTATCTCTAAAAATAATGCTGACTCTCACATATGCACACAAAAGCGGATAGATGTGCCTCCTCCCCAAAGGATGGATTTTTCCTATTCTTGAAGTGGAGGCGAGCTTTAACTCTTTATTAAAAAAGACAGTCTTATATTTCCATTTGCATTTTCAGGCTCATGGGATGTTAGACTTGCAAACACCTGGGCTGACATCTGCCCCACCCCGTGTTATGGACAGGAGACTGTGGCTTGGAGAGCTGTGTGCCAATGGGAAGCTTCTCACGTGGAGACCCTGTTTCTAGCCCAGGCAGATCATCTTTCCTAGGATGCTCACCTGGCTCATGCTGCTACACCGGCTCTGTCCCCAGCTCTGGAGCCCTGGCTGGCAGGTCATGGGTGCTCAGTGAGTGCTCACTGGAGGGATGTGTCCTCTCTGGCCCACACAGGGCCTGCACCTGCTCCCCATAGTCTGCGCCCGGTGGGCAGTGCCCTGGAGGGGGCACAGATCCCCACTAGGCCCTCAGGGCTCAGCAAGGGGTGTCCAGAGGCTCTGGAATGCCCCCTCCACCTGACAGGCAGTCAGGGACGCAGGACGAGGTGGTGTCCTGTCCCAGGCACCAGGGCTCAAATGGTCATTTAAGGCAGCTGTGAGTGCTCGGAGCCACCGTTTCAAGGGCTGGCTTATAGTCATCAGGGAAAAGCATACCTAAGATGCAAATCAGCAGGTGCCGTTGCCCGGCGCCATAAGGGGGCCGTGGAAGAAGCCGCTCCCCACAGCCTGCCCTGAGTCCTGGGAGCCACTTGCCTTCCCAGGTACTCACTTAGTGTCACCCTGGCCCTCCCTCTCGTTAGAGGCTTGGGGCTGTCTCCTTTCTTCTGCCAGACTCCATGCCGTGAGGGCAAGGCCCCCCTGAGTTGTCCCTGCCTCCCCCAGAGCCCACAGAGTGCTCCCACAAACATCTGACGCAGAACGAAGGGTGAACTCAGGTCCAGCCGCAGAGAGCCCAGGCACCATCCTCGTGGGGAAAGTGAGGATTGCAAAACCCCACGGCTGCTGACTCAGGAGTGGTGTTTGGCATTGCCCTGCGGTGTGCCAAAGGATTTGCAGCCACTGGACACCTCCCGTGTGTGCCATGGGCCACTTGAAGAGGGGAGCAACCAGACGACAGGCATGAGACACAGTGGCAGGAAACGCGCAGCCACCTCCTGAGAAGGGGGCCCGACACGGGAGCTCTGAAGGCCCCATCCCCACACCCACCCTGACACAGCCCGGAGGACAGGGGCTCCGGGCTCCAGCTCTCTAACAGCGCTGGAAACCAGCATCCCTCTGTCCTTCCGTCCAGCTGCTCACAGGCAGCCAGCAAAGCTCACTCACCTTCTGGGACCCCGATGTGGCGCTCTTGAGTGAGCCCCGCTTGAAGGAGCTCATCTTTCTCAGGGAGCCCATGAGCCACCCTCTTGCATCCCTCGAGTGGCCAGGCCTGCTGCATGGGGGCTGCCCTGTCCCTGGGGGGCAGAAGCGGAGCCACTCACACAAAAGCAGGTCCACCGAGCTGGGCCAGGGGGCCCAGAGCCCAGGGTGAGGCCGTCCCTTGGGTCAGCCCAGGAGGAGCCTGTGCCGGTTGCCCCCGGCCTTGCCAGCCCAAGTCCCGACTCCCACCCCCGGGTGCTTCCCGACTTTCCTATAACATCTGTAATCAGGCTTAATCCCTCCATCCCCGAAGGTTTATAGGGGGCAGATTTAGCAAATGGCGATTGACAGCAAATCCACTTTGAGAAAGTGGTGCCTGCAAAGGGTGGCCAAATGAGAAGGATTTCAGTGTCCAGAAAGGCACAACGCGGGTGGGAGCAGACAGCCCCCCACCGCTGGTGTCAGAGCCCCCCTGGCCACAGTGTCCAGACTCCCAGAGGCCTGACACCCACCTGGGCAGCTGCCCAGGTCTCAGAGCAGGGTCAGCAGCCAGGCCTAAGCCCCGTGGGTCTTGGCTGTCTCTAGGCCACCAGCGTGCGTTTTCTCCCCTGTCAGTCTGGCTGTGAGACAGTGTGCCTTATTATGCATAACCTGTGTCTGGTGGCCCATCCTATCTGTGCTGCTCTGTGTGTGGGGCTCTCTCTGTCATTTCTGGTTTCAGAGGTGCCTGCCATGCCCCTCTTGTAGGCAGGTGGAGTCATGGGTCTTTGAGGCCTGAAGCCGTCCTCGGTGCCACCTCCCCTCTCTCTCCTGCGGGCACATCTGCGTCACCTCCAAGGTGCAGGGGAGCAGACTGAGGCTCAGAGAGGAAAGGCCATGTATTCCCATCGTCACTGATGAATTGTTTAAGGGCGGACAGACTGAAAATAAAGCAAAAGAAACCTACGGGGCCCCCATAGCTGTGGGGCCAGGACCTTCCACTTCAGTGTCTGGCTTCCTGCCCCAGGAGGACCGCGTGGCCGTGGAGGCTCGGAGGGTGGAGGCACAACCCCTACCTTTTGGGGTCTGGCTTAGGAGCTTGGGGAGTCCCACCTCTCCAACACATCCCGTCAGGCTGTGGGGCAGGCTTTCTGCTCCCCAACCCCCACCTCTTAGCAGCCTTGAAATTGTTCAACTGAAATTTTTTGAGCTTCTACTATGGGCTGTGGAATGCATATGTCAGGTGCTGGGGACACAGCGTGAGAATCCCTGCCCTCCTGGGGCTGACCTGATCGTGGGGGCACCAGATGCCTTAAGCCATAAAACATACAGCATGCTGGAGGGTGTACGTGCAAGGACAGGCAGAAAGCAGGGAGAAGGGGCCAGCCAGGGGCAGCAGCAATGTTAAATAGGAAAGGTTGCCCAGAGGATGACCTTTGAACAAAGATCAGGGCCGGTGGGTGGTGGAGGAGCACGCTGGACAGGGATTGGGAGGAGGATTTCCAGGCAAGGGAACAGCCAGGGCAAGGGCCTTGACCTGGGGGCGTGCCGGGCATGTTCCAGGAAGGCCAGAAGGTGCACGTGGCTGGAGGGGAGGGCCTGTGGGGATGAGGGCAGCTGTGTAGGCCCTGGGAGCCATTCTAAGGGCCTTGGGTTTTGTTTCCAATTCATGATCTGATTTGCAGTTTAAAAGGACTGCTGTAGTTACTGGGGTGGACTAGACAGAGGGGCCAGGGCAGAAGCAGGGAGCCCAGTGGTGGGATAGTGACAGCTTGGAGGTGGATGGGCAGTGGGGTGGTGGATGGTGGGTGGTCTGACCCAGGAGAGAGTTTGAGGATGGAGCCAAGAGGATATGCTGAAAGGATGGGACGTGGTATGTGAGGGGAAGACAGAAGTCAGGAAACCCGCAAGGCTTTGGGCAGGGGCTGCTGGGAGGAGGGGGTCACCTCAAGGGAGATGGACAAGGCTATGGGCGGGTGGGCGTGGTGGGGAGGGTCCATGCCTTCTGTGTTGCTGAACCTAATAGCATTTTCTGCCCTAATTTTCGGAGGCCTTGCACAGGACTGGACGCCGATGATGCCTTGTCATCCTGCTGCCCCGGTTTGCATCCTTGTCCTCAGGCAAATATTCAGCACCCTGCATGCTCTGGACTCTTGCCCCCCAACTGGAGCTGCTCCATTCCCTGAGGCTCTGTGCAAGTCCTCTGCATTCCTCACTGAGAGCCTGGGCCACCTCACCCTGGCCTTCAGCTCCGTGGCCATCTAATAATTCCCCCATGGCACCCTCCAGGCCCGACCAGCTCCGTGCCTTGTACCTGAGCCCTGTGCCTGACTTCCAAGCTGACTCCCCCTCTGCGTGGCTCAGAGATACGTGCCTCAATCTCAGCATTTCCCCCCGACTCTCTGTTTCCCAGGCCAGGTTTCCCACCAGGTTTCCTGCCGCAGTGATGGGTACTCCATCAGCAAGATAGGAAGCAGGAGGCTTGGGAGTCCCCAAGATGCCTTCGTGCCCTGGGACCCCTATCCCTAGGGAACCCCCAACCAGGTTCAGTGCCCACTGCTCAAGAGGAAGCCAATACACTGAGACAGCAGGGTTTACAGCAGAGAAAGAGTTCAATTCCGCATAGCACTAAGCGGGGAGACAAGAGAAATTTCTCAAATCCATTTCCCTGAAAATTTGGAAGACAGTTTTTAAGGATAGTGTGGCAGGGCAAAGGATTAGGCAGTTGGGTTTGCTACTTGGCTGAGTTGCAGCAGCCTGGGTGGGCCAGGCAATCCGCTGGAATGCAGGAGATGGAAGACATATCTCGAAAACTACCTTTAGGTTCTGAAAGGGTGATGTTATCTGTGGAGAAAGCTAAGAATCTTTATGACCACCAGCTAGGGGACTCCAGATGGCAATTATAGAGAAACAAACAAGGGAATGGTGGGTAATTATTATCATCATTTTTAGCTAGGCCTTTGCCTCAGTTCTTGCCTTGCACCCCTTTATTTGTAAAGGGCGGTTTCATAGCCACCTCTGTACTGTGGTCTCCCAGATAAGAAGTCACTCCCATCGGCACCCCTGCGAAAAAGAGTAATCTCTTAAAAATGCAGATCTGGTCATGTAATGCTCCTGCTTAAAGCCCCTCAGGGCCCACGACTGACCCGAATCCTTGCCTGTCCTCTCCGCAGGGTCAAGGCCTTGCTGGCTTGCTCCACGCCCCACCTGCCGGGCTCCCGGGCAGCGCCGTGTTCCTCGCCTGTGTACATCACTGAGTTAACCTGTGCCTCCCTGGGGCCTGCCCTGAGTCTGTTTGGCTCAGTTCTATCTTTTCTTCATGTTTTAGAACATAGAAAACGTGTAGACATGTTCCCAATTTTTATGAAGCTAGCACAATCCTAACACCAAAACCAGACCAGGAGAAGCACCTTAGGCCAGTTCACTGGTAAAAACAGACATAAAACTCATAAATAAAACAGTAACAAATTGAATCTAGTGCAGTTCTAAAAGAACAATACCCCATGATTCAGCACAGGCACACGCTATCCTCAGGAATGCAAGGATGACTCAACACTAGAAAATCCATTCATGTAATTAAGCATATTAACAGATTAACAAAGAAATGTCCTGTGATCATCTCAGTAGCTGCCCAAACCATATGGCCCATCTGAGTAGGGCCAAAAAAGAAGAAAAAATTCCCCCCAAAACATTTGACAATATTTAGCAACCATTCCTTATTAAAACAGAAACAAACAAACACACACTCATAGCAACTTAAGAAGACACATCCTGTGGACATCATGCTGATTGGTGAGATATTAGAAAGATGCTTATAAATATCAAGGACGGGACAAAGATGCCCACTATCCTCATAATTATTCAACATTAGTCTGGAGGTTCTAATCAAGGCAGAAATATAGTAAGACAAGAAAAAGAGAGAAGTAGTATAAATATTGGAAAGGAATAGAAAAAAACCATCTGTCCATAAACACCCAGGAAAACTAGCAAGCAAGCTATTAGAATCAACAAGATGGTTCCGCAAGATTGCCAGATACTAGGGTAACACAGAATAAAATAATAGGTTTCCTATTCTCAAGCATATTCAATTAGAAAATAATTTCCCTCAAATTGCAAAAGAAACAATAAAACACCTATAATAAGTCTAGCAAGAAGCGTGTATGATCTATGTGATGAAAATGACAAAATTGTACTGAAAAGTGTAAAAGAAGACCATGATGAAATATATATCCTCATTCATTGCTAGAATACTTTTTGGAAATCAATCTAGCAATAGCTATTAAAATAAAGTACACATACTCTTTGACTAGCAATCCATCTCTTGGGAATCTGTCCCATAGAAATTAAAGCTGTACCATGTAAAAATATATATTCAAAGATGTTAACTGCAGCATGATTGTAGTGGCAAAAAACTAGAAACAAGGCCAGTGGTCTCCAAAGGAGAAATAGTTGAATAAATTGTGGTACATGCAAACCATGGAATAATAGATGACCATTTTTGAAAGGTTGGTTCCATACCAGTTGACTTGGAAGGATTTCTATAATATAGTGTTATAGAAAGCAAAATGCAGATAGGCATAGAGAAGTGTATATAGTATGATGTAATTTTTTGTAAAACAAAACATATGTAGATATAGACACTTATCCATATCTTTATCTATATATATTTTGTTTCACAAAAAAATTTCGTGTATGTATCAACCATCTATCTGTGGTATCAATGTTTATTGGAACACTGAGGAAAGTATGTATAGATAAATATTTAGTAAATCTATGTTTTAGTTCTAGTTTTATATGTTAAACAAAATGGTACAAATGTACCAAACAGTTATGAGACCCACAATGAAAAATTGTAGGTCCTGCCCCGCTTTTTCCCCTTTCATTTCCTGCTTAATGAGATACTCAGTTTCGGTTCACTCATCTGCTTCTTTGATATTTACCTACACATTCTGAATAACATGCACTTAATATTATTTCTTAACTTTTCAATTTTAGATATTATTTATTGACTTTTTATAAAGGAAGATACAGATATTGTACTTTGACCCTCACTACCCACTCCAACCATACTCCCCTGCATGGAGTGATATATCACAGTTGTGGAGTAAATCAATATTTGTGTTTTCATTACTTTACCAGGGAATTATTTATTTATGATTCATGTAGTGTTATTATAATTCATATAGTATTACTATAATTTCCTTTCAGCTTTTTGTTTAGCCTGAAGTTGATACTCACTGGATTTTCCTTCATTTAATTAGTTTTATGTTTTTTTTATTAATTTGTCTCTAAACTCTATGACAGATCTGTAAAATTACTCTCAATATTGGCAAATTGGGACAATATGCCTTCCACTTTATTTTCACTTTCTTCTTGGAAACAATCCTGATTCTGCCTGGTTGCTCTCTAGGTTTGCTACACAGCGGTAGTGCTAGGACTCATCTTGACCATCTCTCTGGGATTCCCCTTCACCTCACTCCTGTGTAAGAGCCCCTTTTCCATGGATCTCAGGTCTTCATTTGCATCCTCACTTGGTACTCAACAGCTTTTTGATAAAGAATGTATGAAAAGTAAATTTGAGATATTGCATATCTGAAAATGCTTTTATTTTACCTTCATATCTGATGGATAGTTGGGTTGGATATAAAATGTCGGGCTGCAAATAATTTTTCTCAAAATGTCAAAGGCAGTGCTCCATTAAATTTAGCTCTCAATGTTGTGTTGAGCAGTGCGATGCCATTTTGATTCATGGTATTTTAAATATAATTATTTTTGTTCTTTCTGGAGATTATCATTCTATCCTTTACATACTAAAATTTCAATATTAGGCACCTGGTGTTTTTAAAAATCTATTGTGGTGGGTGCTTGATGTATCCTGTCAACCTGGAAAATCATATTATTCAGTTCTAGGAAACACTATTATGTTATTTCTTAAATTTCCCCCCTTATTTTCCAATTTTCTCTGCTTTCTCTTTCTGGAACTCCTATTCTTCAGATGTTGGGCCTCCTAGATTGATATTCTGAATATTAAAAAATCTTTTATCTTTTAACTTCCTTCACTTTGTCTATTGATCATATCTTCTGGGAAAATACCTTAACTTTTCCTGCTATCCCTTAAATTGAATTTGGCTAATAAGTTATTAATTTCCAAGAGTTATTGTTTGCTCTCTAAATATTCTTTTTTAGTAATATCTAGTAATGTATCATAGAGACAATCTCTCTCTTATCTCTCCAAAGACATTAATTATATTTCCTAAAAATATTTTCTTCTGTTCCCTGCCTTGTTTCTGTTTCTTCTGAGTGCTTTTTCACTTGATTTGTTTTGGTCTCTGTTTTTCCTGTTAGAGGCTCTTCTCAAATATTCTTTTTAAGAATAAGAGCTCTCAGAGTGTGCCTGACTGGTGAGTTCAGCAGAGAAGGTTCTGGCATGAACCTGGTATTTGGGGGGGCTGCCAGTGTCTGTATATCTTGTCTGTAAATCAGTTCCTGCAGAGAGGACTCCTCCTGCCTCTTCCTTGGGAGAAGGAGTCTGGCTGCCAAGCTTCCCAGAGCTGTGTGAGGAGCCAGGTCTACGCATCTCATATCGATTGTGCCTGTGTTCAGAATGGTAATGCATTCCCTTGGCTGTGCATGGTGTTCCCACATCCATAGGCCTATGATCAACCTCTCTACACAGAAAAATTTGTTTTCTACCAGGATAGGGAAGAGAAGTCACTTGGAGGGTGGTGAAGGGGATCTGGAGGCTTCATTGTTTATTAGGCTGACTTGGAACCACTCCTGTTTTCACATTTTCTCAAGGGATGTATCAGATACCCCCAAATATTGAACTTTTCTGGGGTCATCAGGTGTGAGTCAGCCTGTGTGTTATTAGCTTCTCTCTAAAGGCAGTTAGGTTTCAGCTCTTCCCACTCTGCCAGATCAATGACCACTGGTCGATCCATCTGCTTTCCAGCTTCCTAAATGTTGTGGGCATTTCTTGAGTGCTGTCCAGTATTCTGCTGATCGCTTTGTCTTTTAGGGATAATGCCTTTGTTATCCATTTGCTGTCATTTTAGTCTGGTTTGGGGAGGGAGCAGAGGTTAATGCATATTTTCAATCCACTATGTTTAACCAGAAATCCATAATAGATTAAAAAGATTAGTGCTTGAGGGAGGTGGGGGGTTGAAGGGAAAGGGAGAAGTTCAAAAGAAAAATGTCTATATTAAAAAAGGTATGTAAATTTTTTATAATGCATGTAAGACATGACCCCATTACTGTAAATGTGTGTATGTATGTATGTATATTATGAAATATGAAAAAATGTCACAAAAATGGTGATGTTCGTTATCTCAGAGTGGTGAGATTTGAGGTGCTATTTATTTTCATTTTCAAAATTTTCTGAAGAAGAAAATTAAATCGATAAAGACTATACGCTCACTGGTACAGAGGGCAGGTGGCTGCATCTATGAAAAGTCAAAATGCACTTCCTCATCACATACCTCTGAGAGCTAGTTGCACGTGCAAAGAGATGTGAAGAAGATTCTCATTATATTATGGCTTACAGAGCAAACAAACTGCAAACAACTCCAGTGTCTATCAGTAGGGGAAGGATATGTAAACCATGGTGAATCCATATTCTGGAATAGTAGGCGGCTGTTGCAAAGACAGGTGGGTCTGGGCCAGGCACGTAAGACCTCCTAGATATACTGTTAAGTGGATACCGCAAGCTGCATACAGTACATGTGTTATGAAGCCATTTATATAAAGCAGAAGGAAAAGAGTGTGAATCCTCACCAAACAAACCACATCCTCCCGTGGGTTTACACACTCATCTGTGGATCCTCTTTTACAAATGTGTGGCAAAAATCAGAAGGGCACGTGGCAGCTGTGAGAGGGCGGTGGTGCGGGAGGACCTAGCCTTGGAGCAGGAAATTTGCAAACCACATATCTGACGAAAGGCTTGTATTTAGACTATATAAAGAAGTCTCAAACTCAAACTCAAAAAAACAAAATAAGACAAAAACCCAATTAGATAATGGGCAAAAGACTTGCTTTTTTATAACGTATGTTTGATTTTATACAAATAGAGTATATTAGGGTAGTATTTATGGGATAAAAAAATTATACGTATATGTGAATCACAGTAATACCCTCCTTATCTGTGGGTTTGCTTTCAGTTTCCCATGGTATAGTCCCATGGGATGTTTTGAGAGAGAGAGAGAGAGAGAGAGAGAGAGAGAGAGAGAGAGAGAAGCCACTTTAACATAACTTTTATTGCATACATTGTTGTAATTGTTCTATTTCATTATTAGTTATTGTTAATCTCTAGTGTTGCATTTTATACATTAGACTTTGTCGTAGGTACGTATGCGTAGGAAAAAACATAGCACATATAGGGTTCAGTACTATCGGCAGTTTCACACATCCATGGGGGGCCTTGGAACATATCCCCCACGAATGAGGGGGCACTTGCTGTGTGTATTTTTCTTTTATTTACTTATTTTTCTTTTTTCAGAGAAGGGGTCAGGATTTTAGTTCCATTTTTTCCCAGGTCTTTCTCAGCCCTCGTCCAATGTGCTTGTACACCTTCCCAGATGCCCTTGACCGCTGCACGTTGAGGGGACTCTGGCAGGCACAGCTTTTGTCCAGCTTCTTCCTGAGGAAGCTACTGAAGAGCATCTGGGAGGAACAAAGAAAATCTATCTGCTTCAAGATGCCGGGCTGCCTCCGCCCTGCAGAGAAGGAGCTGGTTTCTTTTGCTTAAGAGGCAGCTTCTCTTCCTTTAAAAACAAAGAGGAAGTTCTGCTTAGCCAGACAGTGAGGGACACTGTGTATTTGTCACATTACCTCTGCTTGAAGTCAGAGGTGCTCACCCCAAGGGACCCGGGCCTTGGGGACAAGTGGAGCCTCAGCACTTGCCTGGGCAGGCTTCTCCCCGTCTCTGCCCCTCGCCTCCTCCC
This sequence comes from Lemur catta, assembly GCF_020740605.2. NCBI lineage: Eukaryota > Metazoa > Chordata > Mammalia > Primates > Lemuridae > Lemur > Lemur catta. The sequence continues at coordinate 18,074,292 of NC_059136.1, forward strand.
AGGCCTCTGAGACGGGTGTTCCGGTGTGGACGGAGGGGCTGCTGCCCAGGAAAGGGCTCTGCCTGACCCGACTCAGGTCTTCTGCTCGCCTCTGGGCCCAGGGCAGGCCCCACGACTGGCGCTCCGCAGGGCCACATGTTGGGGAATTGTCCCTCAAAATCTGCTAGTCACGAGACCCATGCTTTGGGCACACCAGGCTGAGGAGCACCGTGAAGAAGGAAAGAAAATTGTGTTCAGGACAGTCAGTCTTATAGGTCACAGCCAGAGAAGCTTGTCCCAAAGCCTTGTGAAAACCCAGAAGTGAGCCAGGCTGGGCAGAGCCCGGAGAAGGGACGAGGGGGTGGGGTCAGCCGTCAGCGTGGGAGGGTCAGGGGCCCCAGTGACAGTCTTGTCTGGGCCTCTACAAAGATCTGGTTATTTGGATCCTTCCAAGAGCTGGACTGGGACAGACAGACAGCTGGGGCAAGGCTGCAGGCACGTCCCAGGTCCGCGGGATCTCTGGGGTGGGCAGGGCCGTGCTCAGACCAGAGCAGGCACCCAGAGCGGCATTGAGGACATGCAGCTCAGGGAGGCATCTGAGTTCTTGGGTGTCCAAGTTACGTTTCCAACCCACTGACAGCATTAGCAGCAGAAGAAATGTTATAATGTGGATATGAAAAGAAATGTGATTTCACTGAAATATTTATGGCTAAGATGATGTGAGATATGGAATTTGCTTAAAAGTAATACTGGAGCTGGGTGGAGAGATCCCTGCCACCAAGGAGGTGACCTTCTGGGAAATGCATGTGAATATTTACCAGGCAGAATAAAATCACTCCCCTGATAATGATGAATCCTAGCAATGAACTCGACCTTTGCAAGTATCAGACGCTCAGCCAGTACATGGCAAAAACGTTATTTTCCATGCCAAATATATGGTGTGGTTGCCTGGTGCTCTGTGTTGGGAAGACACTGGAAACTACCTGGGATGGAGACAGAGAACTCTGCAATGGATCTGCTCTGTCTGCCATGGGGCAGGCTAGGTGACCTGGGCTATGTATTCATCACGCCCAGTGTAGTAGCAGGAGCCACTGATTTTCACTGAGGACATCATTTTTGCCAACTGGTGTGTGTGCCTTGATCTCTTCGTGTCTGTGTCTTTCTCTCTCCTCTTCGCTCCCTCTTTATGTTGCCTGGAGCCTGTCAAGACATGGAAAGGCTTTGCTGGTTTGGGGACAATGAAAACTCTCATAGTAGCAGCACCCAAAGAGAGGCCAAGGCTGGGTGAGTTTGGCAGGAGGGCTCTTCCTTGGGGTGGAAGCATGCTGCTTCTAAGAGCGGGTGGCCTGGGAACCTGCTGCAGACACAGAGACCGCGGGAGCTCATGCCATTAAATGTGCCATTAGCAATCTCCAGACCCCGAATGGTGGAAAGAATTAACTTCACACTAAGCCCGAACGGTATTACTCTCGCTCCATTCCCCAAGCTTAAGCTTCCTGTATTATGGAGCATCCTAAATCAGGATTAAAGGTGAGCGGGCAGGGCCAGGCTGAAGCTGAGCCCCTAAACGGAGCGGGGAGCACCTGTATGGGGACAGTGGCAAGGCTGCCTGCGGGGCAGAGGAGGGGGTGACTGCTCATCTCTGTGGCCCATCTGGCTGCCCACCTGCCCCTGTGTCATGGGATAGAGACAGGTGGCCCTGCTTGATCTTGGCTAGGAGGGGACCTGGGCTCAGTGTGGACCCTGCTATGCAGAGCTGTGGGGCTTTGGGCACGTTTACTTCCCCATAGCTCTAAAGGCCCCCCATACCCTCTGTTTGGGCAGAAGTTCCTTAAACTGTAGAGCGCTCCATAATTTAAGGCCTAAGGTATCACTGCTATAATCAAGGCTTGAGACTAGCAGACTGGCCATTTTATTGTGACAAATGTGGGCACAGTCGTTCGTAGAGGCAGGCTGCTTTGCTCTAATGTTTTCAACATTTATTGTTTGAGTACCTGATGTTTGCAGAGGACAGAGTTCGTTGCTAGGATTCATGGTGAGCCAGTCCCTCAAGCTGCACAGGGCAGACAGAGTCTCATCAGTGTGTGCCCCATGTCATGCCAGCTGAGGGACCCCAAATCACTCCTTCCTGGGTTCTGTGCCCTGGGGGTAGCTGGCATTGCTGAGCTCAAGCACTGGAGGGTCATCCAGTCCTAGGAGGGACAAAAGCGTTGCCCAGGCTGTCCCGGGTGGCTCCTCCTTATCTCAGGATGCCGTGTTCTCAGTACGTTCTACAGCCACTCTGAGGTCTGCAAGCAGGTGGGGGAAGAGCTGGGCCAGCCAAGTCCCTTTGGCTCCACATGTCCTGAGATCCATTCCCACCCCCACCCCCTGGCTCCTCATGCTGCCCATTAGAGTCTCTGCCAATGTGAACTCCTGGGGGGACTCGCGGTGGCCCTGTGCAGTGTCAGCTCTGGGTGTCTGTTGGCCGAGTCCAGGGCACGAGGGGTGCTCAGAACCAATGTCGGCCAGAGAGTGAGCAGGCGAGTGAGTCCACGGGTGGGAAGTTGGTGCTTAGAACCTTGGTTTTCCTGAAGTGCAAGCAGGGCTGGCAGCGGTGGAGGAGCACCCTCTGCAGTGTGGGCCTCAGCCCTCCCTGACCTGCTCTCCCATCTCTGCAGAGGAGAGGGGTCCGCAGGCAAGACTTTCCCCTGCAGGCCTCACTGCCAGCCGCTGGCTCTGTGCTCAGACTGGCCTCCACCTGGGGTCACTGCAAGCGCCAGCCAAGCCTCTTCCCAGTCAGGGGAGGCCGGGCCTATGAGTCACCCTAGCTTTGGCAGAACTACCTCCTTTGTGCACAAAGTATTTGTATGCATGCCATTGGATACTGTAGTTAAGCTTTTAAAATGCAAGGAAGAACATGGATAAGAAGATTCTGTTTTATACTTGGAACTTGCACAGGGACAGAGCCACCCCATTCAGCCCTGAAAGCGGCGAATGTTTAGTCTAGTGTTGACGTGAAGTCCTTTTCCTGAAAAAGGAGAGCAGCGAGATGAAAGGACGTGTTCAAAATGCAGGGCAGACGCTGCCCAAGTTGGTCTCCAGCGGGCCAAGCATAATCAGGGACTCGTCATTCTTCCATCCCGGCAGGCCTCGTCGGACACCAGGCACAAAATCAGTGCCCACCTGTGTGGCAGAGGCTCTGTGGGGGGAAAGCCGGTGGCTCAGCCCTGCGGGCTCCCCATCAGGGAGCTCAGCCTCTCCACATGGTCCCGCCCCTACTCCCTTCTCAGCGTCCACAGGGACAGGACACTGTCCTCTCTCCTTGTCCCCAAGAAGGGACAGAACTTGCACCTGCAACTTCCAACCAACCGAGGGCTGGGGCCACGGGCAGAGTTCAACAAATGCTGGGACAAAAGAAGGTGCTTTCAGGTGCTCTAGAGACTGCACCCGGGCAGGTGCTGGAGTGGGTGGGTGGAGATGTGACTTCGGCAAGGTGGGAGGCGGTGCTGGCATTGGCCCCGGACACGGAGTGGCCCTCACCTGAGACAATGGGCCTGGTGCCCTGGTGCACTTTGTTCCTCTTTGAGGGATTTTCCTGGGGCTGCTATAACAAAGCACCCCACACCAGGTGGCTTCAGCAGCGGAAATTTACTCTCCCACAGTTCCAGAGTCCGGAAGTCTGAGATCAGGGAGTCGGCAGGGCCGGTGCCTTCCGAGGGCTGTAGGGACAATCTGTCAGGCCTCCCTGCTGCTGCTGGTGTTTGCTGGGAGTCTTCGGTGCTCCTAGGCTTATAGATCCCTGCTGCATCTTCATGTGCTGCTCTCCTTGTGTCTCTGGGCCAAATTTCCTCTTCTTACGCGGACACCTGTCATATTGGGTGAGCGTCCATCCTACTGACCTCATTTTAATTTGAATACCTCTGTGAAGACCCTGTTTCCAAAGAAGGTCACATTCTGAGATAATAGGGGTTAGGACTTCAAAAAGGAATTTTGGAGGGGACACAATTCAGCCCTAACCCCATTTGACAGAAGACCCAGGCGCTCGGTGGGGAGGGCAGGCACGCGCTGTGTCACTCCGGAGTCAGGTCTGTCTGTGCGGTCGGCTGGCACCCGAGGTGAATCGCTCGAGAAGGGGCCTCATGGGGCTGACTTTGCCATCACCCAACACTCTGTGTTCAAGAATTTCATATCATATCATATCATATCAATTTTCCTCCTCATAACAGCTCTCGAGGCTGCCGTTTCCTTTACTGTCCATCGCCACAGAGCGTGGAAAGGGCTGTGAGAGGAAAGGATTGGGACTAAGCTCCTTCTTCTCTTGTAGGGACCAAGGAATGAGGCCGGCTGCCATCGAGGTCGTCCTCCCAGGACCCTGCCAGGACTCTGGGTGCTGCAGGTAGGTCCCGGGCAGGGGGCTTTGGGGTCTGGTTGACTGCTGCCAGCCACTCTCATCCTTTCCCTCCCTGTCTCCTTTCTCACCCACGGCAGGAAGTGCTGCAAGCATCATTTGTCACAGTGCCTGGCCAGTGGGCCCATCCTCACCTTCCTGCCCACACTGAGGCAGAAAGCCAGGGCGAGTGGGGTCCAGGGCCACTTTCAATGGCACCTGGGTCTGTAAATGATTGCCTCCCTGAAGGGACTGTGTCTCACACCCACCCCACTCCCTGCTCCTCTGGGCCCTCTAGGTGCGGATGTAAGGGCAGGTCCGGGTTTAGGCAGGCATGCAGCTTGTACAATTGGGGGACCCTCTTGAAGAAAATGAACATAAACGTACAAATGCATAATTAGGTGAAAAGCCTAGGCAGGGGCCGTACATGTGAGGAATCAAATTTGAGCTTTGCCAGACATAGCCACTCACACCTGTAATCCCTGCACTTTGGGAGACTGAGGCAGGAGGATCACTTGAGGCCAGGAGTTCGAAACCAATCTGGGCAACAGAGTGAGACCCCTTTTCTAAAAAAAATGAAATAAAATTAGCCAGATGTGGTGGTGTGCCCGTAGTCCCAGCTACTCGGGAGGCTGAGGCAGGAGGATCACTGGAGCCCAGGTATTGGAGGATGCAGTGAGCTATGATTGCACCGCTGCACTCCAGCCTGGGTGACAAAGTGAGACACTTTTTATTATACACATATATATATACATATATATATAACAGTCTGAGATTCATTTGCTTCAGAGAAAACTCACCTCTGTGTGTACATAGAGGCCGGGGGCTCCAGTGGCCCCCGCGTGGGGTGGATCTGATACCATGCACACATACCCCCAATATTGTTCGGACAAATGGTAACCAAGCCTCACATTCCTCTCTACCATCATGGGAGCCTGTCATATGCCGACACACCGTTAGTGCTGTGAAAAGGACAGAGAGTCAGAGACATGGTCCCTGTCCCCAAAGGGCCTCTCTGCAAGCCAGTGTAGGAGGAGGGAGCGGAAGGTCTCACTGAGTCAGGAAGAATAGGGTCATCTTGCTGCTTGGTGACACTTGCAGTGACTAAGGGTGGCTCAGTCATCTCTCCTTGTTTCTGCTCCTTCCTGAGTCTTAGATAGTTAAAAATAAATAAAACTGCACTTTTTGTATGTATGCTCCATCCACAAAAACACCCGCCTTAAACTTTGACAGACTCTAGTAATTGTGTTCTCTCCATTAAAAAGAGAGCAGAAGAGCTCATTTTAAAGACACTGCATCATTTGAGTGAACTCCTTAAAAAATCTATTTGTTGAAACATTGCTGATTGTTCTCCCTCAGATGTGAAAATAAAATCCCAGAAGGTTCTCAAGGTGAGCATTTTAGAGAAGAAACAACCCTGACAGACTCGCTCTGTTGAATGGCTGTGAATACTGTAAAATTCCCAAACTCAGAACTTTAGAAATGTCATCAAATTTTTGCAAGCATCAAAACCCTAAGAGGAAGAGTGAAGAGAAACTCAGCGTAGGTGTGTTGAGAACAGAGCTGCAGCCTTGGCGTCCCAAGGAGTGACCGAGGGGTGGTCACCTTCTGCTGGGTAACTGGAGGGCCCCCTAATCTCCCCTCCACAGCAAAAGCGAGTCCGCCTTGAATTGGAGGCGAGATCCATCCTGCTCGCCAGCCAGGAGCCCTGCCTCCCTCATCCGACTGGCACCGCCAGGCCTGGGGGAGCCCATGGAGCACCTCAGTGAGGCGACTGTAGGTCTTGGCACCAGGGTTTAATTGGCACCGATGCTCCGGGCAGGGCTGGCTCACACCCGCCCTGGGCTCTTCTACTCACCAGTATGAGGGCTGGTGAGTTCCAGTGTCTGAGCTGGACCCCTCACTCAGGGCATTAGGGCACACGTGGGGGTGGCTTTGAGGAGCAAGATCTGGGTTTGGAATCTTTACATTCATTAATAAGACCCACAGATCTTACCAGCTGGCATTGGTACTATCACAGGAAGCAGCGTTTGGTTACGGTCTTAGCCAATATTACCCTGGACAACGCCCCTGCTATGCAATGTGCTATACCATAGGTTACGTAAGAGGGGAAGAAGGCAAATATAAGAGATGCAGAGAAGCTTGAGTCATTTTTTAATTGAATTATTAATAATTTTGTTTATAATCATGGATTTAAAATGTAATGAGAGTAAAATAGCCCAGAATTGGCACCCTATCTGTGTTCTCAGCATTCACCCCACTCCCACTGGCATCCACAGGGACACCCACAGTGACACCCTGTTGTCTATATCCTACTCTCTACACCTACTGCCCATACCCCACCGTCTACACCCTACTGTTTGATTAACTGCCTCTACCCTAATGTCTACGCCCTACTGCTTCAACAAAGCAGATTCAGGTGAAGAGAAGAGTCACAACAGTGGGGACTCCAGGAGACTGGGGAGGTCAGAGCAGGGCACTTTCAATCTGCAATCCACATGGACCCTGGCACCGCATGGCCTCCCCGCAGCACCCTCTGGATGAGATAAAGATGAGGTGGCTGGTGCACCTTCACCTGTAATGTGCGTGTGAGTCTCCTGGGGTCTTGTTAACACTTAGTTTCTAATAAACGTCTGGGGATGTCAATGCTGTTGGTCCTCGGACCACACTGTGAGTGGCAAGGATCTAGATGATTCTCCGTACAGGAGGATTCAGGACTGAGTCATTATGCCCTGCAGGAGCCCAAGGTCAGCTACAAAAACACTGCTCACTACGTCCCCAGCATTTCTCTCCCTACCTCCACCCTGGGAGCTTCTGTTTGGGGAAGCCTGTGCCCATTTCCCTCGCAGGGCAGTGTGGGAGAACACGTCCTTCTGCTCTATGACAAGTAAAGGGACTCTTTGTGGGGGGGACTCTCCTGCATTCCTGGTAGGGTGCCCTTCATCCTCTGTTTCTTCCTTCCTCATCTTCCTCCTTTCCCTTTCCGTCTGAATGCAGCACAGACTCAATCCAGTACTGCAGGGGTAGGCTGATTTTCAAGCATGAGAACAAAAGCCATTTTCTAGACATGGGGGATGAGCAGCCAGTGGGAGCCCGACCCCGACAGTCCCGCAGAGCCCTGTTGTGCCCTGGACTCTGCGCCTCCAGGCATCTAGTTACCTGAGAAAATACCTCACTTGTTACATCACCATTTTGCAGTTTTCTCTTTTATGCTGTCAAGCCAGATTCTACCCAGTAATCCTCGTTTGGGATTTGCTTGACCAAATATGAGGAAAACAAAACAAAAGAGACCCCCTCAGGAGCATATCAAGTACACTCGAGGCACACAACGCAGGCGTTATGTGACGTTGATCCTTCACACTCAGTGATACTGGTCTCAGCCTCATTTGGGACTTAATGAAAATAGGGAATTACTTGCAAGTAGCAAAAATGTACTCCACATACATAAAATACCTAATTACAGATGTAACTGAGAGACTTAAAAACTGCACAGAGTGAAAGAGAGAGTAATAAATGCACAGAGAGAGGGCAGTAACTTGCCAAGCACCACCTGTGCGCCAGGTGTTTCCTGTACATTGCCTCTGAGTCTCCGCAGGGCCCTGGGAAGAAAGGCTCTCTGCTGCTACCCACAGATGAGCCTCAGATGGTGCTAGTCCACCAGGAAGCTGACGGGACCCTCACTTGCCCAGGACCCTCCCAAGGCTCTGGGAAGGGCTCTACAACCTACTCACGTGGTTTTGTTTACTAAATTTAAAAAAATGAGATATTTTGATTTTTGTTTCTTAAAAAATGTTCCAGTTACCCTGGCTATGTAACAAATTGCCTCCAAGTTTAGTGGCTTTAAACAGTGATAATCAGACCTTAACTTCCTGTCTAGACAAGATGGTTTAGCCTTGTCTCTCCCTGCTCATCCCTACTATAGCTTATAGTTGGTTTATAGTCCAGCTATAAACCCTGGAAATAACACAAGAGACAACTGAAGGAGAACTCTGAAAGGCTGTAAGATGAAGGCAACTAGCTGGGGTCACAGGACTGGCATTCACCATAGAGGTGGGGCATCTCATGACTCCTCTCCCAGTAGAGAAAGATGACCTAGGCCCAGTGTTTCCTGCTAGCAACATAAGGCAGCCAAGGTAGGCTCATTGCTCCCCCAGTTTGAGCTGGAGTCCCACGGACAACACCAGGCAAGCCACACAGAACTAGTGAGGGAGATCCATCAGAAGCCCTGCTGACAATTGGTGGCCAGGGAAAGTGCTCTCCCTCTCTGCTGGGTCTGAGACTTCCCTTCCATGGCTGGAGTGACCAGGCAGCCTGGAGATGGAGCAAAGAGGATCCCACCATAACAAGCACCCAGCCCAGGAAGCTTCTCTTTCCCTGCAAGACTGTGACTCCCTCCCCTCCCTTGAGACTGAGGCTGAGACAAATATACCAGGCAGCAGGCGGCACTATCCAGGAGGGATCTCACCTGAAGGGAAGTGCTCTTCCACCATGGGTGCCTAGCTGTGGGCTGGAGACTCCCTTCACTCACCTAGGAGGCACCAGGTGATTTGGTTTGAGGAAGTTCCTCCTGCTCCCTGAAGCGGCACCTGCAGGGGCCAGTGGGACCCTCCATCACATGAGAAAAATCAAGCAGGCTAAAAAAGCACAGAAAAGGCTCTGAAAATTAGCCCACAAAAGTAGGTCACACCTGCATTGCTAAACCTAAACAGGGTGGCTGCCTACTAAAATAAAAAGTTTAAATAGGACCTGGAGTTTCCTAACATAAGAGCCAAAATTCTAGGCTATAATAGAAAATCATCTGTCATACCAAGAACCAGAAAAATTGCAACTTAAATGAGAAAAACAATCTACTGATGCTCACAGTGAGATGAATCAAATGTTGGAATCATTTGACAAAAATTTTAAAATAACTGTGGTAAAAATGATTCAATAATTAATTACAAATTCTCTTGAAACAAATGAAAAAATAGTAAACCTCAGCAAAGAAATAGAAGTTATGTAAATGTAAAAAAAAGAACTAATTATAGAACTGAAAAATACAATAAAAGAAATAAAAATTCATTGGATGGACTAAATAGTAGAGTGGAGATAACAGAAAATAGAATCAGTGAACTTGAGGACAGGTCAATAGAATTTACCCAATCTGGCCAACAGAGAGAAAATATTTTAAAAAAATTGAATAGAGCCTCAGGAACCCGTGGGACTATAAAAAAAGGACCCAACATTCTTATCTTGGAGTTAAAGAGAAGAGAAAGAGTAGAGCTGAAGAATATTAGAGAAAATAATGGCCAAAACCTTCCCAAATTTGGCAAAAAACATTAACCTGCAGATTCAAGAAGCTAAATTCGTGTAGGATAAACCCAAGGAATCCACACCAAGAAACGTTATAACTTAACTTTTGAAAACTAAAGGCAAAGAAAAAAATATTAAAAGCATCCAAAGAGAAACAACACATTGTCTATAGGGGAACACCAATTTGAATGACAGTGGCTATCTCACCTGAAACCATGCAGACCAGAAAGATGTGACATGACATTTTTAAATGTTGAAAGGAAAGAACTATCAACTGTAAATTCTTTGTCTGGTAAAATTATCTTTTAATAAAGGGGAAATATAGACATTCTCAGATCAAAAAAACTAAAAGAATTTGTTATTAGCAGACCTACCTTTAGAAATTGGCTAAAGGAAGTTCTTCACACAGAAAGAAAATGATGAAATAAGGCATTTTGAACATAAGGAAAAAAGAAAGAACAACATAAAGAGCACAAACAGGATAAATACAATGGATTATCCTTCTCCTCATGAGTTTTCTAAATCATATATGATTGAACAAAAATTATAATACCATCTGATACTCAAGATGATGGAACTTAAAAGTGAGGGAGATAAAGGGACCTAAATAAATAAAGCAAGCTTTTCACACTTTATTGGAAGTAGAAAAATGTTGATATCAGGACTGCAGTTTTCTGTGTATATTACCCAGAGCAAAACACTATAAATAAATCAAAATAGAATTTCAAAAATAAATTTTCAAGTAATCCACAGGAAAGCAACAAAAGGAAAATAGAGGAACAATAAATAGAGAAAACAAACAAAAAACCAGTAATGAAATGACAGACTTAAGCATTAACATATCAGTAATTACCTTGATTGTAAATGATATAAATACACTCATTAAAAAAACAGAGGTTGGCAAAGTGAACAACAAAAAACCCAACCCAAACCCAAACCCTATTATATGTTGTTTAGAAGAAACTGACTTCAAATTTAGGGACATAGGTAGGTTGAAAATAAAAGGATGAAAAAAGATATACCATGCAAACATTAATTTTTAAAAATCAGGAATTGCTATATCAATATCAGATAAAGTAGACTTCAGAGCAAAGAAAATTACTAGAGACAAAGTGAGCCATTAGCTAATGATGGAAGAATCAATTCACTAGGAAGACAATTCTAAATGTGTACTCACCAAATAGCAGAGCCTCAAAATACATGAAGCAAAAACTGCTAGAATTGAAAAGAGAAATAGGCAAATCTATAGTTACAGCTAGAGACTTCAATGCTTGCCTGTCAGCAACTAAAAGAACTGCTAGACAGAAAACAGCAAGGTTATAGAAGACCTAAACAAAATGATCTACCAACAGGATCTAATTGACATATGTAAAACACTACACCCAACAACAATAGGTTATAATTTTTTTCTAAGCACCCATGGAACATTCAACATGAGTCACCATATCCTGGACCGTAAAACACACCTCAACAAATTTAAAGAAATTGAAATAAGACAAAATATATTCTCTGTCCATAATTAAAATAGTCATAACCTATGGGTCAAAGGAAATGAGAAGTGCCTAGAACTTGAAGAAAATAAATATACAACATATCCAATTTATGGCATGCAGCTGAAGCAATGTTGAAAAGAAAATTTAAAGCACTGAATGCTTATAGTAGAAAATAAGAAAGGCCTTAAAGCAATACTCTGAGATCCTGCCTCAAAAAACTAGAGATAGAAGAGCAAAATGAAATCAAAGCAAGCAGAAGAAAAAAACTAAGACAAGTGCAGAAATCAATGAATTTAAAACAGAAAACAATAAAGAAAATCAATAAAACAAAAAGCCTGTTCTTTAAAAAAAATCAACAAAATCAACAAACCTCTAGGAAAACCAACAAAAATAAAAAGAATGAAAGCACAAATTACCAATATCAGGAATGAAACAGGAAATATCACTACATATCCTGAGGCCATTAAAACAACAATAACGGAATATTATGAACAACTTTATGCTCATAAATTCAACAACTCAGAAAAGATAGACCAATCCCTTGAAAACCACAAACTACCAAACGCAATAAGATGAAATAGATTATCTGAATAGTCCTATATCCATTAAATAAATTCAATTTGTAGTTTAAAAACTCTCAAAAAAGAAATCTCTAGGACCAATGGTTTATTGAAGAATCCTACCAAGCATTTAAAGAGAATTAAAAGTAAACTTACACAATTTCTTCCAGAAAATAGGAGGGAAAGGGAACACTTTCCAACTCATTTTATGAGACCAATGTTACCTTGATCCCAAAGCCAGACAAAGACAACATGAAGAAAGAAAACTATTATGTAAGCCAATATCTCTCATAAAGTTAGATGTAAAAATCCTCAAGAAAATGTAGAAAACTGAATCCAACAAAGTATAAAAAGAATTATATACTATGACCAAGTGGAAGTTATTCCAAAGATGCAAGCCTGATTCACCATTTGAAAATCAATCAATGTAATCTACAAAAAAATCTGTAGCTAACATCATACTTAATAGTCAAAGGCTGAATGCCTTCCCTCTAAGATTGGGATGAAGGTATGGAGGCTGCTCTACACTCTTATTCAACATGGCACTGATGGTTCTAGCCATTTCAATAAGGCAAGAGGCAAAAAAATGAAATAAAAAACATACAGATTGAAAGGAAAAAAATTAAAGCCACCTCTATTTGACATGATTGTGTATGTAGAAAAATCACAAGTATTAAAAAAAACTTCTAGAATTAATAAGTGAGTTCAGCAAGTTGCAGGATACAAGATCAACACACAAAAAACAGTCACATTTCTATATATTATTAAATAACAATAAACATGTAGAAACCAAAATTAAAAGCACAATAAAATTTACAACAAAAATGAAATACATAGATGTAAATTTGACAAAATACATAAATGATCGTAGGTTGAAATTTACAAAATGCTGATGAAATAAATTGAGGAAGACTTAAATCAATGAAGAGACACCATGTATATTAACTGAAAAACTCAAAATGGTAAAGATGTCAATTCTCCTCAAATTGATCTGAAAGATTAATATAATTTCTATAAAAATCCCAGCAATGTTTTTTGTAGACATAGACACAATTATTCTAAAACGTATATGGAGAGGCATAAAACAGCTAAAACGATTCTGAAAAAGAAGAATTAAGTGAGAGGAATCCCTCTATCTAATATAATAAGGAATGGCATACAGCTAAAGTAATCAAGACTATGTAGTATTGGTGGAGGGAGAGAATATAGATCAACGGAAGAGAATAGAGATCCCAAAAGTAGACCTACAAAATATGCCCAGCTAATTTTTGACAAAGATGCAAAAATCATTAATGGAGGAAGGATAGACTTTTCAACTAATAGTATTGGAGCAATTGGATTATCCATGGGCCGAAAAACAAAAACAAAATAAACACCTTAACCTAAACTTCACACTTTATAAAATAATAATTCAAAATGGATAATGGACTAAGGCTAGGCAGAGAGTCAGATTTGACACCAAAAACACAGTTGACAAAGGGAAAAACTGATAAATTGGACTTCATTAAAATAAAGAACTTCTTTTGGGCAGAAGACCCTGTTAGGATAAAAAGACAATCTATAGGCTGAGAGAAAATTTGCAAACCACATATCTGACAAAAGGCTTGTATCTAGACTATATAAAGAAGTCTCAAACTCAACAAAACTCAAACTCAAAAAAACAAAATAAGACAAAAACCCAATTAGATAATGGACAAAAGACATAGACAATTCACTGAAGAGGGCAAAGGCATAGCAAATGAGCACATAAAAACATTATTCAATATCACTAGCCACTTGGGAAATGCAAGTTAAAACCACAGTGAGATACTGCTACACACCTATCAGAATATCTAAAATTTAAAAATGGTGGCATGCAACATGGCAATCTAGGAAGCTCCAGCCCTTCACTCCCCCAAGGAAACATCGAATAAACAACACATGCACCAAAATAGCTTTGTGAGAACTCAAGAAACCATTTAAGAAACTGTATAACCAAGCAAACTCCTAACCAAGAAAAAGCCATTGTCAAACTGGTAGGAAATTTCATGGTATTTTTGCTTGCTCTTGCCCACCCCCTCCTGGTGCAGCATGGCACAGTCAGGAGAAAGCCACCCGATTCCTGGCTCTTTCCTCACGAAGAGCATCCTTTGGATACCAGGATGGAGGCTGCTGAAAACAGTGGCAGATGCTGCAGCCCAGGAGAGAACTGCAAGGGGATTGCAGATCTGCTGGCACTAGGGGGGAAGAGGTTACAAGCAGAGGAACACAGTAGAAATCCAAGGTCCTGGGAAGAATGAGGAACAAAACTCTAAGAGAAAATAAGACATTTAGAGGCAGCCATATTTATGGGGAAACAAGAAAAAAGTACATACACACATGCCGGGGGAAGATACAGCTCCAGAAAAGGTCTAAGATGACTTTGAGACTTTACCTGAAGCTGATTAGTGAAGGTCTCCTCCTGAACAAAACCAGTCTGCAAAGACTGGAAGTGGCTATTTTTAAAATGCCCAGATATCAACAAAATATCCCAAGGCATACAAAGAAACAGAGAAACATGTCCCATTCAGAGAAATGAGATAAATCTCCAGAAACTAACCCTGAAGAAACACAGGTTTCTGGCTTACTTGGCAATGATTTTAAAACAACTCTCTTAAATATGCTCGATGAACTAAAGGAGATCATGGAAAGAAAACTAAATAAACTCAGAAAAACTATATATGAACAAGACGAGAAGATCAACAAAGAATTAGAAATTATTTTTTTAAAAAACGCAAATGGAGCCGGGGCGGTGGCTCACGCCTGTAATCCTAGCTGTCTGGGAGGCTGAGGCTGGAGGATTGTTTGAGCTCAGGAGTTCGAGAGCAGCCTGAGCAAGAGCGAGACCCTGTCTCTACTATAAATAGAAAGAAATTAGCCAAACAACTAAAAACAGAAAAAATTAGCCAGGCATGGTGGCGCATGCCTGTAGTCCCAGCTACTCTGGAGGCTGAGGCAGAAGGATTGGTTGAGCCCAGGAGTTTGAGGTTGCTGTGAGCTAGGCTGACGCCACGGCACTCTAGCCCAGGCAAGAGAGTGAGACTCTGTCTCAAAAAAAAAAAAAAAAAAAAAAAAAAACACAAACAGATTCTGGAGCTGAAATATACAATAACCAAATCGAAAGGTTCAAAAGCAGACGTGAATAGGCAGGGAGGAAAATCCATGACCTTGAAGACAAGTCATTTGAAATTACTGTGTGAGGCATAAGAACAAAAAAGAATAAAGAAAAATGAGCAGGACCCAAAGGACTTATGGAACATCATCGAACAATTTGGGATTCTCAAGGGAAGATAGAAAGTGGAAGAAAGCTTATTTGAACAAATAATGTCTGAAAACGTCCCAAATTTGAGGAAAGATATGGATATATAAATATAAGAACCTCCAAAAACCACAAGTAGAATAAATTCAATGCAATCTACAATAAGAAACATTATAATCAAATGTTGAAAGTCAAAGACAAAGAGAGAATTTTAAAAGCAGCAAAAGAGAAGTGACTCATCATATACAAGGCAGCCTCTCTAAGATTATCAGTGGATTTCTCAGTAGAAATCTTCCAGGGCAGAAGGCAGTGGGATGATATATTTAAAGTGCTGAAAGAAAAAATACTGTCAAATATGAAGACTTTATCTGGAAAAACTATCCTTTAAAAATGAGGGAGAAATTAAGTCATTCCCAGATAAACAGAAGCCGAGGGAGTTTATTATCACTAGACCTGCCCTATAAGAAATGCTAAAGGTAGTTCTTGTAGTTGAAATGAAAAAAAAAAAAAAAATGCTAGATAGTAACTTGAAGCCATATGAGAATATAAAGTTCTTGGCCAGGTGTGGTGGCTCATGCCTGTAATCCCACCACTTTGGGAGGCTAAGGTGGGAGGATCGCTGAGGTGGGAGGAGGCTGAATTTGAGAGTTTGAGACCAGCCTGGATAACATAGCAAGACTCCTTCTCTACAAAGAAAAACAAACAAACAAACAAACAAACAAAAATTAGCTGGCCTTGGTGGTGTGTGTCTATAGTCCCAGCTACTGGGGAGGCTGAAGTGGGAGGATTGCTTGAACTCTGGAGTTCAAGGTTGCAGTGAGCTATGATCACACCATTCCCTGTACTCCAACCAGAGAAAGAGCAAGATCTCATCTCTTAAAAGAAAAAAAAAATGGTATACTATATATATATATAGATACACACACACGGTAAAGATAAGCATATGAACAAATGTAAAAGTCTGTATTATTGTAATTTTGATTCCATTATAACTCCATTTATAATTTTTATAAGATTTGAAAGATGAAAGTGCAAAAAGTAACTATGTATCTATGTTAATGGACACACAATATATAAAGGTGTAACTTGTGATATCAATAATATAAATTAGGCTGAGCTATAAAGGAAGAGAGTTTTTGTATAAACTTGAAGTTAAATTGTTATTAGTTTAAAGGAGATTTTTATAACTGTAGGATGTTTTATGTAATTCCCATGGTAAAGAAAATATCTATAGAATCTATGCAAGAGGAAATGAGAAGGGAATCAAAATGTGTCACTATAAAAAACCAACTAAACACAAAGGAAGGCATTAAGGGAGAAAATGAGGAACAAAAAAGCTATAAGACATACATAAAACAATTAACAAATGACAATGGTAAGTCCTTCCCTATCAGTAATTACTTTAAATGTTAATGGATTAAACTCCCCAATCAAAAGTCATGGATAGGCAAAATGGATGAAAAAGACAGGATCCAACAATATACTGTCTGAAAGAGACTCCCACGTTCGATCTAAGGACACCCACAGGTTGAAAGGGAAGAATGAGAAAAGATGTTCTTTTACATCAACATAGTAACAGCCATATATGTAAAACCCATAGGAACTGTAATACTCTATGGTGAAAGACTGAATCTTTTTCTATAAGATCAGGAATAAGACAAAGTTGCATGTTTTTGCCACTTCTGTTGAGCATACTCCTGGAAGTCCTAGCCAGAGTAAGTCTGTTCACAGACTTATATGTAGAAAACATATCTTATACGTAGAAAACCCTAAAGATTCCACAAAAGAACTGTTAGAACTAATAAACGAATTCAGCAAAGTTGCAGGGTACAAAATCAACAGAGCAAAAATCAGTTGTATTTCCATATAACAACAACGAACATTTCAAAAAGGAAATTAAGCAAATAATTTAATTTACAATAGCATCAAAAAGAGTAAAATACAAAAGACTTTGGAACTACAATATGTTGCCAAAATAAATTAAAGATGACACAAATAAATGGAAAGATATCCCATGTTTATGAGTTGGAAGACAATATTTGTTAGGACGTCAATACTATGCAAAATAATCAATAGATTTACTGCAATCCTAATAAAAATCCCAACTGTGTTTTTTTGCAGAAATAGAAAAATCCATCCTAAAATTTATGTCTTTTACATATTTAGACATAATGTCAAAGAGCCCTGAATGCTGTCACTCAAAGAGGGTGGCTGGGGAGAGAAGGCGAACCTGGAACCTGGGGAGCACAACAGAGGGCATCCCTGGTGCAAACGGGTCTAAGGGAGTGGGACCACCCCCACCCAGGGCCACACTGCCCCAGCAACGGTGGCCGGTGGCAGCTGGAATGGCCACAAATTGCCGGATTATGTTGGACCTGGCCTCGATGGCGCTGCCATGTGGCAGAGCGTAGCAATGGCAGGAGCCAGCCCTCCCACGCCAAGGTAACTACCACAAAGTCCCCAGGGATTTTTTTTTTTTTTTTTTGCGAATTCAAGGGGAGAGGAAACTGCCAGGGGAAGATACGGGGCTTTCTATTTTTAAGTCAGGTGAATACCAGAGTGATTGATTTTTAAAAAAGTTTGCATTCTGAGTTTGTGGAGTTACACACCAAAAAATAGATTGTTTTGTGCATTTCTCAGCAGGGAGCAGGTGGTATACAGGTTAATGCATAGATTCTAGACCAGACCTGGGCTCAAGGGCTGGCTCCCTTCCTGGCTGGCCGTGCCACCTCAGGCAAGTTTTGTGGTCTCTCCAAGGCTGTTTCCTCACCTGTCAGTGGGAGTCATGGGTAGCTTGGGTGTCCCAGGGATGCTGCAGCCCGAGAGATGCTGCTCTAAGACCTTTGTGTGGCTCCTGCACTCAGTAAGGACTTTCCACCCACCTCCTCCTCCTCTTCCCTTGCACAAGGCAACCCTGGAGTGTTTGTGCGGGGAGTTAATGCGTTTAGGTACAAATCACCAAAGCTGGTAGAATCAACCCTTTTCTCCAGGCGTCCTCACATTGTCTAGACTCCTGCTGTGCTCACCCCGACCACCCCGTGGTACACTCATCTTCCCCTCCTTAGTCCTTCTTTTGGGTATCCAGCACCCTGTTCAGCCAGTGCTGGCCTCCATCCCAGTTTGCAGAGAAAACAAAGAAATCAGGCACCTGCCTCCCCCCACCTGTCCTGCTGTCAGCCAGCCTCCCTTCTCTGCTACCGTGGGGCCAGCCCTCCCTTGCCTCTCTGTGTCCCTTCCCCTCACCTTCCTCCCGCAGGCATCCAGGCTCCTTGCTGCTGGAGGCCGGGCCATCCTCATAGCACATTTCTCTGCCCCCTCCCCGCACGCTTCCCTGCCCTCCTTTCCTCCACCTGAGTAGGGTGAGCCTCTGAATTCTCCTCTCCCCAGAAACAGCCTTTTGTCAAGGCCACGAACAATCTCACCCTGCCTCATGGGGTAGAGCCCCCGCCCCCTGGCCAGCCACTTGCCACTGTCACCAAGCTCTCTGAGCGGGTTGTCACCCTAGCATGACCTCCCCTCCTGATGGACGTGGCCCTCGGGACCCTTCGGGCTCCCTCCAGCAGAGGCACACACGGCTGCGCAGCTCTCCTTGCCCCAGGGCTGCCAAGCGTGTCTCTGCATTAACTCACCTCTCTTCACCCTGGAAAGGCGCCCCTGCTTCTGGCATTCAAGCGGCCACAGCTTCTTGGCATTTTCTAACACAATCTGGACAGGAGGCCCCTTGGGCCGCCCACCCGCCCACGTGGTCGCCGGCAGGTGGGGACTGTCAGCCGCTTTCTGACAAGTCTCTCAGCAAGTTAGCGCTGCAGGTTGAAAGACAGCAGCGTTTCTCCCAGAGAGACCACCGTGCAGCGCCCGTGCCTGTCAGGGGAAGGAGCCTGGGAACGGGAATGGACATTCCCCGGCAGAGGAGAGGACTGGGACACGCCTGGCTCAGGGCCGCAGGCAGGCTCCCGGGGGCCATTCCGTTCCGGGAGCTGCCACTGTGCCTCTTGGCCCTCTCAGAGGGGCTCGGCCCCTGCTGTGCTGTCCTGGCTACGGCAGGCCCCTTCTCCTTCAAGGACCCGTGCTGTTGCGCCTGAGGCTCTGAGAAATGGGTGTGGTGAGCCTAGGGGGCCCTGACTACTGAGGGGACTCCGTGTCTCAAGGCGGTGGAGGGATGGCATCCCCATGCCCACTCCCACGCCTCAGGGTTGCGTCCCTGCTCTGTCCCTGCTCCAGCCTGGGCCCCCACCTCCTGGGGTCCTCCTATTGGTCACTGTCCTCCCACTCCCTCCTCTTTCCCCAGACCCTCCTTCACATGCATAGGTTCTGGGCTGGGGGCTGGCTGGACTGTCCCCCACTGAGCCCCTGGAGCCCCTAGACAGCCAAGTTATCTGTTCAAGAACAAAATCTGCCCAGCAGTGAGCTGTGTGCACTCTCTGCTTGTTCACCGGATGCTACAGTACAGTCTCCCAGCCACTCCTCCTGGCACACGGCAGAACCTTCTAGAAAGTTGGCTGGGAGAAGTGCCTGCCTCCTCTCTCGGTCTCTCCTGCTGCCCCCAAGACCCTACAGCCTCTGGGGCTTGTCCTTCGGTCAGAACTGAACCCTGAATTTGAGTATCAGACCTGTCAGTCTGGGAGCAGATGTTTTCTCCCCACCCATCCGTCCGTCCAAGTTGCTCCAGGCCCACAGCCATGAGCCGTGTGCCAGGGCCCTCTGCTGTCTGCAAGAAATGTGCAGCTTCTGTCTGGGAGTTGTCTCTTCTCTCTCAGTTATTAACTCTAGCACTGACATTGTGCTTACCAAGTGCTGGGCAACACTTAAGCACTTCACATAGATCAATTCATTCAGACCTTGCAATAATGCTATGAAGTAGATGCTATTATTATTCCCATTCTACAAGTGAGAAAACAAAGGTTCAGTGCAACTAACTTGCCAGCATTACCTCTCCAGAGAGTGGCAGGCCCCGGCTGCCCTGACCATGTGGCTTTCGTTAGAACCTGGAAAGGGACTTGTCTGCCTGTTCCTTGTGGGCATGAGCAGCACCCCCCAACCCCGGAGACTGCCTGGCTCTCCAATCTGCTGCATGCCCAGCGCCCACTGGAAATCCTTACGCCTGGGCTCTGGCGAGGGCCTTGCCTGACTTCCCTTAGGAAGAGGAGAAAGGAGGTGGCCTGGAGGACCTGCTGCTGCCCAGGCTGGGATGGCAATGCCACTGGACTCACTGATTATGGGGACCCCAGGAGAAGCTTATTACCTAAGTACCATGGGTTACAGGGCTTATGTTTTTCTTCTCAACTTCACGTAAAATTATGTAGGGGTTTGATTCTAGACATGCTCACAGTGGAAATGGCCTTGTTGTAATTAAATATGTGAACTTAACCTAGTCTTATGCAACAGATTCTATCATGTGTTTAAAATAAAGTGGAGTCAGTCAACAAATGCTTCCTGAAGGCCCACTGGGCACTGGAGAAACAAAGGTGAGCAAGAGAGACGAAAACCCTGCTCTCAGGTGAGTGGGGTCTAGTGAGGGCTTTTCGCTGATCACCACCAGGGCCTCCAGTGATGTTGCAGAGCACACCCTGGACATTACTAATAAATGGTTTGGTTGATTATTGAATGCAAGTGGGAATTGCCATACTCCCCTGCCTCCCTTGATGGCTGCCAGTGCAGTGAACAGGTGGGCTGCCGCGGCCAGGCCTCCTTTCCAACAATCGAGCCAGAGCTGCAATGAACTACGCTCCGCCTGCCCCCCCAGCAAGGCTCCATGAGGATGTCCTCTCCATCCCGGTGCAGCTGGCAGGACGGAGGGAGAGAGAGAAAGCAGCCGTGCTCCGGTTCTCCCACAGCCTTCTATGAGGCAGAAAGCAGCCCTCTGCGCGGCTCCCGGCTGCACAGACAGAAAGTGCCTCAGTGGATTTGGATTTCTGTTGGAGGCTCGGAAGTCCTTGCAAGGATGCAGGAGACTTGGGTCCAGGGAGCAGGGGACACAGACGCCACTGCTAAGATGCTATGCAAACCTGATCCAATGCCCAAGGGGGATCATGGGCTTCTCTTTCTGTTGTCTTAGCTTCACCCTAACATCACAAATGGGGCACTCACTGTTTCTCTCCAGAGAACCAAACCCCCGAGAGGTCAAGTGGCCCATCCGAGGTCTGTGGCCTGATTGCATATTCATGGTCCTGTCTGAATTAGGGTTCTCCAGAGAGACAGAACCAACAGGACATAGAGGTAGAGACAGAGAGATAGAGACAGAGATAGAGAGAAGAGATAGAGTAGGGACATATGAGAGGGAATTTATTAAGGGACTTGGCTCAAGCCACTATGGAGGCTGAGAAGTCCCACGACAGGCTCTCTGCAAGCTGGAGACCCTGGGATGCTGGGAGCATGGCTCAGTCCGAGTCTGAAGGTCTGAGAACGCCGGGGGCTGCAAGTGCAAATCCTGGAGTTCAAAGGCTAGAGATCTGAAGTTCTTACTTTCAAGGGAAGGAGAAAAAGAGTGTATTCCAGCTCCAGGAGAGACAGAGAGACCAACTTGCTCTTCCTTTGCATTCGATCTCTCTGGGGCCCCGTCCATTTGATGGTGCCCGCCCACGTCCAGGGCAGGTATTCCCCACTTTGTCCACTCAGACTCACATGCCAGTCTCCTCTGGAAACACCCTCACAGACACACCCCCAAATAAGGCTTTACCAGTTCTCTATGTATTGTTTAATCCAGTCACGCTGACACCTAAAATTAAGCATCACAGTGTTCTCTATGTAAGTCCTCCAAGGAGGATAAATCACCCTAAAGTGTGATCAGAAAGGTGTTTGCAGCAAAACTGGGCTTGTTCCAGGCTTTGCTGTCAAGCCTGCGTGGTAAGAGACTTGTGCTCTCCAGCTGGGCTGTGGGGCTCACTGTACTCCCTCTCACTGCTGCTAACCTGGGCTCCCCCAGCGCTCAACAATGATGCCACCCAGAGGTCCACTGGGCCACTCTGTCCTGTGACATTCACAAGTGAGGACTGAACCCCTGACTGGAGGTTTGTGGGGGCTCACTGCTGTTGGGTCCGTCCAACACCCCTCTGAGTGGATAAGAAGAAGGAGGACAAGGAGCTGGCACTGTGGCCTTGGTGGCTCCTTCCAGGTAAGCAGAGCCTCAGGACCACTGCACTGGGTCCGGCGCCAAGGCTGCGGAGCGCTGGGCAGGTGTGGTGAGTCTTCCTCCCATGCCCTCAGGCCAGATGGAGTAAGCAGGCACATGCTCATAGTGGCACTGGGCAGTGTCCACAGTGACCCCTGCCTCCTCCTAGCTGCCCTCCCTCCAAGCCTGGTCTGTTGCTAGGAATTGAAAGAAGTAGGATTTGTCAGAATTTCTATGCTGTAGGGCATAAACTTGTAACGTTACTAAAAACAGTGAAAACATTTGTGTGTGAAGTTGCATTCCATATACATTGCATCTTATCAGATTACGCTTTAGCGTCTCAGATATATCTTGTCCTGGCAATGCCTGATGGTTCCAGTTGAAAGCTCACAGAATTGCCACCAAAGCAGTGAAATGCAGGTAACAGTGATAAGCTGATTAATAGGCCTTATCACTTCAAAGAGTGTTTAATTAAGATGAATCTCTGCACAAGAAAACTTGAAATGCTTGGAAATATTATAGTTTATATACAGAAGAAGCCTATTCGAAGAGGCCCTAACTTTGAGTCTTAAAAATGTGCATAATATTACTAATAATGGATCGCACAGGTGAAAGTTTTCTAAACTTTTAATTAAAGTTATTATTTTGATGCTAGACTGTTTAGCAAAGTATGGCCTGCAGGCTGTTACCTGATTTTGTAAATGAAGTTTTGTTGGAACATGGCCATGCTCATTCATTTATATATCATCTACGGCTGCTTTCCTGCTACAATAGCTGAGTTGAGTAGTTGTTTCACAGACTGTTTGGTCCCCAAGGCCTGAAATATTTATTATTTGTTCCTTTACAGAAAAAGTTTGCTGACCCTTGTGCCAAATAAAAGATTGAATTATCTTTTATATGCATTTATAGAAATTATGACAAAAGAACTTTCATGTAAAGACATGACTGAAGTGTCTGTAGCCAAAAATGTAAGAAAATCGGTATCATATAATTATACCAGGCAGTTAACTAACAAAAGATTTTATGCTATATTTCTGGATTTTATGATATTTGTGATGTTTTTCAGCTCTTTAAAATTTGTAATGATTTATTTTCTCATTCTAAATATTTGCTCTTATACCTAATTTTGTATTAGAAATTTTGAATTCTTAAAGGAGTCTCACAATTGTATAATCTTCACACCTCACAAAAGTTGAATCTACCCTGGCTAAATGGCCATTGAGACCTAAGATAGTACAGTTACATTTTAGAGAATAATTCCTATACTGCATATAGGAAAATGATATATTTCAACTGAACTTGCTTACAAGAACTTCAGAGTCTTATTACTGCACAAATGACAGCACCCAAGAGAATAAAAGTTGGTGAAGCGTTAAAAGAGTTGATCAGGTGACAGCGTGAATGACAATAAAATCACAACTGAGTGTGGCTGCTCAGACCAAAGCAAGGGGGTCCTCTGAACTGTTAAGACTGCCCTGGTTTCTGAAGGGCCCCTTCCCCCTTACTAATCACAAAATGAGCAGGTCGCCATGTCCTCTGATCTTCCCATTGTGATGGGCATGGCAGTGCTGATGGGTTGTCCTTCCTCCACATCTGCGCAGGGCAGGGACCAAATGCCCCCATCCTTGGAGCTCCAGAACTGGGAATAGCACGGGGCCTACAGGATGCCTCCAACATGGTCCCATCCTGTGGCCTGTGAAGCAAGAGCAGAATCCTCCCGGCAAGATGCAGTGGATCGCAAGCCACAGAATGTCTGGTTTGCTGAGGCACAGTGATGCCACCCAGGGCAGGCCCTGTCATCGTCTGCCAGGTGGCTCAGAATGTCTGGGGGGGGGATGTCACTCTTACTTTGCCCTTAGCACTTCACACTGCACAGGGCCTCAGCAGGAGGGAAGCAGCATGACCTTTACTCATCACCAGGAAAACCTTTCCCTGAAACATTCCTCTTTGGCTTGCTGGGTCACGTGCTGCCCCTAAACCAATCACAGGAAAGCCCCACAGCCAAGCCCATCCTGATTCCTACGGGGTCCTGGGTTCCCCATCTGTCATTTAGGAGAAAGGCAATGGTTTAGGGACAGGCAACTCTCAGTGTTGTGTTTTGCAAGCTCCACGTGCAAATCATTTTTATGAAGGACTAAGCCTCCGTAAAAGGTTCAGCCAGTATCACCCTGGAGAATCTTGGAAATTCTTCAAATCAGTCAGTAGGACACTGTAGCCCCTGTCCCAGCTCTGGTGGGTTCTGAGGGTGGATCTGGCTGGCCGACATCCCCTCTCTAGGGATGTTCAAATAGTAGCTCCAGCAGCATCTGGGAGTCAGCAGAAGGCAAGGGAGCTTCTGGAAAGAGATGGACCCAGATGCTAAGATAAAAACCCTGACCAGAGAATACCTGCCATATCAGAGAGTGGCACTTGTGAGATCTCGTCCCCTTTACCATCACCTGCCTTAGAATGCCAGGGAAAGTGAGCTGCTGGAGCCTGAGAACCTCACCATTCGGAAGGGTGGGCTTGTCTAAGAAGCCCAAAACACATTTCTTTAAACAGCAGGCAGAATTACAGAACTGCAGTGCCAAAGCAGCCTTTGGGATTAACTAATCCAGGGCTTGTCAAAGTTTTTTGATGATGAAGAAATATATTTTACGCTGTGCTATTGTTTGAATGTTCCCTACGAAACTCATTTTGAAATGTAAGTGCCACTGTAACAGTGTTAAGAGGTGGGACTGTTAAGAGGTGATTAGGCCATGAGGTTTCTGCCCTTATAAATGGATTAAATGCCATCATCACGGGACTAGATTCATTATAAAAGTGTGAGTTTGGCCCTCCCTCTTGCTCTGGCTCTGTTTTTGCCCTTCTGCCATGGGATGACACAGCAAGAATGCCCTTGACAGACGCCAGCCCTTCTATCTTGGACTTCCCAGCCTCCAGAACCATGAGCCAATAAATTTCTGTTCATTGTAAATTACCCAGTGTTTGAAATTCTACTACAGCAGCAGAAAACAGAGTAAGACACACTGTAGAAACGTATATGCACAGGTGTATAAAACTAAACTATGGTCACACGCAAACAATACTTACCCTTTTATCTTATTTCATTTACATTTTTTATGCCCCACTAAAGCAATTTCAAATCCATGATATATAGCAACCCATGGTGTGACCATTCCTAATCTCACTCTGGTGATCTGCATAACAGACCACCAGTGTCTGGAAGAAAGAAGAAGACTGAGCTCAACGCCTAAGGAAAGGAAACAATGTCTCGAGTGAGAAAAGAAAGGCATAGAACAGGGAGGCAGGGACAGGGTGGGGGAAATAGGGACAAAAGCCAGATTCCTCTTACTACACTTTGTGTTGTAGATTTGACTTTGGAATCACATAAGTGTTTTAAAGACTATAAAACAAAATCAAGCCAAAAGGAAAAAGGAAGCAATTTAAAAGTCAAAGCAACATGAAACAAATAAACCTATGTGTCAAGTTGGTAGCTTAACCCACTGAGAAATACTGTTTCAAGGACTTTTCAACACAGTAATTGGGTGCTATATCCCTAGCGAATGTAGCCTAAGGACAAAAAGAACTGCAAAGGAATAAAAATTCTTAAATTTTCCGTAGTTATCACATTGTTGGTACTAAGGTTTGTATTATTGTCCTGAAGTTATTGTTAGTTCCAAAACTATTATTGTCCAAGATGTATAAAGAATGACCGATTTACTAACAATGAACTCTCCCTCCGCCCACTACACAGTGGTCTCTAAATTGCATTTCCCACTGAAAGGAACCTTTACTCTCAGAGAAATGTCTAATTCCTGGGGTGGGATGGGAAATGGACATTGTGAGCCTTGGAAAGCAAGGGAGCTGTCACAGGCTCTCAGGAGTGTGTGAAAAGAACTCAGGGGCCAAGTCAAAGAGCCTCGTGGCGAAGACGGGAGAGTTTGTATGTCAAAATGAATAAAACCTGCAATGTTCTGAAACATTTCAAATACGAAAACAAAACAAAACAAAAACCAAACATAGGTTACCATGATGCCAAAACAAAACAAAATAAACCTAATTGACCACTTTTGGAGAGTGCTGGAAAGTCAAAATATTTTCTGAAAACTGGTACATACAGGAGAAGAATCAAGCCTTTTCCTGCCTTTTGTGTATGAACTGCACCCCAGGATCAGTTCATTAGTTGATGAACTAATACATGCAGAGGAATGGTAGAATTGGAACATCCCACATTGCAGGCTCTAATGAAATAACGGATGGAGGTCATGATCATCAATGGCTAAGACCATTGAATAAAAAGCTGATGAGTCAAGCTGAAAACGTCTGAACCCCATGGTATATCTTAACATCACTGAAAGAGATACAACTAGACATTGTGTGGCTGCTGGTAGAACTCCATAACATCACCTATGAAACATTTCCAGAAACCTATGTCAGAATCTGATGGGCCCTCCAGATCTAACTACCTAGATCCATCAGGAAATGCAGAGGAAGGAGGAACATGTTAAACAGCACCAGAGGATGCAAACAACACACTCCAGAATGTGGGAGATTCTTCAGGAAAAGCAATCCAGTTTCTTCAATAAAGTACCATAACAAGAGAGAAAGAAAAAGAATAAAGAAGCTACAGATTTAAAGAGACTTAAGGGACATATCTAAATGCAGTGTATGGGCTTATTTGGACCCTGATTCAAACAAACCAATTATAAAAAAATAACAACAAAAACAGGAATTCTTATGTGACAATTAGGAAAATTGAAATACCAAGTGGATATTGTCAAAATCTAAACATATGTAGTTAATTTTGTAGGCGTGGTAATGGAACAGTAGTTATGTTAAAAAAGAGGGGGCAGTCCTTATATTTTATAAATGTATTCTTGTGGTACATTGCTGCAGTGATGGCCCCAAGTGGACTACTCCCCATTTCCATGCCCTATGTATCCCCCTTCCACATTAATTCTGGCTTGGCTACAAGAGTTGTTTTGGCTAATGGGACACTAGCAAACATGATGCAAGCAGAGGCTTGAAAAGTGCTTTCACATTGGGGCTTGCCCTCTCTTGCTACTGGAAACTCTTGGAATGCTTCCACCATGGGAGCAAGCCCAAGCTAGCCTGCTGGAGAGGCCCCGTGGACAACTGAGGCACCTTGGCCAACTGCCAGACACGTGAGTGAGGCCACCAAAGACAGTTCAGCCCCAACCAAGTCACCAGCTGACTGCATCTGCATGACAGAGCCCAGACAAAACCAACAGAAGAACCGTCCGGCTGATCTAAGCCCCAATTGATGACCCACAGAATTATGACCCTAATAAATGACTGCTATTTCAAGCTACTAGACAACAGCAATAGATAAGTAATATAATTCTGTAATATGTACTGAAGAAATTACAGATATCTAGGGGTTTGCTTCAAATAAGGCTGAGGGTAGAGTGAGTGGAGGTATAGATGAAACAAGATTGGGTACATGCTGATAATTGTTGAAGCTGGTGAAGAATATGTAAGGGCTCATTTTATTATTGTCTTTGGTTATGTTTGAAATGGAAATTTTCCATAATAAAAAAAAAATAAAAGCAAAGAAAGAAGGAAGGAAGGAAGGAAGGGGAGGGGAAGCAAGGGGAGGGAAGGGGAATGGAAAGGTAGGGGAATTACTCTTCTATCTATTAACAGACAAAGCAATTGAGACCCAGAGAAGAAAAGTGAGTTCTGCAATGGAACACAGCCAGGTCACAGCAGAGTTCATTGCTGAACAGAGCCATCCTGACTCCTTAGCAGGGTCTTTCCATCCCCCCCACATGCTCAGAGGCAGGGAAGTTCTGTAGGAGAAGCTGTACACGTAGGAATAATTTCTTCTCTTGCTTGAGAAAAGTCTGGTAGCAGGTCTAAGACATTAGAATATGGTGAGACCTTTGATGACAAATGATTTTCATTTGTGGGATGTATTGTTTATCTAGGGTTTGAGGAAGAAATATTTGTTCTGACATGTATGTGCATTACATCACATAAAAGACAGGCAGGAGATCTCCCCCTTTCACACCTCACCCTGCTGTTTGGCACCACACGCTTGCTCTGTCTTCAAAGGTGCATCGTGGCTGGGGTGGAGATCGTTAACCAAGGCTGCCTTACAGTGTGTCAGGATGGCACTGCTAAAAAGTTGTTTTCAAGTTCAAATGCATTAAAGTTGCTTCTTTCCCACACATACAAAATGAGCAAAGCTTTCATTATTCATCAAATGAGAAAATTAAGCATGACAATTACCCGTCTATTGCCTCAGGATAGGTTGTGCATCGTTTAATCAGTCGTTGCTACTTGAAGCCGCAGACTGTGTCTGGCCATAAACAGACATTAAAGGAGGGTTACTTGATGAAAAAAAAAAGTCCAGGTCTTAATATCCAGTGTGGTTTTCCTGAGAACTTCTGAACCTTAGAACTCAGCTGGAGTTTACAGGGAGGAAGGAAGATTCTAGAAGGCGATAACTGGGCCTGTGACCAAAAAGTCAAGTACAACAAGGCTAAACTAAATTAAAAGCTTGCTTGCAACCAAATTGGCAGGCTCCCTCCTTGCTTTTCCCAAGAGTGGTGTTCACCGAGAGGATCTAGAGGGCTCTGGGCTTGTGTTTGACTACTTGTCTGAAATCCTAGAGGCTTAGAGCCGGCCAGCAAAGCTCAGTGAGGCCCGTGTGTTGCCAAGGGCAGGAAGTGGCAACCCTTGCCTTAGCTAAAATCCAGCCGTGCAGGTAAGTGTAACATGTCGGAGCATCCTTGTGGGGGATGGGGAGTCCCAGTTCTCCCTCCCTCCAGGGGCCTCCGTGACCCCTGCTCAACTCCGTGAGGGTCCTGTGTTTCTGAGGGTCACGCTCAAAAGTCATAGAGATTTTTTTTCCTATTTAATTTCCATTTATTTAGTATGTAAAAGTTTTTAAAACAAGGGGTCCCTGGGTGGGGATGGTGAGAAGGATGGGGGTCCTGGGCCCAATGGGTTTAAGGCTCCGTTCACCCTGGAGCACCCAGGCTTGTTGGCCTGGGTGACAACTGGCTGAGGGCCTGCCTGGAGTGGCCCAGTGGGGACACTTCCTCCCTGCCCCCAGTACCAGGGAGAGGTATGATGGGGAAATGATGGCCCCTCACCCAGGAGAGCAGTGCTTTGCTAGCTTTGCCAGAGCCCTGTTTTCTCCAGGTGCTGGATAAGGTCATTTTTCACCAATTTTGTCTCCCAATTCCCCCTTCTCCCCGACCCCAGCCCCATCCCCCCACTGTGAGAGGCTTGCAGGTGTCCCAGACCTGGAAGGCTGAGAATGTGGCAGCCTCTGAGCCCCTCCTGGATCGGAAGCTCGACTCAGCCCAGCCAGCGTGGAGGCTGGTGCCAGGCATGGTCACTGCAGGATGTAGATTGTGCAAGGGACCCAGAGGACAGAAAGGCATTCCAGTGAGGGACTTGGAAAGCTGCCAGGATAAGGTGAAACGTTCATCAGGTGACCAAGGGGAGAGGTTTTCTAAGAAGGAGGGCCAGCTCCAGCAGGAGCCACAAAGCGGGACAGCTGAGTGTACTAGGACGGATGGAGGCCAGGGGGTGCCACAGGATTAGGGAGGACAGTGCGATGATCCAGCCCAGGCACCCAGACCCCCAGGCCACTGCCCCTTTGCCGAAGTGCAGGACCCTGCTGAGCAGAGCTCAGGGGCTGATGCCTGGAAGGCTCTGTCCCCTCTGCTGCTCTTATGGCCAGTCCTTATACTAGGGCAATGACTTACGTCTGCAGCCAGACCTGGCCAACCTGCAGGGACAGGCATTCCAGGAGTGCAAGGGTGCAAGGTGAGCAGGAGGTGGATGGCGGGGCAGACCTCGGCAGAGCCACTGCCAGGGAGCAGCGACGCACGGGGCCATCCCGGCATCAGTCCCTTGGAGGCTTCCCTGAAACAGAGCCAACGCCCCCCATACGTGGGCAGACTAGCAGGAGCGTGGGGTCAGGGGACCAGGCCCAGGTGTCCGAGAAATGTTCCCGGAGGCCTCGAGGTTGCGGAGGCTCGCAGCTGACGCTAGGGGGCAGGGCGGGGTGGCGGGGACAGCACCCGGAGGAGGGAGCCGCCCAGGCCGAGCCCGGGGTCTGGCGAAGCTCGGGCGTGGTGGGCGCCTTCGGGGGCTCCAGCTCGGCGGTGCCGGGACGTGGAGATGTCACTCGGGGAAAGGAGAGCCCCGCGGCCCCGGCCGCCCCGCTCCGGCACCGGGGCTCGGGAAGGGAGGACCCAGCCTGCCCGTGCGTGTCCGCGGCCTCGCTCCGCGGGCCCGAGGCTCCCACTCAGGCGGCGGCCCGGCCGGCCTGGCTCCCGTGCGCCCGGCGTGTCACGCGTGGGCCGCCGCCTGCTGCCGCGCCCGGGAGAGGCCTGCGGTGCCCTGGGCCCCTTTCCAAGCACAACGGCAGCCCCGCCGCGGCCCCGCGCTGACCCACTTCCCCTGCCTCCTGCCGAGCCCGAGGCCGAGAATAAAGCGGCCGCCACCAAGCAGGTGCGAGCCGTCGGGCGGGGCGCGCGGCGCCGGAGCGGTCCCAGCCCCCAGACTGCCCGCCACCGCCGCGCCCACCCACCTCCGCCACCCGGGGCCGCGCGCCAGACTGCCGGGGCGGGGGCCGGGAGGTGGAGGAGGACACAGCCTGGGAGAACAGGAGGAAGGGGACGGTGGGGGGCGGAGCGAGGGGGAGGAAGGGGACGGTGGAGGAGATGAGGGATGGAGGAGGGGAGGGTGGAAGAAAGAGCAAAGGGGGAGAGAGAGGAGGGGAGATGAGGGTGAAAGAAAGGAGGAGAAAGAGGAGGGAGAGGAGAAGGGGAAGGAAGAGGAAGAGAGAAGGGAAGGGGGGTGGGGGGGGAAGCAGAGAAGGACTGAGGGGGAGGGGGCAGACCGCACCCCTGCCTCTTTCCTGGGCTGAGGCCAGCCTGGGAGGAAATGTTGCAATGGGTGAAGTGCACATCCGCCCCCAGGCATAAGGGGTCCAGGGCTCAGGGTGCCCCAACCCCACCCTCCGCCGGGCTCCATGCCGCGTCTGCCTTCTACTGGCAAGCCCCTTGCCTGGGAGGCTGTTCCCGCTGAGCTGGCTTAATGGAGCCTGGACCTTCCGGGAGGCCTGTGGGTTTTTAGATGAGACCACTTGTTCACTGAATGACCGTGTCTACTTGCGGGACTTTCTGGCCCCACTACCTTGAGGAGGAAGGGTGGCCAGGCACTGGGAAGCGCCCCTTCCCTTGGGGCGTTCTCACACTTCATGACATCAGACCTGGGAGAGTCCCCTGTGCCCGGGCAGGGGCTTTGCCTGCTTAGTCCTTGTGCACCTCTGTATATACCTACTATCTATTACCTACCTATATGTGTCAATACTTGTTACTGGAAGTTACAATAATTCATAAATAGATCTATCACGAAAGGACATCCATATTGACACTTTTCCTCCCTACTGACCCCCACCTCCAGGTAGCCATTGTTAATGGGGGTGTGTGCACAGTTCTGAGCACATACCAGCATTCATGGATGTATATTAACATGCTCTGTGCAGAAATGTGGTCAGGATATTATAAAAAGAGCTGGTGGGTAATGGGTATTCACCAAATGCCAAACCCTTGGTCTGAGCACTTTGCATCTATTAATTCATTTAATCCTCACAAACCTCTGCGAGGTTCATTACTATCATCCGTATTTTTCAGATGAGGAAGCTGACACACAGAGAGGTTAAGTAGCCTGCCCAGGATCACACAGCTACTAAGTAGCATTCAGGACTTAAGCCTGGCTCCAAAGCTCACAAGTTAACAACTGGGTTTCCCACTTTTCTATGCATGTTGTTTTATGAATTGCTTTTCCACTAAGAATATGTTCTTTTCTGCAACCAATGGAAGATTCTTAGAAGAGGAACTGTTGGCTATGTGCGTTTGAGATTCCTATAGATTTTAGCAGAACCCTCCAAAACAGTGGGGGCCTTGCACCCAGCCTACAGGTTCAATTTCTGCTCTTGACCTCACCTCTGCCACCCCCAGCAAAAATAAGCACTCTTAATCCCCCTCAGGTGAGGGGATGAGGAAGAGGCAGAGCCCCACACAGGCCCTGGCAATGGACATGGTGGCATTTGGGCAGAGAACCCCAGGGCCCTGAGTGTCCAGACCTAGAACTAGAAGAGGGTGCCCACTGGTGGTGCTAGTAGCATTGCATGGCTGTGGCCTTGTCCAGCTGTGGCATTGTGTCCCGTGGTGGTTGAAGTGTCCAAGCAAGCCCGCCTCTTCCATTGACCTATAGAAGCCTCTTTACTCCTGCTCGTGTAACAAGTCTGTCCCTCTAGCATCCGTAGGTTTCTCTGAGTGCCCTCCAAAATAAAATCCTTTTTTGTAGTTGTTGCTGTAGGTTAAGAATCCTCCTATCTGACACATAAAATTGATTATTCACAGACTTTTAACTTTTGCCAATCTGATAAGCAAAAAAAAAATATTTTCATGGGTTTAATTTGCATTCCTTTTTAATAGGGAGGTGGGGGTAGAGATTAATCGCTTCAAATAGCTGATCTGCAGCTGGGCAGAGGTGCGGCGCTGCGCTGCATTTCCCAGGCTGCCTTGCAGTTAGGCTTGTTCTCATCTACTGAGAATGAGGAGACCTGTGTGATAGGAGCCACTTCTGCACCTGGGACTGTAAAGAGTGGGTGTGTCCCCTCCAAGCTGCCTAGAATCTGGCCATGGCAACAGCCAACTGTGGTGGCACAGTGCCCTGCGGGAGGGCAAGCAGCTGCAGAGAAGGACCCCGGGGCTCTAGGTGACTGGGAGGAGCAGAGCCCTTACTCATCTCAGCTCTATAATCTGAGAAAGAAACAATCATGGTTAATTTTATGTGTCAACTTAAATATCTGGCTACGGTGCCCAGATATTTGGTTAGACATTATTCTAGATGTTTCTGTGAAGGTATTTTAAAGGTAAGATTAACATTTAAATCAGTAGGCTTTAATAAATCAGATCACCCTTCATAATGTGGGTAGACCTCATCCTGTCAGTTGAAGCCCTTAAGAGAAAACAGACCGGCCTTCCCTGGGCAAGAAGGAATTCTGCTAGCTGGCTGCCTTTGGACAGGACCTGCAACATGGGTCTCCAGCCTGCTGGCTTACTCTGCCTCTTTGGAGGCTTTGTATTTACCAAGCCTCCAAATCACAACAGCCAATTCCTTAAAATAAATCTCTTAAAATAATTCCTTAAAATAAATTCTTCAAAATTCCTCCAAATAAATGTGTGTATATATACATATATATCTCCTATGTAGAGATTACATAGGAGTTATAGATAGATAGATAGATAAATATAATTTTTCTTGTTGGTTCTGTTTCTCTGGAGAACCTGGCTAATAAAAAAAAACAGACCTGTTTATTCTTCTAGCCTCTGTATATTGGGTCTGTTTGTTACAGCGGTGGAGCCTTGCCCTAACTAATTGCGAAGTCCATTAGTTTCTGTGTGTGTAGCCACTGCTAGTTTGGTTTCTGTTTCCTGCCTGTGCTTCAAGCTTCTTCGTCCTCTTCATATGACTTTCCAGGAATTTCATATAATAGGTACATTAACCTTTTGACTACCATATGTGTTGCAGATACTTTCTGCAGTTAGTCTCTTGTCTCCTGGTGAATATATTAGTTACAACTCCTGATGCCTCTGATCAAAATGCAACTCAACCCAGTATGCTGCAGAGACTGATTACTGAGCAACTCGTGTAACTGCCGTTTTGATACTGTTGAAGCTTCCCACAGGAAACATCATACATCTCTCAATTTATGTCTTTTAAGACAACTTAAAATTTTTCTTCATGTAGGTCCTCCAGAGTTTTGGTTAGGCCTATGCCTAGATTATTTATGATTTTTATTGGCTTTGCAAATGCCGTCTCCTACTTGGTTATTAATGGTATATAAGAAAATTATTGATTTTTGTGTGTTTTCTCTGTGTCCACTTATCATCTGTCTGGTTCTTATATCTTATTGAACCTCTCAGAGCATATTAATTGTGTTGATTTTAATGTTTTTTTTCTGATTCCTGCATCATCCTGTTTTCTCCAGGGTTCTGTCTAGTTCTTCTGCAAGCTGCTGGTTTCCTTCGTATGTATGGGGATGCCTGGTTGTCTGATTCCACTTGTAAATGAGTGTTAGAGCAGTGGTTCTCAAAGTGGTGCCCATGGACATCTGGGGTTCCTGAGACTCTTTCAGGGGGTCTGCAAAGTCAAAACTATTTAATAGGAATACAAAGACTTTTTTTATTATGCATGTTCAATGGAGTTTTCCTGAGTCTATGTAATGTGTGATATCACAATAGCTTGAAAGTGGAGCATATATGAAAATCCAGCTGTCTATTAAGCCAGACATTGGAGAAATTTTCAACAATATAAAACAATGACACTCTTCTTACTAAATAAATTATTTTTTAGAAAAATATAGGTATTTATGTAAAGGTTATTTTTGTTAAGAGTCCATTATCATTATTTTAAAATAAATGAATATTTTAAAATCTTCTCCACTTGATCTTCTACTATAGTAAATATTATTAGATGTAGCCTATATAAGTAAACCTCTCTGGGACCCTCAGTCATCTTTAAGAGAGTAAAGCGTTCCTGAGTGCAGCATGTTTGGGACTTTGTTAGTCTTACCTGATCACTCTTGCTGTGTGAGTAGTTCTCCTCCATTCTGGCAGGGACTGTCCAGCAACCCCAGCACCACTAGACACTTGGGGTGAGGGAGACAGGCAAAGATGAACAAGGACATAGTGACTTCCTGGAGCTCTGATCTGGGGCACTCTGACTCCCATCTGGGCTGGCAGTACCTGGAAGTTACCTGGGTAGACCCCTGCTTCTGCCTCTGTCTTCAGTTTGAATGCTGACTTGGGATTGACATGCTATCCCTCCTGCGCACTGTGGGCTCCTTGGCTCCGTTGGGTTTCACCACTAATCTAAGCTCAGCTGCTTTATATCTTCCAGAAATTCTCCAAATGTTCCAGTCTGCTGGTGGCACATTGTCATAGTTTTCCAGGGCTTCTAAGTGTTTGTTTTAATATTTATTCTGCTATTTCAGAGAATAGGGGGGAAGGGAATAGGAGAAGTACAGTTGACCCTCGAACATAGGTTAGGGGCACTGACCGACACACAGAAGAAAATCCACATACAACTTTTGATTCCTCCCAAACTTAACTACTAATAGTCTACTGTGGACTGGAAGCCTTACCAATAACATAAACAGTCAATTTACGCAATTTCGTATGTTATGTGTATTATATACTGTATTTTTACAATAAAGTAAGCTAGAGAAAAGAAAACATTATTTGAAAAAAATCATAAGGAAGAGGAAACATTTACTGTTTGTTAAGTGGAAGTGGATCATCATAAAGGTCTTCATCCCTGTGGTCTTCACGTTGAGTAGGCTGGGTAGGAGGAGGAAGAGGATGAGGAGAGAGTGCTCTTGCTGTCTCAGGGGTAGCAGAGGCAGAAGAGGTAGAGGACGTGGCAGGACAGGCAGGCATACTCTGTGAAATGTTTATTGGCAAAAATTTCTATAGAAGTGGACCTGTACAATTCATATCTGTGTTGTTCAAGGGTCAACTGTAGGTGCATGTGTTTAATCAGCACTCGAACGAGATGTAAAACATAGTTGAGTGACAGAATGAGCAAGGGCTCTGATGGTGGAGCCTGAGGGTAGAGAGCTGCAGGTGTTGCTATAGACCCTCCTCCAAGACCTGGGTGTTGTGATTATAGACGTGAAGATCCACCTGTGTGAAAGCACCTGTAATTCAGGTGAGGTCAGGGTGAGGAGTGTCCCAGTTGTCATCCAGGACCTCAGGGATGGGTGGAAATCTGAGGGGGAACAACACTCAGAATGTTGTAGCAGTTATTCCCTCCCTTTGGGCTTAGTTTAGCCAATGGGGGGCATCGTTGCTGGAAGAAAAGAAAAGAACAGGAAGCCCACACCGCCTTCCACTCCCTGACTCTTCATGTCTGCTGGGCACTGGGCCAAACGGGAAAAGGGAGGGTGCTAGGAAGCCTCCCAAGGAAAGGGGACCTCGGGACAGCGTGGAGGCTGCTGCCACCAGGCGGGCTTTGAGTTTGGGGAATGCTGCCCTTCCTCCTGCCCCTGGCCTGTCCAGCCGATACCATTGAGTCCGTCACAGTCTCCTTCACATGAAAAACACACAGAACTCTTTAAATATGTCCCAACAGCACCAGGAGGCTGGGGGAGATCGCTAAGCAAATCAGGGGAAGGAAACGTAGGTCACCTCACATTTTATCTAAAAGAAAATGCTTCCCTCCCGAAGCAAGGGGCTGAGCCAGGCGCCTTGGCACATGCACAAAACCAGAGCAAACCCTCTGCAGCTTCTCTGGAAAGTCTGGCCACACCCTCCGGATATGGGAAAGGCTTTCTTCTCTATTTCAAATGACCCTGTTTCGCCTTTTTTAGATGCAAATGTTTATTTGGTCTTACTTTGAAATACCTCAGTGCAGCTGAAATAATTTAAGGCAGGCCTGTAAGAAGCGACCACTTCCTGACCTTCTAACATGTGAACCCTCTGCTGGGCCACTGAGGGACTCGCAGGACACCTGAGGGGCAGCACCAGCCCTTCTCTTGAGGCCTGCGCTGGCTGTGTGGACAGCTGGTCACTCTGCACAAGGCCCTCTGCGGTGGGCGCTTCTACAGGGAAGTGATGACAAGCCATTTGTCAGGGACCTGATATATGCCTGTCACCGGCACTGGGCGAGGGCCCTTGGGCTCACCTTTCAGGGGTTAGCTTGTGCAGTTTGACTTGTTACCTCAAATCCTAGAGGCACTGGATGTGCAGAAATCTACGATGGAGAAGTGACCTTCTACAAAGGGTGAACGTGAGGTTTAAATTGGTGAAATACCTAGAAACTACAATTTGGGAGGAATTTTGGGTGACTTGGTGGGTGGGCCCCGCTCACCACCCTTGACCCGCACCAACAGAGGGGTGCTATTGGCTTGAGAATTCTCGTGGGGGCATTCTCCTTACCAGTAGCAGGGACGGCCTTAATGTTACTCGATTTATAGTTGAGAAGACTGGGCATCAGAGGTGTTGAGTCAGAATTGGAGCCTGAGCCGGACAGGTGGCAGAGCCTGGCCACTGCGGGCATGCACATATGGCCAGATCTCTGCCTCCGGGTGTACAGCGGGGCCTTCTTGCCCCGGTGCCGTGATAAAGCACCTGTTGCTGGCCACCGGATGTGCAGGGGGCTTCTCTTCAGCTCAGCTTTGCCTGGGACCATCTGCCCTGCGTGCTGG
Organism: Lemur catta; assembly: GCF_020740605.2. Classification (NCBI taxonomy): domain Eukaryota; kingdom Metazoa; phylum Chordata; class Mammalia; order Primates; family Lemuridae; genus Lemur; species Lemur catta. The sequence continues at coordinate 18,111,620 of NC_059136.1, forward strand.
GCCCTGGTCTCAGCAGTGGACCTGGTGGGAGCAGCCTGGGATTTTGTCCTCAGTTCCTGCAATACCTCTTGCCCCTTGCCTTGGGTCCTTTTGCACGTGCCATTCCCTCTGGTGGTCACCTTCCCTCCCCAGGTCCTGGCTACCTCCCACTCTCGGCCAGGGTCCAGGCCTTGCTGCCTCGGACTAAACAGGCCCTGTGTGATGTGCCATGATGCCAGCCCCCCCCCCAGGCACACATAGTGTGTCTGTTTGCTCACCAACATCTTCCCAGCCTGGCTTATCTGAGGTCCTGGCACAAAGTAGCTGCTCACCCATGAATGCTGGTGTCCTAGGGAAGGATGGAGAAGCTGGGCGGGAAAGGCCAGGAGGCGTGAGGCTGGAGTGGCTTCCACTTCCCATTTCACAGTGTGCCCTGGGCCTTTCCTGGGCCTTTGTGGGCATCTGGGAGCTGGCCTGGGCCCTGTCCCCTGCTCAGGGGGTGCTTATGATGGGAGTGGGTGGGGCTGTGTTTAGGGGACTGTTCCACTTAGGGGCCCAGCAGCCTGACCACAGAGTACAAAGCTATGGGCCAGACGTACTCCCAGGTGGTGACTTTACCATCTTGGGGATGTGGCTTTATGGAGATGCACTGGCCCACTCTGGTGCCTGAAACCGCCTTTCTAGGATTGGAGGCCCACCCTGCGGCTGGGAGCAGAAACATCTCGCTGGTCCACCTGGCTTGCTGTGAGGCCAGAGGTGATTAGGTGGACATTCAAAGCACAGGACCACCAGAGACGTGGAATTTACAAGGTGGTGAAGATGACATCTCAACCTGTAGGGAAAAGATGGGTCATTCAACACCTAGTGCTGGGACAACTGGCTAGCCATCTAGAAAACAATAAAAGTGAATGCCCGTCTCTTACTTTCACCAAAATAAATTCCAGAGGGAGCCTGTGGCTCAAAGGTGGAAGCCATAAAAATATTGAACAGGATGAAAAGATTTGTAATCTTGGAGAGGGGTGAACTTTTTGATTATGTTACAAAACACTGAGGCCATAAATAAAATAATGTAATTGATTTATTCTACCAGATGAGAAACAAATATTTCTGCATGGCAAAAAAGAAAAAATCCTGATTAAAGTAAAAAGACAAATTACAAACAGAAGAAAATTATGGCACATCCCTAAAATGGAATTACCATGCAGTCATTAAAAAAGAATAAAGTCTATTTATGTCTATGATACGAGAATAGTATCATATATACATAATATTATATGCAACTTATATCACAAGGAAAGGGCTGCTATAAATCAATAAGAAAGAAATCCAGTAATTGAATTAGAAAATGGGCAATGGGTGGAAATTGTTGCCAGGAAAGGAAAATGCTTCTAAACATTTGAAAATATGCTTACTCTCATTACAATCAGAGAAATGCAAACTAAAATGTCAGTGAGATCCTACTTTCCACCTACCAGATTTGCAAAATCTGAACTTGGACAACCACAGTACAAGTGAGCTGGAGGGACAAGCTCCCCAGGGGAATGCGGGCACATCCACTGGAATGCAGATGTGTGTGCTCTGGCACAGCAAGCCCATGTTAGAGTCCTGTCCTGGAGGTGTGCTCACGTGCCTGCACATGTAATAGGCACGTGTGATACCAGGCTCCTCCCAGCAGAGTAATCGGAAAAGGATGGAAGCAACTTAAACACTTTCAGCGGTAATATTAATAAAATAAATTATACCTACCTCTAGGACTGAATTACCATGCAGTCGTTAAAAGAATAAGGCATATTTAGGTCTATAGTATGAAGCAATTTTCATAGTATATTGTGTCATAAGAAAGAGGAAGCTAGAGGATATGCCTGCAGAATCCTCTGATTTGTGTGAATAAGTGTGTGTGTGTGTGTGTGTGTGTGTGTGTGTGTGTGTGTGTGTGTGTCTGTCTGTCTGTCTGTGTGAGCATGGAAATTCCTGGAAGGATTACATAAAACATGGAAATTAGCACCGTGGGTTTCCTCTGGTGTTATGGATTGAATGTTTATGCTCCCCCGCAATCCGTATGTTGAAATCCCACCCCAATGTGATGGCATTAATACTAGGAGGTGGGGCCTTTGGGAGGTGACTAGGTCATGAGGATGGAGAGCCCATGACGGGATCCGTGCCCTCATAAAAGGCACCCAGAGAGCTGTCTTGTCTGCCATGTGAGGACACGGTGAGGAGGCGGCTGTCTGCAGCCTGGAAGAGAGCCCTCAGCAGAACCCGACCACGCTGACACCTTGATCTGGGACCGCCAGCCTCTGGAACTGTGAGAAATAAATGCCTGTTATTTATAAGCCATCCAGTCTATGGCACTTTGTCATAGCAGCCCGAGCCGACTAAAACAGCCAGGGAGAGGGGCTGGGGCCTGGGGCAGGTGCCGAGAGGCTCATTTCCATCATCTCCTTCGCTGTGTTCGAATGTTTCACTCCAAGCATGAAGGGCACTTTCAGTTGTTTAAATGGTCAAAGCCATGCCTGTGGGAGGCTGCAGCCTGCCTGCTGCTGGCTGGCAGCGGGGCCAACCCAGCTGCTCCCTGGGTTGGGGTCGGCACATTCAGTACTGGAAAGGCAGATCCACAACACAGCCCGTGCCCTGCCGGAAAGAGCACTCTGCCCGGGCCAACTGAAGCAGGGCCTGCCACACCAGCAGATGCTTCTGCTGTCTACTTAGGTTCTTACTTGTCCCTAACATGGGCACTTACCCGGGCATCACTGATGCCCCCAGGGAGTTCCCCAAATCTGAGGGCTGGAGCAGTAGGGGATCCCCCATGGGCAGAGGCCAACAGGGCAGGCTCGGTGCCTTGGGCTGGCTGGTGCACCCACGCACCCACTGCCGGCCACTTCACAGGTGGAGTGCCCCTGTGTGTGGGTGGAGCTCGCTTGTCACCCACTGGCAGTGTGCCCCCTTGCCCCAGACAGTGCCTCAATGGCCTTAGGCCCTCCCTGTCTTAGAATTCCTCCCTCCTCCCCTTCAGCCTCGGCTCCCCACACCCGTCCGTGCCCCTGACCAGGAGCAAAGGGGCCTGCAGTACCAGACACTCTCCCCTCAGGACGAGGAGGGGATTCGAACTCACAATGCCTTTCTTCTACTGCATCATGTACATTAAGTGTGTGTTTTTCTAAATAAACACCTGACTGTGCCCGGGTCATCAAACAAAATGCCCCAATGCTTACCGGCTTCCCTGAAATTCAGCTGAATCTCATGTGCCCGCTGCTGCCGCCTGATCCGCTACATGTCCACGCATCCGGCTGTGCAGCCTGTGGTCCGGCCAGGCCTCTGGGGCTCCAGGCAAGCTCCATGCCCAGACAGCCCTGGGCAGGGGCAGGAGGTGGGCGAGCCCAGATCCCAGCAGCAGGCCTGGCACACTCGGCTTTTCATGTCATGGTCACCTGTGCCACCCTCTGCCAGGAGCCTGTGCCAGCAGAAGGGACACCCCTCTCCTTTCAAGGGGTAACCCCCCAATAGCACCAAGCAACTCACCTGCCCTTGCATGGTGAACACGCCCGTCTTTCTCATGCTGGTAATTATTCCTACTAAAGGCGGGCATAACTTTGAGGGTGGGTAAAAGTAACTTGAAAAGTCGGTGGGCAGATGGTAGAGAGCCTGCTCATCCTTCTTTCAAACTGCCATCAGCCGCACAGGTCTCAACTGCCATCTCATACTATTATTATTGCTACTTTGCATTTGTGCACATCTCCCTCTGAGGGTTCAGAGGGAGGGGGCTGAGCAAAGCCTCAGGGAGGCTGACTATGTTCACAGTGCCACGCTTGGCTTGGCTGGTGACTGGCTTGTGCACCAATTGGCAGGGGCCAAGGGCACATGGAGGGGACAGATTTCCCTGGCTCTGCACACTCAGCACGAGCATTTCACATCATCACTGGGCTCTGTTCCTCTCCCTGGGCCTGTGTGGGTGAAACAGAACACACACGGGGGGACAGAGCTTGCTCAAGGGGGCTGCCTGGGCAATTCCTGTCACGACAGTGATGGCACCACCCTGAGCTCATTTCTTCTTCACAACAACTGCAGGAGGTGGGAACCACCATTGTCCCCATTTCCCCAATGGCTAGACTGAGATGTGTGTGTTGGAGCAGAGAAGAGGAGCCAGGATCCAAGGACCAATGTTGTTAAGAATCAGGTCCATTCATTGGATCAGACCCAGAAGCCTGGGCAACTGGAGGCAGCTGGCGCTACAGAAGGCAGGACGAGGAAGGGTAGTGGAGGCAAAAACAGAGGGGTCGATCGGCCCTCTGCCTGGGAAGCCAGTGGACTCCCAGGTTCCCTCCACTGCACTCCCATACAAGCCTGGAGGTTTGTTCTTTGGAGAAATTGAAGAGGGGTAGCTCTAGGCACAGGGACCCCACAGCCATCAGAAAGTGAGTGTGGGGTTTGACTAAAAAGAGGTCGAGGTACAAGAAGAAATATTTTGCATACACTGAGGAGACCCCAAGACCCCCTCTCTAGTGTGCTCCCAGGAAGTTGGCAGCATGACCTAGATGCCCCAGGCAGGGCACACCTCCCCTAGAGAGGACACCTAAAAATGCTTACGTAGGAGGACCGCCCTGCAGAGAAATCTGCTTCACCCACCAGTCTAAAGCCGTCCCCCTGCCAACAAGTCTTCAAAGAGCTCTTTAGTGCTGCACTCTCAGAGATGAACAGATTGCCAGGGATCACTGAACATGGGAGGGAAGCTGCCAACATGGAGCAAAATAAACAACAAACAGAAAAAAGGCACTCGGGGGAATCAGAGGGAAGGGAGCAGAACACACACTTGGGATGACTCTCTCATCATGCATGTGCTCAGGGGGATGAAAGAGGGTACTGCAGCCGAGGAACAAGATCAGCATTCTGCAAGGAAGGGGTAATCCAAGCACAAGAAAGAGGATCGAATGTGGACGCAAGGAAATCTGTAGAAATAAGACAAAGAGAGTGACAACAAGAGATAAAAGACAAAACTAGAGGATCAATAGAAGATTAGGTGTTCTACTAATTAGAATTACGAAAAGAGAGAACAGAGAAAACAAAGAGGGAGACATTTTCAGACAAATAATACAAGAAAATTACCAACTAAAAGATGGGAACCTACAAGTGGAAACAGCCTGTTAAGGACCACTGCAATGAGTTTTTAAAATGTCACACTAAGGTGTATCACCACGCAATCTGAAGGCGTTCAGGGTAAGGAAAAAACCCTACACGCTGGACGTTGAGGAGAGGAGTACAAAGGAACACTGAAGATGATGGAATAATGCCTTTGAAATTTTGATGGAAAATGATTTTCAACCTAAATGTATATATCTGGCTGGATTATGTTTCAAGTATGAAATAGTATAAATGAACTTCTAGGCAGGCAACACTTTCAAGGTTTTGACCTCCTTTGTATCCTCTCTCAGGAGACACGGGAGGGTGTGCTCCTCCAAATGAGCAAGTAAACCAAGCAAGAGGAGGACCTGGGTGCAGGAAGCAGGGGGCGTGGCTCAATGGAGAGGCCAGGGGAAGCCCCAAGGTGACAGTTTGTAGCAACAGAACAGGAAGTCAGCTGGCCTTGTGGGGAGGGGCTCCAGGGAATGGGGAACTGCTCGAGTACCTGGTGTGTTAGCGTTTGAAACAGTTGTTGATAGGCATTCAACAGAAATATGGAAGCATTTGGGGAAACATTAGCCATCGGGACATTGACCACTAAGTGAATAGTAAAAGGAAACATTTCCTTTTGGTGCAGCGGGCAGGAGTAGATTCTGAGAAAGGAACATGTTCATCACACACTACTTGGCTCTGCAATGAGCATGATGTTATAGTCCTCATCATGTAAACACTGACCATTAACTTAACCAAAAATTAGGTTATAAAGATCTACTGGGGTGATAGGTGAGGGAGGAAAGTGGGCACACAGTGGACCACAAGTGTCAAACCCTCCACTATTAAAATAGAAAGTCAGCAAATAATATCAAAATATAGTAAATAAAAAAGTCATACAGATACCCCTAATTTTTTTCAAAAGCAAAACAACAACAACAAAAAGGAACGTGGTGGCCCCTGGGACGTGGGACTGTGGAATGAGAGGGACAGGCAGAGAATGGCTGCGTTGCATTGGGACTGTAAACCATTTGGACTGTGTATCGCAGGCGTGGATCGGTTTTCTAAAAATACAAATTAATTGCAAAAGGAAGCTCCCTCCACTTGCTCACGGTGGTTGCTAGTGTGTTGGAGGAGAGAGTGGGCACAGGAGTGGCAAGTGGTTGGCAGCAGGAGGCTCCCGGAGACTCCGGGGAATCTGGGAAGACACCTCGGACTAGGGTGCCTCAGAGGCAGACAACCAGGGTGTCGGGAGCCAGCCGGAGCCTTTCCCTTTTCTGCAGAAACTCTTACCCAATTGCCACAGTTGGATTTGTGGTGGGAAATGGCATCTAAAGGAATACCAGCCACTAGTGCTGAGGTTCATGGAAGAGATCACAGTCCTTGGGCAGCTTGGAGAAAGTAAGCTGTGGCCCAGCTCCTTTGTGGTGGGGTTGGAAGGACAGAGAAGAGAGGAGGCTGGGTGAGGGCCTCCCCCTCCCTTAGGAAATGAGGCAGAACCAATGTGGGGCAGGGGGCAAGGTCAAGTTTCCACCTCAGGCCAGGGGACAGAGCTCTGAGGTCCTGGTTTTTGTGGTCATCTGACACCCTGGTCCTCTGTCTTGGTCTGTGCTGGCCCCTGCTGGGCACCCTTGCTGAGTAAGAACCAGAGGGCTGGTCTGCAGGGGAGGGAGGAATTGAGGACGAGCGAAGTGGAAAGTAGAGAGGAGGTTACACTGCAGCTGCAGGGGAGGCTGAGCTGGAGGCAGAGATGTGGTTGGGTGGTGTATTAGTTATCTATTGCTGCGTAATGAACGACCCCAGAACTTAGCAGCTTGAAACAACAAACGTGTATATCTTACATAGTTTCTGAGGGTCAGAAACCTGGGAGCAGCTTAGCCAGGTGTCCTGAATCTCAAGGGCTCTCATGAGGCTGCAGCTGAGCTGTTGACCAGGGCAGAAGTCTCTGAAGACTTGATTGGGGCTGCAGGACCTGCTGTCAAGCTCCTTCATGTGGCTGTTGGCTGGAGGCCCCAGTTCCTCAGACACATGGGCTCCATATGCCTGGTCACAGTGTGGCATCTCCCGGAGCAGGTGATCACAGAGAGAGAGAGAGAATGCAACCAAGAAAGAAGCTGCAGTGCCTTCAGTAACCTACCCTTGGATGTGGCGCACCATCACTCCTGCGTATTCTGCTGGTCCTGGTGCAGTTGTAGGGTGTGAAGGCTGGGAGGTGGGATCATCGTGGGCTGTCTCGAGGCTGGCTTCCCCTGGGGGTAAAGGGCAACTCATCCCCTGGGTGTCTACCGTGTGAGCCTCTGTGCTCTGGGCTGTGGCTGGGATAGGTCGGGAAGACACACTTGCTCCCAAGGGCTCTCAGTGGAATTCCAGTTATCCGGTCTGCACCCCCCACCCTAAACCTAATTTTAATTATAGAATGTTGCTCCACCCTTTCCAGTCTTATCACATTCACGTCTTCCTTATTAAAGGCTCATGCTGTAAGTGGGGTGTGTTTTACTGATTCCATTTGTCAGATGAGAGACCCGAAGTCACAGAGATAGGCCCAGTATTGGCCAAAGGCTTGGCTGTGGCAATGAGGCCACAGGTGGGTGAACCAGGAAGAGAGCTGAAGGCTCCAGGTTCCCCAGATGCCTACGTCTGACAATGGCTTTCCTATTCATGCTTGCATGTCACCCATGTCCCCGTTCTATGCACTGGGGACATGCTGTGGACAGAAAAGCCCAGCCCCTTCCCTGTGGAGCTTACAGTCCAGGAGAAGGGACAGGCATTAGATAAGTACATGATCACACAGGAAAAGCACTGATATGAAAGCAAGTGTGGGAGGCGGACTTGGCTCCGGGCCCGGGAAGCACCTCCGAGGAGGAGGGCAGAGCAGCGGGTAATTCCTGCATGTCACTCGCATCAGGAAACAGAGAAGGCCCAAACCTCTCATTTGTCTTCAGGCTAATACTAGCATGAGAGACATGTGAATAATTTACTTTTTCTCAACACATGTTGTTAATACTTAAGGGTGAAGAGGAAAAGATTGAGCCCCAAATTAAAAAATAAAGACAACCTCAGTGATGTATTTCTGCACCAGGCAAGGTGTCTTCTTATAGGAACCACAGAATCACCCAGAAACAAGCGTCTAATTATAGCGGTGCCATCTGCAGCACTAAAATAAGGATGATTATCAACAGCATCTTTCAGGTTTTTCACTAAGTCAGAACAATTTGCTAAAAATAATCTGTGCTGTATCCGCAACGCCCCCAAACAATGTGTGTTTTCCCGTCAAAGCGGCTGCCAGATCCCCACGGGCAGGGAGGCTGAGGAGGGCCATGCGCCCTGCTGGCAGCCTTGTCCCTTCGCTGGCTGGTTTTCATCCTAAGCGTTGTCACTGGGGCAGTGGGAGACGGGTGGAGGGAAAGTGAAGACTGGATTCCAGCCAGCAATGGGGGCCACGCAGACACCTTCCGTCAGGAGGGCTTGACTGAAGAAAGCTGAGAGCATTTCCCAAGAGCTTTCTGGGGATTTGGGGCTGGCGGCGGGGTCCTCGGTTCTTAGAATCTTCCTGGGTCCAGAGGGGCTGAGTCATACTCCCCCACCCCCGGCGTAAGGCACTAAAGCACATAAGCCATACACCAATTTGCTTGTGTTCCATGGGGAGGTTGCCTTCTAGACCTGAATACTTACTAGTAGGTGCTCTACCATGACACTCCTTCCTGAGGTCAGAATTGCGGTGAAGTCTGCAGGGTCACGAAGAGGCCTACTGAGTGTGGGAAAGTGAGAAAGCTTGGTGGGGTGATTATGACATTTCATCCTGGTCATAGAGCCACTGTTGCCATCTATAGAACTTTTGTGTGAATTAGAACAAAAGAGGACCTAACCTAACCTAGTGCAGGGCATACATTAGACTTCAGAACCCACTTGCCTCCTGGGCTGGGAGTCTTTGAGTAGTGTGCAACCTGCACAACTGTTCACAGTGCCCTGCAGTTGCCATGGTCATGAGAATTCATTATGCTCCACTGCCTCCACTGCCTCCACTTCTGCAAGCCAGAGGGCCTCTTCAGCAAGCCAGAGGAACCCCTGCCTCAGGCTCAGGGACTCTTTTGCCAGAATGGACACAACACAGCCATTTGGATTTTCTTAGGGTATGGACATTGGAGAATTTATGTTAGTAAGTTTTCAGAGTAACAATTTTCAAACTGTGTCCTGGGGCTCCCTAGGGTTTCCAGGAGGACCTCAAGACTGATAGGGGTAGAAGAGGCAGGCCGAGCAGAGAACATTCTGGACCCCTACACCTGCTTCAACCAGGAGAGCTCTTTTTTTTTTTTCTGCCTTACTTGTTGAACTGCTATGTAGGAGTTATTTTGGGAAAAATATTCCACAGGAAAATTGCCCGTAATCCAAAATGTTTATCATGATATAGGGACTAAGATAGTGTTCAGAGAAATGTCATATGAAATACAAGGTGGCATCATCTGCACTTCTGAGAACAGGAACTACTAGGTTATTCAGATAAACCCTTCTGTTGGAAACAACTGGAAATGTTAGAACATGTTGAAAATATTACCTTAAAGGCTCCAAATAACTGGCACGATAATGGAGAAGGGCCAGACCACCTCTGGGGAAAGCATGTGTTAAGAGCGGTAAGAATACTGGGCTTTAAGGGACAGAGTTGGGGCTCAGGGGCCACCCAAACTGTGGAGCCAGGGCAGGGGCCCTTTCTGCCCTGAAGGCCGACACCCTGGGGGGGAGGGTGAAGCAGAGGGCCTGCCAGGCAGCCGCCGTGGGTGTCAGTCAGGACACCTGCAACAGGGACCTCAACCAATGGTGAATGAATACAGGGAAGTGGTTACACGGTTTTCAGAAGGCTAAAACATAACAGTCAATGTGGAATTTTCTACAGAGGGAAAAGATCTTTCAAGAATGAGGGCACAGTAGAGACTGAGGGAATTCATTACCAGCTGACTCATCCTGAAGGGAGTTCTGAAAAATGTATTTCAAGGAGAAGGAAAGTGATCTCAGAGAAAGGCTTGAGGTGGGAGAAGGAATGAAGAACACAGAAAGGACTTGTGAGGGTTATTAAAACAACCATGGAGTGTATAAAGCAGTGTCTCAGTCCTTTTTCTGTTGCTTATGACAGAATACCTGAAACTGGGTAATTTATAAAACAAAGGAATTTATTTCTCTCCAAGGTTGAAGGACCACATCTGGTGAGGGCCCTCTTGCTGGTGGGGACTCTCTGCAGAGCCCTGAGGTGGCACAGGGCATCACGTGGCAAGGGGGCTGAGTGTGCCAATGTGCTAGCTCAGGTCTCTCTTCCTCTTCCCAGACAGCCACCAGTCCCACTCCCATGATAACCCACTAATCCATTAATCTATTAATCCGTGAATGGATGCATCCATTTATGAGAGCAGAGCTCTCATGACCCAATCATCTCTTTTTTGTTTATTTGTTTTTAAGACAGGGTCTCAGTCTGTTACTAGGGCTAGAGTGCAGTGGTGTCATCATAGCTCACTGCAACCTCAAACTCCTGGGCTCAAGCAATCCTCCTGTGTCAGCCTCCCAAGTAGCTGAGATGACAGATGTACACCACCACACTCAGCTAATTTTTCTATTTTCTGTATAGATGACGTCCCTCTATGTTGCCCAGGCTGGTTTTGAACTCCTGACTTTAAGTGATCCTTCCACCTCAGCCTCCTAAAGTGCTAGGATTACAGGCATGAGCCACTGCACCTGGCCCGGAATCACCTCTTAAAAGCTCCACCTCTCAATACTGCCACACTGGGGATTAAAATTGAACATGAGTTTTGGAGGGGACAAATATTCAAACCATAGCAAGCAATATTAATAATGTCTAGTGGGATTAAGAAAACCAAAACAGAAGTAAAGTTCTAGACAAGAAAACATATATGCCAAGCACATGTTACATGGAGTTCAGGGTTTGAAGGTCCTTGCACCATCTGGGTAGAAAGTAAAAAGGTATTGAGTTCAGAGTTTTGCATAGTAAGAATTCATGGTATGTATTAATATATAATTGTAATTCTTAGCTATATACTAAGAATTCTAGGGTATTCACTAAAGGATTGGAGCAAGGATATGGAGAAGAAAAAATAAGCATTCTTAAGGAAGGGAGAGAAGATGGGGAGATAAAGCAGGTATAAAATTAGGAACTAGATTAAGACCCAAATATACTAATAATTGCTTTACCTATAGGGACTGAGTGTTCCAGCTAAAAAGACAAAGATTATCAAACTAGATTTGAAAAACATGCAGCTATATGCTTTTGTATGAGAGACTTCTCAAACACAAGGTTACAGACCAGTTGAAAGTGAATGGTTGAAAAAAATGTGATATGGAGTCAAAGAAAGGAGGTGTCATTACATTAATATCAGACAAAAGACTATTTTGGTAAAAGCAAAGCATCAACTAATAATGGTGAAAGTTCGTGTTAAAATCGAAGATCAGCCAGGCATGGCCCCCACCCCCCTCCACTGCACAAGCACTCAGCTGGCGAGGGTGGAGGACTGGCATCCACTGGCCAGGTTATCCTGTCCAGATGGTTATTTAGTGCCTCTCCTTCAGGGACGCAAAGATCCTCACACCCCATGCCCTCTTCCATACATCTATCCACATGCCTTTTCCCTCGGCCTCCCTGTCCTGAACTTCCACTCTCCTCCCAGGCTCCTGACCAATCAGCAGAGCCACTCCCCACTGCCCATGAATCCATGTATATCCTTCCCCCTGGCCACTTCTCTGGACACACCCAAGTGGACAGCCAGGTGCGCTGCAGGATGCCACTAGGCGGTGACTATCGCAGCCAACTCTGCGTGGGGCTGTGGCACAGTTGCCATACATCTATTTCTTGTCGTGACATACTGAGATGATCCATCCATGAACCAAGCTTTCCTCCTCTGTCAACTGGTTATGGAAAGCTCCATGAGGTGTGAGGTATGGAAGAGGCATCAATGTGTGGAGTTGGATGACACAGGACCTGGCCCCCTGCTTGTGCTTCATCTAGCCCAAGAATTAAAGCTGCATGTACCATAGTCTGGCTCCTGCAGAGACCACTCTTAATCTGGGAGCCACTCAAAACTAGCTTGGACTAGCAACCTTCTGTACCAACTCATGAATGGGTCAGAGCAGTTCCCAAATATGGAATATGATGCCTCCAAAACCCAAAAGGCCTACTGTGGATTTTTTTCCCTTAGAGGTAGGAAGTCCAAGGTGAAATAACTCACCTTTTACTTGGAAGGCTAACCCATCATGCCCTAGATTCCTAGCTCCCTAAGAACAGTAAGCACGGGAAAGGACCCTGAATCTCTGTAGGGTTTATCTCCTACCCTCCAGAGAACATGTGTCTTCTGTGGCCTTAAGAGTACTCGCCACTTCCTGCCTTTCAGGTCTGGTTACCATGGTGTCACCAATACAGTGAACCTGTGTGCTGCTCCAGGAAAGTTCATACAGTCGCGTTCCCTTCCTGCAGACTGTGTGGTAAGAGGGAACAGGAGAATCAACACAGCGCCGGGACAGAACTCTTCATGTTTGCTTTTGCCCACCTCATGGGAATGCAAGCTGCTTCTGCTGCTCCTGCTGATGGGTTATGGAGCAGATGGCATTCAGCAGACCAACAGCTACCTACCACGTACCGGTTGAGTGCATCTGCTCTAATTAAGAAGCTCCATGTGGCACAGCAGTTGCAACTGAGCTACTGCTTGGTAAAGTCTGTGGCGGTCCACCATCATCTGCCGTGATCCCTGTGGTCTGTGCAGGGGAGGAACTTGTGATTAAAGTTCTAGAGAAGTAAATGGGGGCCATGATGGGGACCCTTAAAAACTTGTTACCCTTAAAGTCTCTGCACATGGTGCTGTCTCTGATAGTCCTCCATCCCACCCTCCCTGGATGTATTATAATATTGTTGATTTACTCTCTGTCTTGGCTGGAGGGGGAAATTCAGGGGCTTCTACTTGGTCTTCCCCAGTAGACCCTGCTCTATAGGTCAAGAGACAAATCTGTGGTTTCTGCCAACCACCAATTAAGTCCATTCCAATTAAATATTCATGAACCTAGGACATGACTCCTGATGGCCCCAAGGGCTCAGTGAACACACTATGGGATGGGTCTGGGCCATTGTTATCAGACTCCCACGTGCCCCTGTCCTAATTGATGGTACTTCCAATAGCAGCTCAGACCATATCCAACTGCCCTGTAAACCTGGCCAATTCTTTTTTTCAGGGTGTGGTCATGCAGGTAAAATACCACAGGTCCTTTTGGAGAAAGACTGGAGAAATCACTGTCCTACACCCCAGCCATGGTGTTACAGGTTCTTCCTCAAGGGGACCCAGCCCCCTCTTTAGCCAATGGTTTCTGGATCCAAAAACTGTCTCAGCACTAGAAAATGGGCAAAAGACCATGAATTTCCATAGCCTTCTGTGACTCCATCGTGGTTTCTGTTTTTTTTTTTTTTTGGTGATAAATTCATATAACATAAAATTTTAAATTTTAAAGTGTACAATCCGGTGATTTTAGTATATTCACAAGGTTGTGTAACCATCACCATGAATTCCAGGACATTTCCATCACTCCAAAAAAGAACCCCTGTACCTGTTAGCAGTCAGGCTCAATGGACCCCCTTCACCATCCCCTGGCAACCACAAGTCTATTTCTCTGGGTATGGATTTGCCAGAATACTGGACATTTCATACAAATGGAGTCATACGATATGTGTCCTTGTGTGTCTGCATTCTTTCACTTAGCATGATGTTTTCAAAGTTCATCCATGTTGTAGCATGTATAGTATTTCATTTTATGGCCGAACAATGTTCCATGGTGTGGATATGCTACATTTTGTTTATCCACTCATCCACTGATGGCCATGTGGGTTAATCCATTATTGACCCTTTTAATTGTATATATTAAGCAGTGCCCTACATGGTTGCCCATCTATTTTGTCCCTAGGGACACCTTATTCTACCCGCCATCTCTGTTCTGTGTTATCTCTGAAAGAACACTCGCACTGTCCCCTCCTCCTGACTCGGGGCCCGTTACATCACAGTAATTACACCCACCTGGAAGAAGCAAGTGCTGCAGTGAAGTGCTGCTGCCTGGCCAGTGAACTCCTTACCACTGTGGCAAGTGTCCCTCAGCCCCCCGGAGGACCACAGGCAGGTTGTGGGTTCTCCGGCCTCCTAGAGCAGGCTGGTTCTTGCAGCTGCGCTGCTAAGCCTTTCGGTTTCTTCTTCCACAGTCAGCCTTGGAAGTTCACTTCTCTGTTGCCTTTTCCTTTAAAAAGCGGGCCATTGTTTTTCCCAAGCTTCCAAGAGCCATCCCATAGGCATATCAGAATCACCCCAGGGCCCCTTGCTGGGTGTTAAGCCTGTGCTGCAGTTGAATGCCCTCATGTTCACAAATCGCTCTTATCTGGCACACTCCTTGCCTGCCCTTGGCTCAGCACCCTCAGCACCGGCTGCCAGGCTGGTACGCGTCAGCTAGGTCCTGTAGCTTTTTCAGTACTAACCCCTCTCCTCCCGAGCAGGCCAGCAATGGCCAGGGCCAGCTAGGGAGGACTGAGGCCCTGACACTTGGGGTGCTGATATTTGGTCTTGAGAACCCTGAACCCCCAGAGCTCCTTGCAAGCCTCTGGGGTTCCCTAGGGTTTTGCTCCCACTTGTTGGAAGATAGAGCCCTCGTCTACTGCCTAAGGACCATGCAAAGGGCTCCAATGTGGCAAGTGCCTTTTCAGAACATGTTGGCTTCCTCAGGGTCTAGCCCAGCTCCTCTCTGGGGCGCCAGACCAATACCTAGAGCCTGGGGGGAGGCAACGCAAGCCACCTGGGCTGACTCAGCAGAAAGGGCCTCTACTACGAGGGCGTTGGTGGCCAGGCTGCAGAACCAAGCTGGGAACACGGCCAGGAGCACAGGGAGCTTCTGAGCAGGAACCATGCCCAAGGGCACGCCACTGAAACGGGCCAATTAGGATGCTGCTGCCGACGAGCTTCTGGAACAGTCAACTGCCATCTCTGTGCACGGACTCCAGCCATCCCTTCATGACCTTGTCACTTACCACAAGTCCAAGCTCCATGTAGGAGTGTCCTGGAGCCCAAGCCCAAGTCACTGGCCCATACCCTGCTGGGCTGGGAGGGCAGGTGAGGAAGGATCGTCTTGGTACTTTAGCTTCGAAAGTCACCTTCCACCAAAGTCCCACCATGGAGGGTTCCCTGCTAATACAGAAGGAGATGGAGTCATGGTCAGGCTAAGAAGTGTCCTCCACCTGCTGCTGGGTGGGAAGCATGGCGGTGCGGGCGCAGGCTCTTCCCTCAGCTCTGCCATCCGCACATGCATGTTGGCAGTGGGGAGATTTGAGAATGTGGCCCCTCCTGGGGATATTTTCTATTCAGTGAGAGCACCCCAGGCTTCATCTATACAATTGAAGCCCTGTGGGAATGTGGGAAGGTAGCCGGGGGTGCAGAAGGATGGAGGAAGATGCCAAACCCTTCTCAGCACCCCTGGAATCACCCCGGGAGCACAGGAGGCAGCAACTTCTTACCCCGTTTGAGCCTGTGTGAATTATGCCCGACAGCCATGCTGTTGGGTTGGAATGTGGAGCAGACATGCCCCCTCCCCAGGGATTTCCTTCAGTAGTGGGTGCAAGAATGCTTCTGTGTGGGGCTTCCAGACCAAACTCTCCGATTTGGGTTACTGATTAAGTCGGCCAGGTATCGGCATGTGTACCAGGGTGGGCTGAGACTGGAGCTCTGTACTGGGTCTATAGACACCTTTCCCCAGGTCAGGAGAATGAAGCAGGTCAGGTTGGGCTAAAAGGAGTGCTGGGTTATGGCCCAACCAATTCTCAGTTGAGATAATCCCAAGCCACAGCAGCCTCTTTGCACCCCTTCACTCCTGGATGTTGCTCAGCTGGTTTTACTGGGCAGAGAGCATATCCCCAAAATATGTAGACTCACTCCAGGCAATATGGTCACTATAACTGGTCATTTTGCTCTGAGCTCCCTGGCATCCACCGCAACAATGTAAAGTCAGTAACTTATGTAGCTGGGATAATCAGGGGACAAACTTTGTTGGCGTGTGTACTTGTTTGCTAGGGCTTCCATAACAAAATGCCACAGACTGGGGAGCTTAAACAACAGAAGTTTATTTTCTCACAGTCTGGAGGCTGGAAGTCTGAGATCAGTGTGCCTACAGGGTTGGTGTCTGCTGAGGTCTCTCTCTCTTTGAGTTGCAGATGGCTGTCTTCACCCTGCCTCTTCACATTGTCTTTCCTTTGTGCACCTGACCATAGTATCTCTCTGTGTCCTAACCTCCTCTTCTTGTAAGGACACCAGTCAGATTGGATTCGGACCCCACCCTAGCAACTATGTTTTAACTTAATCACCTCTTCTTTAAAGGCCCCAATCTCCAAATACAGTCACATTCTGAGATACCGGGGGTTAGAGCTTCAACAGAGGGCTGACGTTCTCTGGGGCTGGAGGGGACGGGAGATACAGAAGCAGGAATCTCCTCCCTCCACCTGAAGCACAGTGCTCTGCAAAGACCAGGTGCTGCTATTTTGGGGTGGTGATGGTGATGATGATGACACACAAATTCATGAGTTCCAGGAAGGCTGTCACCTCACATGCCCCCGACACCCACCTGCCAGCCTGCGCTGGAGATGTGACTAATGAGCTTTGCTCTGGGCTTCATCGGCTTTTGCTCCAGGTAGAGGACAACCCCCCCAGAAGGGAAACTTACCTCAGTGCGCTGGGCTCAGGGTCTGTCCTGGAGGTGTGTTTTGCTGGGGAAGATGCAGCAAAGAGCATGTCCTTGGAGGGGAAATAAGAAGCATGGGGCTGCAGAAAGTTTCCTTCTGTGCATTTTGGCCCCAATAGCTGCCACCTCATCCCATGGGCCACCCAGGGTGGGCGGAAGTTTTGGCTGCAGTGGAGCTCAGCCCTCACCTCTCTGGGAAGGCCTCTCTCCTGGCCCCTTTAACAGTGCACCCTTCACTCTGCCTGGGCCTGGACACACTTCATGAGTGTGCCCAGCAGAAGCTTCTAGAATGCTTTACCTGCCCTGGGCCATTCCAAGTTAACATTTCAAAGCTAAGCACACCCACAGCTGGTTGCCCCTGGCAGTTCCTGTGCAGCTCCTCAAGTTTTTGAATTAGTTAAAAATTTAAAGATGTCACATCAAAGAAAATAGCTTTCCTAGCCTGTCTGGAAAAATTGGATAATTTGGTGGTAGGGGTGGGCTCAGCACCAGGCATAGTCCCCACAGCTGGCCTCGCTCCTTCCTGTGTCCCCTCACCCCTGCAGACATTTGAGTCAGTCCCCTCTACTGTGGTGCACTTAGGGAAGTGTATTTTTAAGATATAAGACTTCAAGAGAAACTTCTCCTTTTCCATCCCTTGTATTCGTTGCTATGGTCTATGTCATGATAGCGATACTTGGACTCATCCCATAATAACAATATCAAACTCGTAGGTGGTGCTTACCCCGTGCCAGGCACCATGCTGAATGCTCTGCATGTTCCAGCTCGTTTGATCCTCACAATTCCAGAAGGTGGTGCCGGTATTACCCCATGTTACACAAGAGGAAACTGAGGCTTGAAGATCTTGAAATAACTCTCCTGAGCCCCGCAGTGTGTAAGCAGTGGAGCAGGGACTCAGCCCGGGCAGAAGGGCACCAGAGTCTGAACCCTCGAATTCTCTGCTCACTGCTGGATTTTTTTCAAAGCGTTCTCCTCCAGTCAGTTGTTTGACGAGCTAATTACAGGGTCCTCTGCCTGGGAGCCTGGTGCCTTACGGTTCCAAGCTCACAGCCAGCCCCTCTGTGCAGCCCCAGGGCTGTGGTCCCCCTGTGATCTGAGGCCAGTCACTTCTGCCTCTCTGGGTTTCTGTGTGATTCTGGTTCCTGCCAGGGCCCTTCTGGTTTGCCAGGGTGGAGACTGTCCTTATGCTGAGGGTCCGGTCAGGAGGGCAGCCTGGAGCCTGTGCTTTCTGCAGGCTCCACCAGTAACCTGTGTAAAAGCCCAGCAGCCTCATGGTCCAGTCTCAGCATGAAGTGACAAAGACATAGAGGCCGAAAAGAAAAAGAGAATTGACAATCGTCTTAGCCTGCTTGGGCTGCCGTAACAAAATGCCATAGACTGGGCAGCTTAAGATGCAGCCTTCTCTCCATTCTGTTTCAGAAACAGCAAGAGCAAAAAGGCCCGATTTCAAAGCAGAGAGGAAATCTTTGGCTATTCCGTGTTCTCCCTTGTCCCAGGTGTGCAGTGCTGTTTGGGAAGGGGCTTGTGGATCTCAGAGTCCTGGTTTAGTGCAGTGGACGAGCAGCCTTTCATCAAACGCTCTGCCATGGGAAGGTAAAGTCGGGGCCCACAGCTTGCAGGAGGGCCCAGCCTCTCCAGTGGGGACCTTCCCAGGAGCTGTGGGTGCAGTTGCACATCCTTGCAGGCTGCTTCTTGCACATATTTCCAGTCTCCAGCAGCAATGCTTCCCCCATGCCCTGCGATCCAAAGTCTGCTATGGAGCAAGCCCTAGGCCCAGAGCTGGCTCTCAGAGAGGCAAGATTACTGGGATTGATTAGAGCCCCTAACAGGACATCTTACCACTGACTTGCTACTTGCCTTCCAGAGAGAACTCTAAGGCCTTCAGAGATCAGGTGCCCAGAATGAGTGGGTTAAAAATTGATTTCCGGATGGCATTTTACTAGCAATGTTTTTGGACTTCACGTGGTGTTGCAGGAGTTTGGTTCTCAGCCTGGAGCACCCAGTCCTGAGCTGACCATTCTCCCCAAAGATGGGACTCCAGGCTCTGTGCACATTCTGAAAAGTGGCTTCCACAGTGTCCCCAAGTCACCAGTGCTTGAGCAGGGCCTGGTGACCACATTTCCATGTAACACCAAGCAGTGGGAGGTCATGGTGAAGGGTACCCTTGGCTTTCGTCTGGGGAGATGGTTTTAATTCCAGGAGCAGCTGAATACTCCCCCTAGATCCAAAATCTTGGTCATGTCCTGAGAAGGCAGCCTGCTGGAGAAAATCATAAGGGAAGAAGAGGTCAGCTTCTTGGGAGAACCTGCAGGTGATGGAAGGACAAGTGTCTTCCCCCAGCCTGTCCTTCAGTTGGCTGCATTGCACACAAACAGCCTCTTCACAACACTTGGCTTCTGTAGCAACTAGATGCCTCTGGACCTGCTCAATTAGGCTCAGCCACGACCAGCTCTCTACACATACTTGTCTCAGCTTATTTCACCACAGCCCTGGGAGGTAGGTGATGATACAGATGGGGAAACTGAGGCCCATAGAGATGTAGTATTGGGGCAGGGATTTGATTCCAAAGCCCATGCTCTTGACTTCATTGCTGTCTGCCTCCCTGCCGAGCCAGGCGACTGGTCCTGTGACAGAGACGCTGTCATCATCTCCAAACTGTGTGAGAGAGACCGAGCCCAGGGAGTAAGGTCACAGGGCTTACTAGCGATGGATCAGGACCCGCCAGCTGTCAGCTGGCGCCATGTTTGATCCCTTGCCCTCACTGTGGTGGCTTTAAAATATGTCTACAAATCCTCCCATCAAATCTCCTCTCCTTGAATGTGGGCCATACTTAGTGACTGGCTTCTAATGGATAGAATGAGGAGACGAGACAGTGAGGGAAAAGTAGCTACTTACGTTTAGCGTCCCTCCTCCAGTGTCTTTCTGTGGAATACTGTGATCTCCCGGAGGACGGTCATCATGGCATAATCATTTCTTTTATTGCCAGTGCCTCACACTGCCAAGCACATAATAGCGGCTCGACGATTTTCTTAGTCCATAAACGAATGAAAGAAATCATTCAAAAGGTTGTCATTGGCATTTCTCCAAAGATATTTATGGATTCAGATATATCAGAGTGGCTTAGAAATGTGGTCAAAGCTTAGATTTCCTCAAGAGCAATCTTTAGTGACTCTCTATCATGGTAAGCTCGAAGCCAGGGACTTACGAAACACAAAGTTCATTGTGAATCCTCTAGCACTTCCACCTGAATCTGAGAAGATTCCAGAGGCTATCTTAAGCCAGTGTTATTTTCTTCCTTTTCAGGAGAATCAGATTTTTAGACTCACAAGTATTAATACTATAAACCCAGAGTAAGAGACAATTTTCCTATGAAGAACTATTCAAATGTTTTCATAAATAATAAAGCATTTGATAAGATGCTGTTTTCTGGTGAATTTCTTGTGTCATTTGCATCTGAGTGCTACATATTAAATATATTAAGCAAACATACTAACTTTTAAAGTGCATAATAAAATATATATAGTAATATTACATTAATCTAAAATCTAATGCAATCTGAAAACTACTTATAATTAAGGCACAATAATATATTTAGCTATATTTTGAGTTCATTAAAGAAAATGAACCATTATAGCATTTTCATATTTATGCACAGAAAATTACATTATGTGGAGAATATATGTATATTGTATACATTTTTATAAACATAGAATATATATACATATGTACATGATGTGTGCGTATATACACATTGTATATACATGTAACTGATCCCTCATTGAAATTGAGTCATCTCAGGCAGGAAATTCACTATGAGGTTAGTGTCAATGACACTACACAAATTGTTTTATGATATATTATTCATAATAAAGCTGTATGAAACAACCTAAAAAAAAAGGAATGAGGCAGAAGTGACCAAGCGTGACTTTGGAGAGTCGGTCACGCCTGGCTTGCCCTCTCTTGGGTCACTCACTCTGGAGGAAACCGCTGCCATGTCATGCACACACTCAATGGCCCTGCGGAGAGACACACAGCAAGAACTGAGGCCTCCAGCCAACAGCCACTTGAATTACCTTGGAAGCAGAGCTCTAGCCCCGGTCAAGCCTTCAAATGCCTGCAACCCCGGCCGATGTCTTGACTGCAAATTCATGAGAGGTGCTAAGACAAAACCACCCAGTGTCTGAGTAACTCTCAGATTCCTGACCCTCAGAACCACATGCGACGATAAATATTTGTTGTTATAAGCTGCTAGGCTTGGGAGTGATTGGTTATGTAGCAACAAATAACTAATAAACATATTCTGTTCCCCTTTTTATTATCTTTTGTCATTATCTGCTTGGCTTCACTCCCACCCAACTCCAGACAAAGTCTATTCCATGAAGAAGTGAGAAATTTTTGGAAGTTCTTTTGCACAATAGCATGGTGCAACTTCTCAAGCAGTTTCTGCAGCATTTACCAAGAAACTCACCTCCTCCCAAAGGACAAAGAAATCCCAAGGCTCTTCCGGGCTACAGCCTAGAACTGGTCCTATTATTAATATTTTTCATCCCTGAGGACACTCCAGGGTTTTCAGAAGTAGGTGACAGGGAGCCCTGCCCCAGGGGCCTGCTGGTCTCTCCGACTTGCTGCTGGGGGCACAGGAGCCTCCTGTGACAGAGCCCAGGGCAACACCTCCAGGTCCTTAACATGTGGGAGAAGAGGTGCCATGTATGCCCCCACCTGGACAGAGCCAGACCAGCGGCCACCATAGTGGGCTCGTCATCAGTGATGGGGGAGGGAGCACCTGGAGCCCTCCCCCTTAGGTGACAAGCTGTCCCTCACTTCTGAGAAGAAGCACATGAAGCTGCTAGCAGTGGTTGCCTCTGGAGTGCAGAACTGGACGGCTGGCCAGATGGGAAGACACAGTTTTTCCCTTGTACCCTGTGTGTGTGTATTGAATTTTATACTATGTGCACGTGTTACCTATTCAAAGATATTAATAAATCAATTAAATATATTTAAAGTCACAATTTATCAATTACTAAATTATGATTAGGTATTCCTAAGAAGGAGTTTGCAGTTTCATAAGTTTGGGTTGCTCAGCTAATGCATGGAGTGTCACATAGTGTATTAAGGAGCTGAGAAGTTTCATAGTAAAGAATCATGTTTCATCTGCTTAAACCTGAATTTTCCAAATTTGTTGAGCCACATAACTATTTTTTCATAAACTCTATATAAATAGCTCTGGCTATAAATAGCCGCTGTGTGTTTTATGCCACAGGGCTCTGGACTGTGCCATTGACAACATAGTTCCAATAACACACCCTTGAACACCAGATGCGGGGCCAGAAGGTAGGACATGGGGGCGGGGGGCAGTGTGGCCAGAAGTCAGGGTGAGGGGCTTGAGGAAATAGAGATCTTGGGAGCATGAAAGGGGATCTCCAGAGAGAAAAGCCCCCAATCTATTCAACAATTTTCCCAAGGACAAGCTTGTCATTCATTCCTTCATTCTTAATTCACTCATTCTTTCAACATACACTGCGTTTATGGCCTGGGCCTAAATCAGGTGTCCTGTCTGCCCTCAAGAAACTCACTCCTGGTGAGGAAGATATGCTGAAAACCAGCAGCCCCGAGACAGTGCAGCCCTTGTGGGTTTAGGAAAGCCTCTTGCAGAAAGTGGCCTATGAGCCACACCCAAAGTGTGAGCTGTAATCAGCCGAGGGGAGAAGCGTGGAAGTTGCGCCAGCTGCACTGGGGAGCCCGGGACCTCAGGGAGCCAAGGGGTGCTGGGGCCCGGGGGGCTGTGCTAGCAGCTGCCCATGGTCCTGGCCCACACCCACAGCCTGTCCTGTGTTCGGGGGTTTCAGAGCTTCTGCATTTCCCATGCTCCTCACCCTGCTGCAGGACCTAACACGGGGGCACGGCAGGAGCTCAGGAGGCAGGAGGAAGAGAGTAAAGTCTGTTTCAATAGGATGGCAGTAGTCACAGCAGGGGCTGGATGATTACAAACCCCAGAAACTCTGCCATGGGTGACACCTTTATCAGCAGTCTCAGCCCTGGCTGAGAAGGTGCCTCTTCCTAGATACAGAACCAACAGTGCCAGCTTCTCCGGCAGCCCCAGCTTCTCCAACAGGGCAGCAGCAAGTACAAGGTCTGGGTTCCAGCCCAGGAGTGCAGTGGAATGAATGTTTGTATCCCCTGAAATGTACATGTTGAAATCCTAACCCGCAAGGTGATCGTATTAGGAGGTGGGGCCTGTGAGAGGTGATGAGGTCCTGAGAGTGGAGCCCTCAGGGATGGGATCAGTGTACTATCATGAGACCCCAGAGGCACTCTCCTCCCTTCTGCCACCTTTGTACTCGGTGCTCTGTGTCAGTTCCCTCTGTGTGAAATAACTAAATGGCTGCTGTTTCCTGACTGGACCTAGACTGAGTCTGCACTGACTCAGGAAACAGACCCTCAAACTTGGGTCTGTGTAGTGGGTTGTTCGCATGCTTGAGTGTGAGGGCAGAGGTGAACTCATTGCCCATGGAAAATGGGATAATGGTGACCTGTGGCCTCACGATCATTTAATTAGCACCTGTGGTTTTTTGGGAGGGAGCACCTATTGAAGATAAGACTTGGGGACAGAAAGTGGTCACTGCACTTGACTGTTATGGCAAAATTCATGTCCACATGGACTGTAGGTGGATGGCTTCTGAGTTCCCTGAAGAGATTACAAAAAGGAGAACAAAAATTAAGACAAAAATGAGGAAAAGAAAAAAGAGTAGGAAGGAGAAAGAGAAGAGGAAGAAGAAAATGGATGAAATGGACTATATTAAAATTAAGAATTTATGTTCAAGTGATTCATTAAGAGAATAAAGAAGGCAAACCACAACTGGGGGAAGACATTTGCAACACACATATTTGACAAAGGACTCATAACCAAAATATATAAAGAGCTCCTAGAAATCAATAAGAAGATGGCAGGCAACCCAACAGAAAAATTGGTTAAAGGGCTTGAATGGGCACTTCACAAAAGGGCATGTCGTAGTCATCAACAAACATATGAGAAGGGCCCAATCTCATTAGTCATTAAGGAAACATCAATTAAAACTACAATGTGTCAAAACCACAATCAGATATCACTGCACACACACTAGGATGGCTATTAAAAAAAAACAGAGAATAACAAGTGTTGGTACGGATGTGGAGAAATCAAAACCTTTTGCTGGTGGAAAGTTAAAAGGTGCAGACACTCTGAAAAACAATCTGGTAGTTCCTCAAAAGTTTAATATTCAGCTGGGCACAGTGGAGTGTGTTTGTAATACCAGGTACTTTGTAGGCTGAGGCAGGAAGAGCACTTGAGGCTTGGAGGTCAAGGCTACAGTGCTCTATGATCATGTCTGTGAATAGCCACTGCACTCCGGCCTGGGCAACATAGCATGACCCCATCTCTAATATTAAAAAAAAATTGATTACAAGTTTAACATGCGATACCATTTGACCCAGCATTTCTGCTCCTAGGTGGAGTCTCAAGAGAAATGAAAACATGTGTCCATCCAGAAAGGTACATGAATGTTCATAGCAGCATTACTCATAAAAGCCCAAAAGTAAAAACAATCCAAATGTCTACCAACAGATGAATGGATAAACAAAATATGGTATGTCCATACAATGGAATATTATTTGGCCATAAAAAGGAATAAAGTACTGACACATGCTGCAACATGGATGAACCTTGAAAACATCATGCTCATTGAAAGAAGCTAGTCACAGAGGACCACATGTCACCTGGTTGCATTTATATGAAATGTCCAGGATACACAAATCTATATATAGTGAAAGGCATTAGTGGTTGCCGGGGGCTAGGAGAACAGGGTATTGTGGGTGACAGCTAAAGGTTATGGAGTTTCCTCTGGATGTGATGAAAATGTTCTAAGATTGATTGTGGTCATGGTTGTACAACTCTGTGAATATACTAAAACCCATTGAATTGGACTTTAGATGGATGAATTATATCTCAATATAGCTGTTATAAAAGAAAAAGAAGGAAGAAAGGAAAGTGGGGAGAGAGAAAGAGAAGAAGGAAGGAAGGAAGGAAGGAAGGAAGGAAGGAAGGAAGGAAGGAAGGAAGGAAGGAAGGAAGGAAAGAAAGAAAGAAGGAATGAATTGCAATACCACCACCCACCCAGCAGAAAGGCTCAAATGAAAAGACAGACTCCCAAGTGCTGCAGAGCATGTGCGGAAACCAGCACTCACGCATCGCTGGGGGAGCGCGACTGGGCACCACCACTTTGGAAGTCAGGTTGATTACTATACACACCTGTGACCCAGTAATTGTACTCCTACGAATATAAGCAGCAGAAATGCATATATACTTTCACAAAAAGACATGTCCTAGAATGATCAAAGCAACACTTTGTAGCAGACAAACACTGGAAACGACCCAAATATCCATCAACAGTAGAATACACAAACAATTGCTTGTATCTTCACAAATGAAGCCTTCATGGCAATGAGCATGAACCATCTACAACAACAAAGATGAATCTTGTAGAGCTGAGTGACAGAAGCCAGGGCCTAAATTAGAGCCCAGACTGCATGAGTCCATTCATGCAAGTTCAAATAGGCAGAACTGCTACATGGTGTTAGGATTGGGGTGTGGTTACTCTTGGGGGTGGGGGCAGGCCTTGGAGGGGTCAGGGGAGGCTCTGGGTGCTGGTGATGTGCTTGCTGGTTTTTGACCTGGGTGCTGTCACACAGACATGTCCCTAGCTGTACACTTACCATTTCCATGCTTTTCTGTATTTAAATTAAATTCGATAAAACGTTTACCAAATTTTAAGAAATAGGGGAAGGAGGAGGAAAAAATAGTTAATGCACACATACCAAATAAGGAAGACAATGTGCCTCAGCAGCTAGTTTTCATTCCTACAACTAGCCTTGAGACCTGTGAGCACCTGCAGCCCCCTGTGCCCCCAGCCGCTGCGGGCCTCCTTCCTCCTTCATCTCGTCTGCATCCCAGCTGTCTGCACTCCACCTTCCTTGGTGGGGGCATTCAAAGCTGTATCTGTGCAGGGTCTGTTTCCTGCCTTTTGTTGTGTCTGGATGTCCTCGTTGGCCTGTATGATTGGACAGGAGGTGCTGAGAGGTACCCCAGAGACTCCCCTGGCTTCTAGACCCATCCTCCTGGCTTGGTGTATAGCAGAACCCAGCTTCCCCTGGGTAATCGGGATGGAGCACCCAGGACAGCAAAGGCCCCCCTTCTTTGCCTCTTGGCTCAGGAACATGACCACCTCAAGATGGTCAAGCATCAGTCTCAACTTCCAATTCAGAGGAACTTTGGTTGCACACACTGGTGGAGTGGCCAGTCCCTGGGGACTTAGACCTTCAAACCAATGCTCCAAGTTGCAGGGGTGGGAAGCAGAAACTTGGTGAGGGGCCGTCAGGTGTTACAGTGAGAGGAGCCCCCCCCCTGCCCCTGCACGGCCCTTGACTCCTGGACCCCTGTATTTGGCTGTGGGAGAAGCAACAACACCCACCTGTTGCAGGTTCGGAGAAAGCAGGGGCTCCACGGAACCCTCTCAGTGCTGGGCAGGCCAGACGCAGTCACCACGGTGTCTTCCAAACCAGAGCCCCTTCCCTGTGGGCAGGACCCGTCCTTTGCACGCTGTGTGCCCCAAGCCTGGCCCAGACAGGCACCTGGGACGCAGATGAGCAGGTCAGCGCTGCCACCTCTCATGGGGAAAGCTGGAACAGGAGGAGGGTCAGGAGGTCCCCCTGGCTGGTCTGACCCCGAGGAGTGGCAGCCGTGACAGGTGGCATGCACAGGGCTCACACAGCAGGGCTCTGTCCATGCCTTGGGTTCCACTGTCACATTCTGCCAAGGCCTTTTACTAACTGGGGCAGCTGCTCTAAGGGGGGACAGTAGAAACTAAGAGTTGAAAGGTATTTGCAGTCTTTGCAGGGCTTTTCCCTCGCATTGTCTCATTGGATGTCACCCAACCCTGTGAGGGGCAGGGTTGAGGCCAAGAGAGATGATGAGATTTTCCCAAGGACCCTGAGCCCCTCAGTGTTGGAACAAGCTAGGTGCCCTCCCACCCCATGTGCCAGGAAGCAGCTCCGGCCACCCTGCCTGTTTCAGCCAAGGGAACAGCCAAGCCAGCCCACTTGTCTGTTGCTGCCCACTCACATCACACATATGAACAGGGCTGCCCTGAGATTTTGGAAGGCAAACAGATGGCCACGTGCCATTTTCCCTACACCAATCGGGTTCTGGGGTGTATGCATGTGTGTGTGTGAGTGTGTGCATACATGTGTATGCCACCCACACCCTCAGCACCTGCCAGCACTTTTCTGGGGTCCATTTCTTCTGATCGGGATGTGGGGGGCATTTCCATAATGCCTAAGCCAGGTCCACCAGAGCCCCCTCCTCAGGAGTGTGGAGCTGGCCCTGGGAGATCCCGCCTCACTTTAAAGAGCCGGAAACTCGGGGAGATTTGGGGCAGTCATTTTCCATGGCGGGGTCTGGACAGCACAGTCGGCCCGTCTGCAGAGACCAGAGCTCCCTGCTGACGCACAGGGACACAGAGGAGAGGCAGGGGGACCCTGTGAGCCCAGACCGGTTCTGCCACACCCTGCCCCTGGGCTCTTTGGAGCTCCAGGGTGGCTTCCTTGTCCCAAGTTCCTGTTTTGGTGTAAAGCCAGCTAGAATTGGTTACTTGCAGAAAACCTAAACCCTGCAGAGGCATTTTTGCAGCTCCTCTCCTGCTCTGGAGAATCTGGACTAAGCAAGAAGCCCTTGGAAACTGTGAACGTGGTTCATCCCACGGCAGGTTCTATAGTATATGATGCGTCACTTACCTAATGAGGCTGAGCGTGGGGTAGGTGACTGTCCTTTCCAGGGTTTGACTATATCCTAGCTCTCTTGACTCGAGCTGGCAAACTCCCTGTGCCTTGGGGGGAACTTGCTGCAAGGACTCCACAACTCAGAAAGGCCCCGTCTGATGCCCCCAGAGGGCCATGGCAATCCCACCTTCACAACGCTGCCACCTTCCAGAACCTCTGGCCTTAGCTCCTCACCCCTCAGCTCAGGACCTGGAAAGTTCCCTTGAGCGTAATCCCTAAGCCCAGACACCTGCCCGGCTCCCCCTCACTCCCCCCCACCAACCCACGCGCCAGCCACACGCTAGCCCAGCGAGGCCCGTGTGCCGGCTCGCGGCTCCCTCCCAGGCTCGGCAGAGCCCGCTCTGTCGCGTGCACCTGCTGCTGCCCTCCCCTCTGCGGCCCGTCTGCTCGGGGCAGAAACCGAGGGGAGCTGGCCTGTGCCGCCTTCCCGGTGCTGAGCGCTCTGCCTGGCACAGAGCTGGGTTCTGCAAACGCCGGGTGAAGCGAAACCCACTGTGGTTGCAGGTTCCTGAGCCGGGCTTTCTTCTCGTTCCCACGCCTAGCCCCCCCGTCACGAGCCTGGGAACTGGCCTGTGCCCAGGTCCCCCCACTGTGGCCCAGATGGTGTCTTCCCAGGGGGGCTCTGCCGTCAGGGCTCCTCCCACGCCTCGCTCTGCCAGCCTGCTCTGAGTCTGGGCCCTACGACGGCCTGCCTGGCCTGCCGGCTGGGAAGGGCTTCCTGTTTCCACTTCTGAAATGAACAGCCAGCTCCAGGGGACGGGGGGTGAGGGACCAACCCCCACACCACTGTCATCCGTCTGAGCGGCACCTAGACCTCCTGGTGGCCCCTCCCTCGGCCCCTTCTTGTGTCTCCTGTGGGTGGCCTTTGGGAAATGTGACTTAGCAGGCTGAGGCCTGAACTCGGTTGGCAGCTTAGGATCTGAGGAAGAACCATGAGCCCGAAGCACCCAAAGACATTTGGGTTTGAGGAGGAGGGGACGTGGGGCAAAGGGGGGTGGTGGCAGCTGTGAGGTTCCAGCTTGGGGGCCACCTAAAGAAGGAGTGGGGCAGATTTAGGGCGCCCATACAATGGTCCCCAGGCCACCAGCAGGGTCCCCCACCTCCCAGTATCCCCGGCTCCCCCAGCTGGACTGAGTGCTGGGGAGGGGGCCGCTGGGAGAAGAAGACGCCCTGTGTGACATGGGGGAGCAGGGAGTGTCAAAGGGGCACAAAGAGAATGTGCATTTCAGGAAGGGCCTTCACCAGGGCTAGTTACAAAATAACCAGCCACACAGACCCCAGCTGCACTGAGGCTGGGATCTGTCCCCTCCCTTCCCATTTTCCCTTTGCAGACTCTGAGCCACAGAGGATGACAGAGGGTGACAAAGGGGCTTCTGGAGGCCGGGACTGACACAGAGGAGAAAACTCCACTCAGGCCACCATGAGGAGCCACAACATTCCCTTGGGGAGGGGACTACACTCTCGAGACCCATGGGTTCCAGGAAGGGGAAGAGCCAGAGGACACTGCCCCCACCTCTGCATTCCAGGGGCTCTGGCAGGGCCCACTGGGGCAGCAGCTAGGAATGCACCCAGCTGCAAGGGACAGGGACCTGTCAGAGGCTTAGGGAAGCAGCTCGTTTTCCTCTCGTAACACGAGGTCTGGGGCAGGCAGCTGTGACGGTGGTTCAGGCTCAGCTATCCTAGAGCGTGCTCTGGGCCATCCTCTGGATGTGATGCTGCAGACGCTGGGCCCACTACTAAGGAGTGACGAGGGGCAGAGGCCTGTCAGCTGTACCACTCTCCTGGTGTCAGGAAGGCCACAATTTCCCCAGCTGACCCTGGTGAGGGTCACAGGCCACCTAAACCATGAGGGAGGCTGGGGAAGTGGAGAATGGGCTGTCGGAACTGACTTTGACCACGGCTGCCCCAACGGCACTGGGGCCGTGGGTGGGACACTGGCAGCAAACACGGTGTGGGCCCCTGTGGCCACAGCCAGGCAGGGCAGGGGCTGTGGGGTGGGGCAGGAGGATCCGGGACGTGGAGACCAGCGTGGAGGTGGCCCGTGGGGTGGAAGCTCCAGGGAGCCCACGTGAAGGCCGCAGGCCCCGGGGCTGGGAGTTCCTTCCTGCCCGGCTCGGGTGCAGGAGTGTAGGGCAGCCCCTTGGTGGCCTTTGAGGGTGCAATGAGCATGCTGCTGTGGCCTTGCGGTCACTGGGCCTGGGGCCCAGCCCTGCTCTACAGATAGCTGCCACCCTGCAGGACTCCCAAGCCCAGAAATGAGGCAACATGTGGTGAACACCTGGCACCTGGCAGGGACTTCCTGGGTAGCCCTCAGAGGAGGCAGCGGGGTCAGCTGGGGACACGGGGTGGGAGAGATGAGAAGCGAAACCAAGACAGGGCTGAGTTCCAGGAAGCTGAGACATAGTGCGGCCCCAGCCCAGCCCCACAGGGCTATCAAGGAGGGGGTACTGGCCCCGAGCCTGGGGACTTCTCTAGTGCCAGAGTTGTGTGGTTGGTGATAAATGTGGCACCTGTCCCAGGAGCAGGGCTCACTGCCTTAGGCATTCGCCTCCTCCTAATCTTACTAGAACACTCCTCAACCAGTCTCTGCCCCCACCCAGTGCCCGCCGGGGAACACTGGGGCCTCCTAGTTAGCTAACAGGCTCAGAAGGAGCCCAGGGAGCCCAGGCGCCTGTCCTGCACCAGCCCAGCCCCCTCCACTGATGACACTGTGTTGACACTGCAGAGAGAGGCCGCTGGCTCGGTCGTTATGCTGAGAAATGAGACATTGCCTAACCCCGGAGGAGAAACCACAAAAGACAAAAACACGCAATGTCGCTGCAGCTGGGCCTGACGGCTCAGCCTGGATCTCACTGGCTGGATCTCGCTGGCTGCTTGGTGGCGGGTGGGGGTGTCATGTTTATCTGTGTTAAAGGAAAGAAAAAGAAGGTTTGCTAGGGTGGGACCATCTTCAAGTCCCCAAACGATCTCCCTCCGCCAGAGGATGAGTGGTGGTTGCCTGGGGCCAGTGTGGTCTGGGAGTCCCGCTGTCGCAGCCCTGGCGAGCGCACACCTGCTGGGGCCCAGGAGCAGAGTGTGCCCTGCCACTCCGGTGTGGGCCCTGCTGTGTCGCCGCAGGGCTCTTGCGATGCAGAAGACCCAAGCTGCTGCTTCCGGGCAGCCCCTGCAGGTCTCAGAGCCAGGCCGGCCTGAAGTAAAGATAACGACATGCCGAGGCAGGCAGGCAGCGAGACAAGGACGCTGCGAAGGCGGCTCCAGAAGCCAGGAGGTGCAGAAAGGAGCTGCTCTCAGCTCAGCAGAGGGGCACGCGATGTGCTCGTAGCTCCCGCTGGAGCCCACCGCCCTTCATCCTTGGGGTGCACAGGCCGCCACCACGGGCGTCCAAAGGCCAGACCACTGACTGAAGGCTCAGCTCTGGTTCCCCTCCTTCCAGAATATGTTCTGGGCGGTCCTCCTGCCCACTCCCACCCCCTGCCCAGGCTCAGATCCACCTGTTCTCCTCAAAAGGCAAAGTTTTGGGGATCCGGGGCCACTCGTGGGGTGGGTGCTGAAGGTGTGTGTAGGGCCCAGCCTCCAGAGCAGGGCCAGGAAGTCAACCCCAGCCTTTCCGGAGGGGAGCCAGGTGCCCCCTGGGGAAGCCCCAGCCCCAAGGACTCCTCTTGTCCCCTGCTGACCTCTCACGTATGATCTCCCACGGCTGCTGCCGGCCTGCATGTCTCTTTCTGAGGCCGTGGCCAGACCCCCGAGCCCACTTGCTGTGAGAAGCTGCACTGCACTCACACACGCCAGGAGCCTTCCCGCCCTGGAGCCCCCGTGCACGTGGTCTCACCCTGCCCATGCTGGCATCTGTGCCACTCATCGTAAGTCTTGTGTACGCAGAGTCATTTGAACTCACACCTGTGCAATGTCCTCAGGATGGTGGTGCCGTGATTCCTGGCTCAAGTCTGATCCGATTGACTTCCTACCCTCTGCCTCCGGGTCCGCTCTGCTGCTTGGCACCTTAAGGCTGAAGGCCCCCTGGGGAGACGGCGGGGGGGGGGGGTGTCCACCAAGATCACACACAGGTTCGCCTGTGAAAGTGGCCCTGATCTAAACGCATGTGCCCAGTGACAGAGCTGGGGAAATAATGCCAGTGCAGGAGGAGAATGTTACCAAATGCCTGCTTCATGACACGTTAGGTCCTGGAGGGGCTGAGTTCGGTCCTGGAAAAGTTTTCTCTCAGCAAAGAAAGGTCAAATGGGAAACTGCATCTCAGCCGTGGAAGTATTAACATTTGGTAAAAGTGCAGGGGTCCTGCAGTCTGTGCTTCCCAGGGGCTGTGTGCAAGGAGGGTGCACCTCAATGCCTTCAGTTCTGTGACCATCGCCAGGGACAAAATGGCATTATTTTATGTGTCACTAATCCTTGGAGAGGCTGTTTACAGATGGAACAGCCACACAGATGGGGGTGTAGGGGATCCAAACATGGCCCAGACTGCCCAGGCCCCACCAAGATGCACCCAGGTGGCAACGAGGGTGAGTCTGAGTGCTGGGCTCTTGCCCATGTCCAAGATAAACGAAGCTAGACACTAGTTAAAGCAGCAAGGGTGGCCCATGTTCAGTAGTAACTGTGGCAGCAGGGAAGAGATTCTAGGATGAACTGAACTCGACTTCACCAAAGCAAATGGCAGGAGACTATTTAAAGGGTGGGGTGCGCTCAGGAAAGGCACTGAGGGATGTTAAGGGGGTGGGTACCTGTGACTAGGCCACCTGGGTGTGCTAATTGGTGCTCACCTGGAGGAGAAACAAACTTCTTATGTCTTTATAAAAGGGGCAGTGGTGCAGGTTAGGGCAGAGGCCCACCCCAGTCAGGCCCTTCCCCTCCCACAGGGACTGGAAGCAAAGCCAGAGCCACCGCATGTTTGCATTTCAAAGAGACGGCTCCCAGGTCCTTGTGGAGACAGTGCTGGGTGGTGGAAGATGACATTCTCAAAGGGGCAGAGAAAGGATTTACAATTGCAAGCTTTCTAAAGTAACTGCTCTACGAGGGGCTTCAGGGGCCTGTCTGTCCAACACCTCTCTCTGCCCCAGAGCAGGAGCCGCTCTGCTGCCAAGACCCTCTCCCCCATTGCCTCTGTTACTAATGCTGCTGGGGCCACTGTCCTTGTCACCACAGGAGCCATCACCCCCACTGCCGCCACTGGAGTGGCAGCCAGCAGCAAAGTGGCTTCTCCCTGCCTCCTACCTTGCCGCCTCCTCCCAGGGCTTCCCATTGGCAGGAGTTAACAGAAACTAGTTGCAAGAGAGTCCGGGAAATGTAGTTGTCAGGGTTCTAGCCCCTGAAATACTGAGGAGAGCAGGAAGGGCAGAGATAGAGCTGATGGCCCACACTCCACTCTGGCACAGACGCTGCCAATTTAACTCAATGACCCGTGCTTTCCTTTGAAATGCTCCATCCCCGCAGTGGCACAGTGCTTTGCACCTGCATCCCCTGTGCACAGTGGACTTCACGTGGTCAGAACGAGGCACGGGCACTCTTGAAAGCACAAATGTGAGCCTCAGGGCTGCAAACTTGCAGGGGCCTCTCCCCCACCTGGGCTATCACACGACGGTGGTGCAAAGCTCCAGGGTGGATACTGATGGACTCCTCATAGGGCGGGGGTCCCATGTTGGGGTGTGAACTCTGGGGGAGCAGGAGGCTGGTTTATTCCTCCCAAAGACACTAAACCCATTTAAATCTTGGAATTCAATGTTCAGAAATATAGCCAGATTTAAGAACCCAGAGGTCTTAGTTCTTGGGATAACACCTGAGAAAATGGACTTACGAATTGGCCAAGGACAAGGCACTGTTCAGACTGACAGTTTAGTGTAGGGCACAGGCTGACTCCAGAAAGCACCCAGTGGGCAGGGTGTTGGGCATCCCGCTGGGCAGAGCTGGTGCTGACATTTAGGCCATGAGGTTGTGGAAGATATGCTGGCAAGAATGTTCTAGACCAGGGCTGGACGCTTCACCCTCAGTGTCCACATGGGCTGAGGACTAGGCATGCTCCCCTGTGATGACCTGGTCTGTGGATATTGGGGTGCCTACCGTGTGCCTGGCTCTGGCATCTGTTGTGGCCAGGAGAGAAGCGAACCCTCTCTGCAGTGCTTTGCCCCCCTCCCCCAGCTCCCCTTGCCTTTGCCACCATGAGGCCTTCAGCTCCCGATGGGGGTGGAGGACTGTGGCCAGACATCTCTGATTCCCAGCCCCAGCCCCAGCCCAGTGTCTGGCAGGGAGCAGCAAACATAGGCATGCTGACCCGCCATGCCGTAAAGCTTGGTCAGGAGGCCCAAACTTAATCTGGGCTGGCCTGGGACAAAGGGGCATGATGGAGTCCTCAGGTGATCCAGGCCACCGGCAAGGCTCTGGGTGGCCCAAGGTTTCAATCCCAGCTCCAGCCTCTTTGGCTTTGTCTTCAGAAAGCTCAACTGCAAAAATGGAGCTAATAATAACCCCAAGCCCAGTTTGGAGGAGGAAATGGCATATGGCCCTGGTGGGGACTCCACCAGTGGGAGGCGTGGCCCGAAAGGATTGGGTTGCGTCAGTGATTCCATTCTGTTTGCAAGAGCCTGGCATGAACAGAAGTTCTGAACCCACTGAGCTGTGAGATGTAGGAGCAGGTGGGCTTTCCATGCAGAGCCTGGCCAGCATGGAGTGGAGGGGAAGGCAGGTGCACACTCTTCATTCCGGGAGCTGCAGGTGATCCGTTTGGCAGAGGCCAGGCAGGCCCAGATGGTCCGAGACCTGGCTGCTAGGCTGAGGAGTTTGGACTTAGAAATTTAAAGGGAAGCCTTCAGGAAGCCTCTGCAGAAGACTGGTCCGTCATTGGCAATTAAAAGAAAAAAATAAACCGCAATGCTAGGGAAGGAGTGGTAGAGGCCCAGGCAGGATCCAGGCAGGTGTGGCTGGGCCTCAGGCATGGGCAGCGCATCCTGTTCTCCAGGCCTCCTCCTTCCTTGGCCCTGGACGCCCACCCTGCCCTGGTAGTTTCCAAAGAGGCCCCAAGGCCCCTCCCATGGCCCTGCTCCCACAGGTGGAATAGCTCAGTGCTGCCTGCGGCAGGTGGAGCTTCACCCTGGCCAAGGAACCTGCATGTGTGGAGGAGGAGGAGAAGGAGGAGGAGGAGGAGGAGGAAGAGGAGAAGGAGGAAGTGGAGGAGGAGGAAGAGGAGGAGGAGGAGCCGGCCATGCTGCTCTGCCCTAAGGGGAGGAGGCTATTTTGGTTCAGAACCAGGCTGGGTGGATTCTGTTTCCAGACGAGCTTCTGCCGGCAGCTCAGGAAGCTCCATCTGCTCCAGGGAACAGGCTACGAGCTTCATCAGACGGTCCTTACAACCGGAGCGCTCTGCTGCTCTGCGGAGCCCTGCCTGGGCCTGAGCTACTTCTGACCATGCCCTCTGGGTGGGCTTGTATGCTCCGGCCCCACACGGGGACTGGGCAGCGCCACCCAGACAGTGGCCTACTCGTGTGTAGCAGCCGGTGCCAGGCCAAGGGCTTTACCTGCAATGTCTGGCTTCATCCTCACAAAACCCTGGGGGTGGTGGGTGCAATTTTAGTCCCATTTTATAAATCTGGAAGCTTCGGTTTATAGAAGTTGTGCAACCTTCTCAGAGGATGAGGCCAGCAAGCAGTGGAACAGGGATTTGGACCTGGGCCGCCTCCCCCAGAACCCACGCAGTTGACCAGGCTGCCATCTGGAGCTTCCGCGGGGCCAGGAACCACTTCCCAGGCCTGACTGGATCCAAACACATACCTCAGAGAAGAAGTGAGCAAAGTGAACCCGGAGACCCTGAAGCATGCAGGAAGCGGATCTTCTGCCAACATGTCCATTGGTGGGCCTGGGTGGGACACCCTCCCCTGAGGCAAGGCCTGTCCTCCCTGGGGCAGCCGTGGGCTGCAGTTCTGTCTTTTGTGCAGACTCAAAGGCACCGCAACTCCCCCTAAAGACCCTGATTCCCTCCCCGGGACTGTGCAGCTGGTGGAGCCTCTTGGCAGAGACCTGGGGCGTGTGAGGCATCTCTCCTGGGCCTCTTCCTGCTTCAGTGCTGAGCCCTGTTCTCTCCAGGGCTGCTCAGGCCACTCGGGTGACCTGGGATGTTCCCTCCAGGATGTGGCCCACTCTGAGCCTTAAGTGTCAGGGACACTGCTGAGAAAATGGCATGGCTTACTTTCCAAAAAATATTAGACAAATAAATGTTATACCACCACGGCAAAAACTGATATTAAGGAAACATGCCTCTATTCATTCTCATAATTTTTATTAAAAATTTCAAAAAGATCTCCTTTTTTTTTTTGAGACAGAGTCTCGCTCTGTTGCTCAGGCTAGAGTGCTGTGGCATCAGCCTAGCTCACAGCAACCTTAAACTCCTGGGCTTAAGCAATCCTTCTGCCTCAGCCTCCCCAGTAGCTGGGACTATAGACATGTGCCACCATGCCTGGCTAATTTTTTTCTATTTTTAGTTGTTTGGCTGATTTCTTTATATTTTTTTAGTGGGGGGGGTCTCACTCTTGCTGAGGCTGGTCTCGAACTCCTGACCTCGAGCAATCCTCCCGCCTCGGCCTCCCTGAGTGCTAGGATTACAGGCGTGAGCCACCACGCCCAGCCAAGGTGTGTTGGGTGCTCTGCACAGTCAAGGGATGCTGGGAGCCTGGAGCCCTCCACTTGCAGGGCAGCTGTAAAGGGTTCAGGACCTGCCCTCAGTGCACACCTGCTGGGTTTCCCTTGGCTCCTGGTGGCTGTGAGGATGTCAGGCCTGAGACAGGAGTCAGGCCCGCCCTGAGTGTCCCCACAGGCCAGGCGTGCAAGGGCTGTGACACATTCTGCTCCTGATTCTCCAGGTGGGGCACCAGCCAGGGGCCCAGCAGGAAGCAAGTCGCACACTCGGGAGGAGCACCCTCCCCAGCACCTCCTGGGGAGGTCCCAGAGCAGGGTGGGGAAGGGCATGATGCGTGGGGCGGAGGGTGTCAGGTGGAGGAGCTGCCCGGGTCAGCCTCATAAGCCCCGCTTCTCAGAGGCCACCAGGTGACTGAGGTGTAGATGCAGACAGGGTGGCCTCATGGCCTCTGCCCAGCCGACCACTTCACAGCACCACAGGCACAATTCCTCCTCCAGGTTCCTTTCCAAAGGACCAGGGTAGAAGCATTTTTATGATCCTGCTATCTGGCTCTGGAATTCCCTGTGGAAGGAGCAGCGACTGGCTGAGTCCCAGGGCAGAAGGCGGATCTGGGTGTGGCAGGACTGCCCTGCTGCCCTGAGCCACCCACGCAGCCAAGGAGGGGGCTGGGGCCAAGGCTGACCAGAGGTCCCGCCTGAGCGTCTGAGGGTGTGTGAGGCCAGCCCGTGCGTAACAGCCACTCCACTTGGGGACATCACGTGAGGGGCTGTGGAGGAGTGGGGCTGCGATTCACGTCTCTGGTCATTTATGGGGCAGAAGAGACAAAGCTGGGCTGACGGCAGAGGGGCCCATAGGAACAGGATACCCAGAATCTCGCTAACATCTCAGGGTCAGTCACAGGCTCCAGGCCATGCCCTGGGTGACTGTCACTTCTTGGGCTGTTTGACATGGGCTCTGGTGCCACCGTGAAGCTTGAGTCTCCCTCAGGACCCCACCCTGGGGCCTACAGAGGCAGGGGCTGTTTGTGACTGGATTGCACAAAGTTGCCGCATGGGCTGTAGGAGCTCTGCCTGGCTACCATGTCCAACACTTCGCCACCCAAGCCTGTCCTGAGACCCTCTGGGGTCTGCCCTGTTGACCCCTAAAGTGATCCCCTCTCCACCTAGGCCTGGAGCAGTGCCCGCCCTGCTTCCCTGCCAGCCCATGGACTCCACTCCCCCCCTCCCCCCGTTGCCCTGTCCTCTGACACGCACGTGGTGACACTCTCCAGCACCCCTTCCTTTGCCAGGTCTCTCCCAGGGGTGCGCGGACCCTTACTCTTCCTGCAGTCCCGGCACACCTCACCCCTCAGCCAGCTCCCACCATGACTGTGGGATGAACGATTTTGATCCCAGTTTTTGGACTCGTCAAAAGCCACCGAATCAGCGTGTGGTAAGCCTGGAGGGCAAGCCATCTGTAGGTAGAATCCAGTATACAGCAATCATCCGTTCATGGAATGACCAGATGGTCTGGGCCCCTTTGGATAAATGTGTACTGTGGTGTACCCAACAGGAATGCCAACTGCTTCTGATCCCCTTCTTATAGGAATGGAAAGGACAACAGTCCCAGAAGGACGGCCTCATGCCACACTCCTGAACCGTGTTAATCAGCTCTACCCACAACACCGCCTCTGACACAGCAGCTGCAATGGGCACTACGTGGTTTGGCTTGTATAATCCACTATAACCTGACATCATACGACTAGTTTTCGTAGGGTCCAGACCTGTGAATTAAATGGGGACATGGCAGGACCACCACCCCTAAATTATTGAATTTTTTGAGGCTGTCACTAATCTCTGCCATTCTCCCTGGGATGTGATACTATTTCTTTCTTTCTTTTTTTTTTTTTTTTTTTCTGAAACAGAGTCTTGCTCTGTTGCCTGGGCTAGAGTGCCGTGGTGTCAGCCTAGCTCACAGCAACCTCTAACTCCTGGGCTCAAGAGATCCTCCTGCCTCAGCCTCCTGAGTAGCTGGGACTACAGGTATGGGCTACCATGCCTGGCTAATTTTTTTTCTTCTATTTTTAGTTGGCCGGCTAATTTCTTTCTTTTAGTAGAGACGGAGTCTCGCTCTTGCTGAGGCTGGTCTCGAACTCCTGACCTCCAGCGATCCTCCCACCTCAGCCTCCTGGAGTGCTAGGATTACAGGTATGAACCACCACACGCCTGGCCCAAATGTGATACTATTTTTGATTTACTATTCCAGCCAGGGGAGAGGGCAGCGTTGGAGGCTTCCACTTGGCCCTCCCAACTCTGGAAGCTCTTATTCCACATTAAGGAACCCACATAGGGGGTTCTGCTTACTGCCAAGAACCTCCATCCTAACGTCCATTCACGAAGTGGAGAGATGACCAGGTGGGCCACAATGAGGGGAACCTGAGACCTGGTCCCACATGCCATGGTGACACTGGGATCTCTACTCATCAATATCAATTCAGACCCTGCATCCAATGGTCCCAAAAAGTTCTGGATGTTTCTTTCCCATTCCCCTGTGTATGGAGACACAAGTACCTGGCTGGGGATCCTTTGGGGAAGGCCTGGAGGAGTCCCTACAGCCTCCACTTGCCAAGGGTTTTCAGGTCCAGCCTCTCCTTCTGTCTGGGTGCTGGGTCAGAGGACTGACTCAGGGCCAGAAATTGGTCAAGGGATTGTGACTTGGAAGAGGGAGGTGGCTGCCCTCAGATTCCTGATCATCCATCCTGGTTATTATTTTTGCACAATTAAGCCACGTCCTTGCTGACTGCCCACCCAGCCCACCTCTGAGGACTCTGGGTTCTAGGAACCACCTCCTTGGCTCTCTGCACAGCAGGCCCCCAGCTGCTACTCTGACTGGCCAGCCACTGAGATAATTGCATCCACCTGCTTCTGACAGTTAAGTGCCACCATCTGTCCTCTATTCCACTGAGACTCTGTCATCATCCCCGTTGCTATTGGGGTCTCCGTAGCAACCTCTACTGCCAGCCCTGACCCTCAGAGGACAGCACCGCTGAGCTTCTCAACAATGAGCCACCCCCTCCCTAGTGCTCCCTTTGTCATATTAGTGTACAGGGGATCCATCAGCCCCTCCAGGGTTTTCCTGCCTCACTCGGGGACTTTGGCCTTGGGCTGTCCCTTCCCAGGTGTTCTAGCACACGGCAGCACCATCTCCTAGGGTCTTTGCCTGGGCATGAATTTCCACACCAGACAGGGTGTACCCGCATTGATGGGCCCTCCCTCACCCTGTGCTCCCCACTCCTCATTCCAGAATCCTCGGGACCCAGGCCCAGACACATGCTATTGGTCTTCCTGGTCCAGTCGGGGCCTACAGCTTCTTTGGCGTAAAATCTCTCCTGTCCCATTCTGACACATGCTATAACACGGATGGACCTTGAGACCATTAAGCTGAGTGAGGTCAGCCAGCCATGAACATACAAGTGCTGACCGACTCCACTTCTATGAGGTCCCTAGAGCAGTCAAATTCACAGAGACGGAAAGCACAATGGTGGGTGCCAGGGCCTGGGGGAGGGGGAGGGCTAGTGCTCAATGGGTACAGAGTTTCAACTGAGGCAGGCGAAACATTCTGGAGATGGTTGCACAACAATGTGAATGCACTTAATGCCATTGATCTATATACCTAGAAATGGTAAGTTTTATGCTATGTGTATTTTATCACAATTAAAAAAAATCAAAAGACACCTTCCTCTCCCTGAGCAGGCCCAGCCCCTCCCCAGTTGGGCTGCACTGGGATCCGACCCTTCCCATCAGTCTGGCTGGCTGCGGGGAGGGATAGTAGAGGTAGGTCCTGAAGAAGTGACATTGTCTTGTTAGACATCTGCCAAGCTAGAGGCCATTGTGTGGTCCTGTAATGATGGGGGAGGGGCTGCTATGCCTACCAGGAGGGGTCACTTCCATGGGCCAAGTGTGTACACAGGAAGTTCTAGGTCCTCACCTGCCCCCACCCATACTCCTCAGCCCAGGTCTAAGGCCCCGACCCTGACCTAGTATGGGGCACCCAGGCCGAGAGTACCAGCACACCTAGGAGTAACTTCTAAGCTTCGTCCTCTGAGCCATCCACCCTCTCCATTCCATCCCTCAAGGCTCCCCAAGTGCTAGAAATTAGGATTTCCATGAATGTTCCAGGAGGCCTCTGGCTTGCACATTTCGAGGTAATTGCACCTTTCTGTTCATCTTCTGAGTGGTGCTTGGAGCAGCCTAGCCTCCCACTCCAAGTCCCTCATACCTGTCACCTGCCACCCCTACCACAGGACAGGCCCTAGGCTATCCCACTTAGAGCCGTCTCCCCGGGAGACGGGCCTGTGAGGAATGAGGACAGCAGGACCGGGGATAAGGGCCCAGGATGCCCTTGCATCCCTCTGGAGCCTTGGATCCCCACAGCAGTCCCCCCTGCAGGAAGAGGGGGCTGGGCCTCTGCACTAACGACATCAACATCGTCAGCCATTGGCCACAGGCAACCCACTGGGGGCATCATCTTGGGCAAGAACTTTCTCTGAGGCGGAGGAGAGTTCCTGGGGTGTGCAGCTCTGAGGAAGGGATGGGCAGACACCTCCACACCCATTTTCTCTGTGCTGCCGCTTGGCTTGTCCCAGACCTTCAGTCCCTAGCGGGAGGTGGATTTGCCTTGGGAGGATGGGAGGAAGGCCTGGCAAGCAGTTCGCTCAGGGGGGCAGGGCTCAGTTTGGCGCTCTGCAGTCACCCTCTTGGGATCCTTAATAAGCCTATCCTTGAATTTGTGTTTTGTCGATGAAGTCGATGGGACAGGGGAGCATCTGCGGAGGAGGGGGTCCCTTTTCCCCCTTCCTCCCGCCTCCCAGTCAGCGTTTTGGGCCAACCCCTCCCCACCCAGCGCCGGGGACTCCAGGGCCCAGGCGTGGCACATGCTCCCCTCCCAGTGGGGCAGAGTCCTGGGGGCCTGTGAGGTTCCAGGCACACTCACAGGTATCCCTGAGCCCAAGGGGCTGCGATATTGAATAGCAGATAAGAACAGCATTCCGGCTCTCAGAACCAGGGGCTGTGCACCTTGAGTTTGTGCAGCCCCCCCGGCCCTGCTCTCAGATTCACCTCTCCATGTGCACTCTGCCTGTCTTTCTCACCAGACAAACCCAAGAATGCTCTGGAAACTGCCGTATGTGGCCAGCACTTTTGGAGCCACTGCCCAGGGAAGCTCACCTTTCCAGTACCTTCCCGTAGTCAGCAGGAAGAGGTCCAGCCCTTTCCTCCTTGCCCTAACCTACAAAAATGACCCCAGGGCCCAGTCCTACGAACTTGGGGAGGGTGGAGGTGTTAAACTTGAGCTCACCAAAAATTTCTGTGAGTTTCCAAGATAGTACATAGGACTGATTTGGGAAGCCTTGCAAGGAACACAAGCCACATCCTGCCTGGCTGGCCAGGTTTCTGTACCTCTAGCAATGGCCAGGTTGGCACCGACACCCTCGTGCTGCTGCTCCACTCTGGCCTAGACATGCTGTCATGGCCTTGGGTGCCAGGTCAGAAGGGATCTGATTGTCACCTGTCCCTCACTCATGGAACTGAGTGTGTCTGAAGTTCATTTACCATGAGTTTTTTTCCCTCATGGGTGTAATGAATGAGTCCTAGCCCCAGGTGCCAGCACCAGAAATCCAAACAGGGTTGTACTCTATCCCCTCTGCTTGGGGGCTCAGGGAGACCCTCGGATGCCCCCCTTACCTGCTCCTCATATCCCACTCCTAGCACACAGAGCTGGAGCTGGGAGCTCACGGGCCCCTGGGGACCCATCTGCGCTGTTAGTTTGGGTAAGAGCTCTGTATTTATAGCAGCCTTGCCGGCAGCCCTTGGCAAAGAGAAGGCCATGCCAAGTGCGTATCAAGCAACAGCTGGGCACACGCTCCAGATGACACACTTGGGGGTGGGGTATGCAGCCCTCCCCCTCGCTCTGGGGGAGCCACCTCCCAGATAATCCCTCCCTTGGCTTCCCAGGGAGGGGTGGGAGAACACAGGACGATTGTCACAGATCATGTGCTGGGAAGAGAGCCACGCAGACCTGAGGCCCGGGAAAGGGGGTGATGAAAACAGCCCTTTGTCCAGGGCCTGGTCTGCCGCACACTGGGCTTGTGTTTCCTGCTTTATGACAATTGGGCGAAACATTAGGCTGGGCCATCAATTATTCAGATTTCACTGTGAGGTCAGAACACAGCAGCTCGGTCCTGCCCCCACCCAGAGAGAATGAGAAAGCCGAGGGAGTCAGTTCCAGGACGGGGGCTGTGGGAATTCAGACAGACTCCTGGGCCAGATGCCTGAGGCCCTGACATGCCCCTGTTCCCACCAACCTGCACCCTCAGGTCTCAGCTGCCCACCCGCCATCAGGCCTAGCCCTCCCCTGCAGGCACCAGCCACACTGCTGCTCGGGCTTTCCTGGAATCTGGGGGTGGCATTGAACACCCAAAAGCATTACTCCATTTTCAGGCAGAAAGCACAGTTGAAGGAATTCTCTGGTGCTCAAGGAGGTCAGTGGCCCCCACCCTTGCAACACACACACACACACACACACACACACGCACACACACGCACGCACGCACATGCACACAGCGCTGACATACTCTTCCAGCTCCCGCAGTTTGCTCAGAACCTGAGCCTGATCCCTTGCCCTGGCCAGTTGCCCCTCATGTGCTGCCCTCAAGCTTCTCCCAAAGCGTCATTAGCACACTGCTGAGGTCCTGGCTGCCACTCACCTTTCTCGTTTCTGATATGAGTACTTCAAGCCATACGTTTACCTCTAAGCTGGGATGCGGAACATTTTCATGTTGGAAGGCTGAGTTAACTTAGCTATAATCAAATAAGGCTGCATTCAAGAAACTTCAATTAGATATACTTAAAAAGGTACATTACTTTGTAAAAATCTAACTACTATGTACTTAATAATTTCAAAAAATGAAAACTATTTGTTAATATTAAAATTAACTAACCTTTTAATGACTTTGTTGTGTCTGCTTTTTGTTGGAAAGCATTTGAATATTTGGTTGCAGCATGGAGGTCCACAGTTTCAGTTGATCCTCTAGATGGGTATCAGTCATTAATGACCTTAAGGGCGTCCTGATTTGAGTTAGGTAGGAGAATGTAGATTCACAGCAATAAGCGACTGAAAAGCAAGAAAGCATTTTGGGGGCATGTTGCCAAAGATGTGGGTATTCTACTAC
This sequence comes from Lemur catta, assembly GCF_020740605.2. Classification (NCBI taxonomy): domain Eukaryota; kingdom Metazoa; phylum Chordata; class Mammalia; order Primates; family Lemuridae; genus Lemur; species Lemur catta. The sequence goes on from NC_059136.1 coordinate 18,155,158, forward strand.
ATTTTTCCATATTCCAATTCAATCTTTCTTAGCATCAAACAATGACTTTAAAATGTCATCTACTGACAGCTCAATCAATTCCATCTGTAGTTCTTTGGTGATATCAACTAGGTGAGGCTGAAATGCTAATTTGAGTGTGATGTCATGATTCTCAGAGTCAGTGAACCTTGCATTGTATTCTCCAATTATTTAATATTAGATCTATAACAGCTGTGTATTCTTCAGATGATTTGCATATATCATCCTGCTCATCAATGACTTTTGCTAACTGGGGAAAATGTTAATCTGAAATTTTCTTTTGAAGAAGTGTTTTGAAAAAAGATAGCTGTGTTTTAAATGCTTGGATTTTTTGCCACATATCATACATAGGCTTAGTTTTACCTTCCAAAGAAATATTCAAGTTGTTTTGACTTGAATCACACAGAAATGCTGTATTCCTATAAAAATCTTCTTTCAATAATTCACATTGCTGATTCTGTTCTTCATAAAATTTAACTATCTGTTCTTGCAAAGATAAAATTTTGGCTAACACCTTTCCCCTGTGATAGCCAACAAACACACTTTAGAATGATACAGCAAAGCTACACTAAATACCTACCTCATTGTTCAACTTAAGCAAATTACAAAACTGATGATACCATGTTGCATTTGCATGAATATAGTTAACAATACTTATATCTTGTTGAAAAGTCTCACTTAACATAGTAGCTTTAGCACAGAGATTTTGCTGATGCAAGATATAATGGAAAGAAACGAGAGCATGTGGATCTGTTAATATTAATACTTTTTTTTTTGTCTGTGCAATAAACCCTTCATGTTTTCCTGTCATGGAAAGTGCACCATCTGTAATACACTCACTAAATTTACCAAATTCAGTCCAACTTCACTACATTTATCTTGAAAGTTGTTGAAGATATCTATTCCCCATGTTCTATTCTCAAGAGTGCCCAAATCAAGTAACTCTTTGTAGCAAAGAAAATCTTCTGTTATGAACCAAATGAAGTATAAAACCCGCGCAGAGTCAGTAGTATCAGTTGATTCATCCAAAGTGATTGAATAATATATATTTTCCTTTTGAAGTATTGCATGCTGTTGTTCTGTTAAATTGAAGGCTATTTCATGCTGCCAATCAGTTATGGTTCTCCTTGAAAGAAGCAGCTGTTTGTACTTTGAAACATTATCGGGGTCTAAGCATCCTACAAATTCAACAATGCATTCTTTCACAATTTCTACATCAATGAATAGCTTCCTTTTCCCCCAGAGTATATAAGCTACTTTATAAGTTGCTTCAGTGGCATTATTTCTACGTCTTATTGCTGCTTGAAAGAATTGTCTTTGCTTTTGCTTTTCATATTTTAATTTCTACAATACAACCGTTCATGCCTCTCTCTCTCATTTAAAATATTTGTGGTCCTTATAAGTGTTATAATGCTTATGAGCACTGAATTTCTTTAATGTTGATGTTGCAGTATCACAAAGCAAGCTCATCATCTTATCTTTAGCAGAAAGAAGATAATATTGCAATTCCCAATCCTCATTAAAAAAATCGGTTTTCCTCCTTCAGCGTTCTCTTGGTTTTCTTCGACATGATGGGCTGTTATGCAGACAGAATTAAAAAATACTGTGGAGCTGTGCAACTATTCACAAATTCCACTTTAAACAGACACACAGTGGACCATCGTCAAAAGCTGATTAAGACACTAGTGTACTCAATCCCTATAAACTCTTGCCAACCAGCCTCATTGTGGTGGTGGCATCAGTCAGGTGGAGGAAGGTAGAACTAAATCATGAGCGTAGCAGCCGTCAATTTAGCCCTTATGGCTTACTAATGTTCTAATTGTGCCAGTCAATCTGGGAGTATTATTTCATTGAAACATATTTTATTCTTTGGTATTTTAAATACATTCATTTTAAAAATAAAATAAAAATATAAAAGATGAGCAAAATGTATTAATAAAAATAAAAGGATTTGTTCTGTAAAAGTTGGATTCAGTCAAAAGGCCACACTTAAGAATCTAGAAGGCCACATGTGGCCTACCCACAGGTTCCCTACCCCTGCTCTAAGCACTGTTTTTAGCTGTATCCTGAGATTTTAGACAAGTTGTGTTTTCACTAGCATTAAATTCAGAAGACTTTCTAATTCTCCATGTTATTTCTTGTTTGACCCATGGAATTATTAGAAGTATTCTGTTTGCCTTCCCAATATTTGGAGGATTTCCAGACATCTTTATGTAATTTATTTCTACTTTAATTCCACTGTGGTCAGAGGATATTCTTGATATGATTTCCAGCCCTTTTAAATGTACTGAGACTTGTTTTATGATCCAGCATCTGGTCTGTGTGTGGAAATAGTGTGCCGTCTGCAATGGGGGATGAAATGTTGTATAAATATCAATGAGGTCAAGCTGGTTGATAGTGTTGCTCAAGTCTTCTCTGCCCTTGCTGATTTTCTGTCTACTGGGTGTTGAAATCTCCCACTGTAACAGTGGATTTGTCTGTTTCTCCTTTCAGTTCTATCAGTTTCTACCTCATGCATTTTGAAGCTCTCTTATGTACATGCAGAGTTAAGACAGTGCCTTAGTCAGCTTGGGCCATCATAACAAAATATCATAGCCTGGGTGGCTTAAGCAACAGAAATTTATTTTCTCACCATTCTGGAAGCTGGAAGTCCAAGATCAGGGTGCCAACATGGCAGGGTTGTAGTGAAGGCTCCCTTCCTGGCTTGCTGACGTCTGCCTTCTCACTGTGTGCTCATGTAGATGTTCCTCAGTGCAGGCATGCAAAGAAAGCAAAGTCTTTCTCTTTTCCTCTTCCTATAAGGACACTAATCCTTTCAGATCAGGCTTCCACTCTTACAACCTCATTTAACCTTAATTACCTCCTAAAGACCCTATCTTCAAATACAGTCACATTGAGAGTTAGGGCTTCAATATACAAACTTAGGGGAGACACAAGGCAATCCGTAGGAGGTGGATGTCTTTTGGATGAATGTAAACTTTTACTAATATGATATGCCCCTCCTTATTTCTAGAAGTATTCTTTTTTCTGAAGTCTAACTTATTTGATGTTAATGAAAGAATCCTTATAATCTATGATTAGTGTTTGCATGATACATATTTTTCTATTCTTTTACTATTTACCTTCCTGGGATTTATATTAAAAGTATGTTTCTTGTAGATAACATATATTTGGAGATGCTTTTTAAATTCAGTATGGCCTTCTCTGCCTTTTAGTTTAGTTCTTTTTTTTTTTTTTAGTTATTGAAGTAGTTGGCTTTAAACTTGCCATCTTGCTATTTTGTCTACTTTTTGTTCATTTGTTCCTTTTTTCTGTCTTTTTGAATTGTGTATTTTTAAATATTCCATTTTTATCTCATCTATTGGCTTACTAGCTATACCTATTATCTTCATTCTCTTACTAGTTGCTTTACAGTTTATAATATCCATCATTAACTTATCAAATAAGACTATACTTGCTCACATAAGATGAAATTCCTTAAAATATTATACTTTCATTTCTCTCTTTCATGCTTTGTTTTTCTGCTAGCCTTCCGTCTTATTGTTGTCAGATACATTTCTACATATGTAATAAACTCCACAATACATTCATATTATTATTGTTGTAAATAGTCCATTTTCTTCTGAAGAAATTTTTTGAATGAGAAAAAGTTAACAGTTTTTTTTACCCCAGCACTTAAAAAATATCTATTTGACTATCTTCTGCCCTGCAATTATTTCTGATGGTCATTATTATTTTTGTTCCCTATATGTAATGTGCCTATTTTAAAAATAGACTTTATTTTTTAAGTTCACAGAAAAATGGAGTGGAAGGTATAGAGACTTCCCACATACCCTCTCCTCCACGCATGCACAGCCTTCTCCACCGACTGATCAACTTACATGGACACATCACTGTCACCCAGAGTCCTAGTTTACATTAGGGTTTGTTCTTGGTGTTGTTCATTTTATGGGTCTGGACCCATGTATAATGACATGGATCCACCATTAAAGTATTGTACAGAATTGTTTCACTGCCCTCAAAATCCTCTGCACTCCACCTGTTCATCCCTTCTTCTCCCCTAACCCTTGACCGATCTTTTTACTGTTTCCATAATTTTGCCTTTTTCAGAGTGTCATATAGTTGCAATCATACAGTATATAGCCTTTTCAGATCCACTTCTTTCACTTAGGAATATACGTTTAAGTTTCTTCTATGTCTTTTCATGTCCTGACAACTTATTTCTTTTCAGCACTGAATACTATTTCGTTGTCTGGATGTACCACATTTTATTTATCCATTCATCTACTGAAGGACATCTTCTGGATGCTGCCAAGTTTTGGCAATTATGAAAAAAGCCAAATTTTTTTGTATGGACATAAGTTTTCAATTCCTTTGGATAAATACCAAGGAGTGCATTGCTGGATTGTATGGTAAGAATATATTTAGTTTTGTAAGAAACCACAAACCATTTTCCCAAGTGGCTCTACCATTTTGCATTCCCACCAGCAATGAACGAGAGTTCTTGTTACTCCACATCTTCATCAGCATTTGTTGTTTGTGTTCTGGATTTTGGCCATTCTAATACATGTGTAATGATGTCTCATTGCTGTTATAATTTGTATTTCCCTGATGACAGATGATGTGGAACATCTTTACACATGCTAACCCAACATTTGCATATCTTCTTTGTTGAGGGACATAATATGTCTTTCATTACTTGTCGCGCCGCACTCGCCTGCAAGGACGACGCAACAAACTGGAGTTCTTCCAACAGCAGTTTAATGAGGCATCTAGTCTAGTTACATGGCGAGAGACCCCGAACAGGAAGGACAGTGGGCTTATATACCATTGCAGGTAGTCGTGGCGGGAAGTGATTGGTAGAGGGCCCTGACAAGGCTCCCAGCAATGATTCTATTGGCTATGTGCTCACCCGTAATCAGAGACCGCTCCCAACAGCTCCCCCTTTTGTTTTGCAACACAAGCTTTGGGGACTCCAACCTCAAGGTCCGGATCCAGGGGGTGGAGTCCCTGAAGCAGGTGCAAAGGCCACCGTCTCCCGTGCAATGAGCAGAGACTCTGGGAGGTGCAACGGCTGGTAAGGGGGTGACACGCCACAATCTGGTGCAATGGGGAAACCCCTCAGAGTGCATGGGCCATGTCACGCTGTGCGAGAGGGGCTTGACCTTCGGAGCGTAACATTTGTAGCCAGATGCCAGGGGATTGACCACACTCGAGGGCGGCTAGGGCTTGGGTAACCACCACTCGGTCCCTGCGGCGCTGTGCACGAACGCGCAGGAACCCCCAGATCACGAAACCTGCTCCCAGGATCCCCATGAACCCTAGGGACCCCAGGCCAGCCCAGTCCCGAAGTCCTCGGACTATTGACTGAAATGTAGGAAAGAGACCATTGGTCACTGTCAAGTCCAGGCGTGTGGAGTTAACTGCCGGGTCAAGGCGGTAAATTGACTAGACCAGTGTCCTGTCAACATAGCAGATAATTGACGAGACTTGTTGGCCGCGGCGGAAGCATTATCAAACGGTACCGCGGTAATGCATAGTCCTGTGAAACGCCATTCGCAGCCCAGCTGTGCCAGCTGCCATAAGGCATCTATTTGCTCCTGGACCAAGTCCACACGTTGGTTCAGTATCATGATACCACCCTTCAGATGCGCGTTGACGGCGGATTGTGTGTCCAGAGCTGTAGCCACAGATGCCGATAGGTTGTTCAGCGTCTGTGCTGTCTGAACAGAGCCTACCGCTGCAGCCGTAGCGGCTGCCAGTGCGGCAGTCACTGCCAATGTGGAAATTACAGCTGCAGTAACGCCAAAATCTCTTCGCTGTCGGAAAAGGGTCAAGAAGCTAGGAGCCTCCACCGGCCAAGGAATATGCCGAGGCATACGGGCAACAATTGCCATGGACTGGCTGGAGGCATTCCAGCAACGGGCATAGGAGCAGTTTGCCGTGGAGCAATTGAGAACACCAGGACCAGAGGAAGTAGCAGTGATCCAGATAAAAGGGGGCCAGAGGCAAACAGGTGTGGAGGGGAAAGACAGATTACGCTGCTGAATAGCGTGGACCGACGTCTCAAATGTTGAGGAGGAGTTCCATGTAAGATTGGCAAGGCCCAAAGAGGCATTAGTAGCGAACAGCCGGGGGAAGATCTGGGCATCATGGGTCACCGGCATCGGTCTCGGGAACACCGACAGGATGGCCCAGCGCCGGTCCGTCGTCACCGATGCGGCCAGCAGCAGAAAGGTCAGGAGCAGCAGCATCCCCGGCAGCGGACGCCCCATCATCTGCATCCTCCACATCCGCCAACCGCTGCACTCGCCGCGTTAAGCGTGCCGGGACCCACACTGGATCAGGAGTGTCCTGCGGGAAAACACAGACAGCTCCCCTGGACCGGCTCACAACCGGATCCGGGCCTTTCCATTTGTTAAGCAGGACATCCTTCCACAAGACCTGCTCTGATAAAGGGGAACCGGGGTTGGCGTGGCGGTCCGCAGCAGAGCGCCCCTGATCATCCAGCAAAAGAAAATTTAAAGTGAACAAGGTGAGAGAGAGCACAGGCTTAGGGGTACGTAAGCCCAAAGGGCTCGTCCCCGTCTCCCCCTTTTGTTTTTTGAGATAGGCCTTTAAGGTGCCATGGGCACGCTCTATGATACCCTGGGCCTGGGGGTTGTAGGGAAGGCCCGTGCGGTGCTCCACGCCTAGGCGTGTGCAGAATTGACGAAAAGCTTGTGAGGTATAGGCAGGGCCATTGTCAGTTTTGATAACCTGAGGTTTACCCCAGGCAGCCCAAGCCTCTAAGCAGTGGGTGATGACATGACTTACCTTTTCACCTGTCAAGGGAGTGGCATGAATTATGCCAGAGCAGGTATCAACAGAAACATGGACATAAGAAAGAGTGCCAAAGGAGGAGTAATGAGTGACGTCCATTTGCCACAAGTGGAGTGGCCGAAGACCACGAGGATTGACACCTACATGAGGTGCTGGACGAAAAGGTGCACAGGCCGCGCACTGCAGCACAATATCGCGTGCGGCTGCCCGCGAGAGGCCAAATTTGAGACGTAACGTCAGTGAAGGAGTATGGTATAGAGAATGAAACTGGCGAGCTGCCTCCAACGGAGAGCCAACCCAATAAGCGTGAGTGGCATGATCCGCCAGGGCATTGCCGCGCGCCATGGGGCCCGGCAGTTGTTGCCAGGCTCTTATAGCCAATTGATTATCTGGCCATAGACCTGAATGGGAAAATTAAGCTGATTATTCTGCCAACGACCCTGTCCTAAGAGCATATCGGCATCCCAGGCAGGCTGGCCCTGCTGCGCGTTCTGCCGAGCTTGATTAATACAGGCTTCTTGATATATGGATTTCCAATCTAAATATTGCCCCATGGATAGACAGGCCCGCGCGGTACCAGCCCAATCACTGGGGGTCATGGCATGCGCACTTAGCCGTTCCAGTAGGCCACGGGTGTAAGCGGCATTGCACCCATAAGCCTTGACAGCTTCAGCCAAAGCTTTTAGTTGCTTGTAATCTAGGTGTTCGTGAAAGCGATGTTGATTAGCGTCCTCAAAGACGGGGAAAGCAAACTCCCTCTGTATCTTCTTTCTAGCTCGGGGAGGCACAAACGAGGTTCCGCCCTCCATATTTAGAGGGGCGGATCCCGCAACGGGAAAAGGAGGGGCAGTAGCGTACGGGGGCGGGCGATTACGCTCCGCCTCATATCTAGCCGCCGCCTCCTCCAGCTCCGCCTTCTCCTGCGGAGACAGCCCCTCCTCCGCCTCGCGAGAACGCGAACGGGAAGAAGAGTGAGACGATGAAGAAGAACAGGAAGAAGAAGGACGAGAGGAAGAAGAGGAAGAAGGGGAAGAAGAGGAAGCCGACATGTGGAGGGAGGCCATTTTGAGAGCCACCTCCTCCATGTCCCTTTCAGGCGGCAGGCGTCCCCGCCGTTCCTGTTTACCCGCGGACTTACGTTTCCTTTCCGGCCTTTTCCTCGGCCGCCCCGGCCGAGCCGGACCCACTTTGCCTCTCTCAGACATACTATCTTGATAATCACTGAGTACTTGCTGACCTTCCCGGACCGGACCGCTGCAACGGTCGTCCTCTAAACAGGAGCGCACCAGTGCCCACACAGGGAGAACACACTCCCAAAGGGGACCAGACTCTCGGGCATGGCGAAGGTCCTGCTCTAGCTTATCCCAACTCGGAATCGTTAAAGACCCCGAGTGGAGAAACCATGGGGCCACCCGGTCCACGTCCTGCACAAAATGGCGCAGGACACGGTCAGGGATAACTAGGAGAGTTCCCCATGGGGTAGGTCACAAGCACCCGGTGCCGGCGTCAGAAGAGGGCAGGGGTCCAAAATAAAGCCGCCCCAGCTGCTGTGGTTCTGAACTCACCTCCAAAGAGGTCGTCTCCGCCGGTGCGAGAAGTTCCCGGGTTTCGGCACCACTTGTCGCGCCGCACTCGCCTGCAAGGACGACGCAACAAACTGGAGTTCTTCCAACAGCAGTTTAATGAGGCATCTAGTCTAGTTACATGGCGAGAGACCCCGAACAGGAAGGACAGTGGGCTTATATACCATTGCAGGTAGTCGTGGCGGGAAGTGATTGGTAGAGGGCCCTGACAAGGCTCCCAGCAATGATTCTATTGGCTATGTGCTCACCCGTAATCAGAGACCGCTCCCAACAATTACTAGGTGATTTTGAGATTTTCATCACAGGGTTTTAGCAATTTGAATAGAATGATCTTTGCCATGATTTTCTTTGGGTTGATTCTTATTAGGTTTCATTGCATTCTTTAGAATTTGGAACATTTTTAGTCACTATTTCTCCATACCCTTTATCCGTCCATGACCTCTTCCAGGATTATAAGTAGAGTTAAGTTACACTCCTTGACATAGGTTCATTTTTTTCCAGACATTTTTCTCTCTGGGCTTAAGTTTGGATACTTCTGGTACCTTGTCTTCAATTTTACTGCCTTTTCTTCTGCCATGTTTCATCTTCTGTTAAGCCCATCCAGTATTTTTTTCAGACTTGCATTATTTTTTTAAATTAGCATATAGTACAACAGACTTTTCTTTCTTTGGTGTACTAGCAAAATTGACAAGCTGATCCTAAAATTTGTAGGAAAATATAGAGTTCCAAAACAGCCAAAACATTCTTGATATAGAACAAGGCTGGGGGCTCACAATTCCCAGTTTCAAAACTAAATGAAAGCTACAATATCAACACCATGTGAGAGTGGAAAAATGATAGACATATATCAATGTAAGAGAATTGAGAGTCCACAAATAAACCCATGCATTTATGGGCAATTGATTTTCAACAAGGATTCCAAGACAATTCAATGGGGAAATAATAGTCCTTCCAATAAGTGGTGCTGGGACAACTGGATATCTAAACACATAGAAATGAAGGGGGACCCTTAGCTCATACCATTTATAAAAATCAACTAAGAGGTATCAAAAACCTAAATTATAAGAACTAAAACTATAGAACTTTTAGAAAAAAATAGATATAAATGTTTATCATCTTGGATTAGGCTATGGTTTCTTAGATATGACACCTAAAGCACAAGAGACAAAAGAAAAATGGATAAATTGGGCTGTATCAAAATTTAAAACTTACATGTAAAGCTGCAGTCCCCAACCCCTGGTCCATTGCCTGTTAGGAACCGGGCCACACAGCAGGAGGTGAGCAGTGGGGCAAGCAAGTGAAGCTTCATCTGTATTTACAGCCGCTCCTCATCACTTGCATCATAAGCTCTGCCTCCTGTCAGATCAGCAGCAGCATTAGATTCTCATAGGAGTGCAAACCCTACTGTAAACTACGCGTGCAAGGGATCTAGGTTGCGTGCTCCTTGTGAGAATCTAATGCCTGATGATCTGAGGTGGAGCTGAGGTAGAGGCAGGGGACCAGCTGCAATTACAGGTTATCATTAGTAGAGAGGTTTGACTGCACAGTAAATGTAATGTACTTGAATCATCCTGAAACCATCCCCCCAGCCCCAGTCTGTGGAAAAATTGTCTTCCATGATACTGGTCCCTGGTGCCAAAAATGTTGGGGACCTCTGTTTTAAAGGACACTATCGCGAAGTAAAAAGATAGCCCACAGAATGGGAGAAAATATTTGCAAATTGTATATTTGACTAGTGTTGAAGAGCCAGGATAAATATAAACACACACACACACACACACACACACACACACACACACACACGCGCGCGCGCGCGCGCACGAGGTCTGTCTGGAAAGTATCCAGCCATTGTTAATATAATGAGAACGGTTTGTGCGACATCTATGTAACCTGGTGGCCAAGGAGAGTAGACTGTCATGTGCATGTGTGAACAATGACGATTTCACTGTACTAATCAGTGGGGACACTAGATGCGGTTGAGTGAGCACGTGTACTGTGTGGCTGTGATGTTCAAAATGACTGAGCAAGTGGAGTAATGAATATGCATCAAATTTTGTGTTAAGCTTGAACAATCCTCCACGGAAATTATTTGGATGATTCAGAAGGCTTTCAGGGATGATGCAATGAGTGCAGTGCAAATAAAAGTGTGGCACAAATGCTTCAAACATGGTCAAGAATCTGTTGAAAGTGATCCACATTTTAAAAGGCCTGCAACAAGCAGAGCACCTGATAATGTTGAACGTGTACGAGTTAGGTTAAGAAACTCTGGGAAAACTGCTGTGTGAGGTGCCAATGTGCCTACTTTGAAGGTGACTGAGGCGTCATTGTCCTATGTACAATGTTTCTTGTATCTTGTGTCTTCTTTAATAAATGTCTCTATTTTTCATATTACCTGGCTGGATACTTTCTAGACAGACCATATATCTATATCTATATCTATATCTATGTCTATATATATCTTACATACAACACAACAAAGAAAAAAACAATTATGGGCAAAGGATTTGAGTGGACATTTTTCCAAAGAAGGTATACAAATACTCAATAAGAACATGAAAAGATTCTCAACATCATTATCCATCAGGGAAATGCAAATCTAAGTGACAATGAGATATCACTTCACACCGTTAGGGTGGCTATAATCAAATATCTCAGATAAGTAAAAGCAATGTTGGCAAGGATGTGGAGCTATTAGAATCTTTATACACTGCTGGAAGAAATGTAAAATGGTGCAGCTGCTTTAGAAAACAGTCTAGCAGTTCCTTGAACAGTCAAACATAGAGTTACCACATGACCTAGTAATTCCACCCCTAGGTATAGTCCCAAGAGAAATGAAAACATATGTCCATACAAAAACTTGACATTAATGTTATTCAAATAGCCAAAGGTGGAAACAACTCAAATGTCTACCAACCGATAAATGGATAAACAAAATTTGGTATATCCGTAAAACAGAACATTATTCAGTCATAAAAGAAATGAAGTACTTAAACGTAACAACATGAATGAGCCTTGAAAAAAATTTAGCTAAGTGAAAGAAACCAGACACAAAAACCACATACTTTATGGATTCTTCTTTTTTTTTTTTGGGGGACAGAATCTCTCTCTGTTGCCTGGGCTAGAGTGCCATGGCATTAGCCTCACTCACAGCAACCTCAAACTCCTGGGCTTAGGCAATCCTTCTGCCACAGCCTCCCGAGTAGCTGGGACTACAGGCATGCGTCACCATGCCCGGCTAATTTTTTCTCTATATATTTTTAGTTGTCCAAATAATTTCTTTATATTTTTAGTAGAGATGAGGTCTCACTCTTGCTCAGGCTGGTCTTGAACTCCTGACCTCTAGCAATCCTCCCGCCTCGGCCTCCCAGAGTGCTAGGATTATAGGCATGAGCCACCATGCCCGGCCGCCACATACTTTATGATTCCATTTATATAAAGTGTCCAAAATAGGTAAATCCATAGAGATACAAAGAAAATTGATAGTTTACAGGTGCTGAAGGAAGGGAGAATGGGAAATCAGTGCTAATGAGTATAGGTTTTTTTTTTTCCATAGGAATGATAGATGTTTTGGAACCACATAGTGATGGCATTTGCACACTTTGTGAATATACTAAAAATAACTGAATTGTACACTTCAGAAGGGTTTTATGGCTTGTGAATTATATCTCAATTTTAAAAATCAATTGACCATATTTGTGTAGGTCTATTTCTGGACTCTCTAATCTATTTCACTGGTAAACATGTCTATCTGTCCCTTCACTGTACCATATTGACTTTATTGCTGTAGCTATATAGTTAAGTCTTAAAATTGGGTAGTGTGAATTCTTGATCTTTATTCTTCTTTTTCAAATTTTTTTTAGCTATTCTAACTTCTTTTATTTTCCACATAAATTTTAGAATTATCTAGAAAGTATCTTCACCAGGAATAGATTCCATTTCAAGAAACCACCTTCTTTGTTCACCAATACAAAGCAACACTTTATCTGTTATAGGTTATCATGAGATTGTAACAGTTCAGTCACATCTTCAGGCTCTACTTCTAATCTAGTTCTCTTGCTGTTTCCAGCACATCTGCAGTGACTTCCTCCACTGAAGTCTTGAGCCTCTCCAAGTCATCCACGAGGGTTGGAATCAACCTCTTCTAAACTCCTGTTAATGTTGATATTTTGACCTCCTCCCATGAATCACAAATGTTCTTAATGGCATCTACAGTGGCGAATCCTTCCCGGAAGGTTTTCAATTTACTTTGCTCAGATTTGTCAGAAGAATCACTATCTACGGCAGCTAGAGCCTTATGAAATATATTCTTAAATTATAAGACTCAAAAGTCAAAATTACTGGATGTTGTGTTAGAAAGCATGAATACAACATTAATCCCCCAGTACATCTCTCGGTGACCAGGTGCATTGTCAACGAGCGGTAATATTTTAAAGGAATCTTTTTTTCTGAGTAGTAGGTTTTAACATTGGGCTTTAAATATTCTGTAAACCATGCTTTAAACAGATGTGCTTTCATTCAGGCATTATTGTTCCATTTCTAGAGCACAGGTAGAATAGATTTAGGATAATTCTTAAGGACCCCATCATTTTCAGAATGATGAATGAGAATTGGCTTCATCTTAAAGTCACCAGCTGCATTAGTCCCTAACAAGAGCATCAGCCTGTCCTTTGATGCCAGGCATTGACCTCTCTTCTCCAGCTATGAAAGTCACAGATGGCATCTTCTTATAATAGAAGGCTGTTTCATCTACACTGAAAATCTGTTATTTAGTGTAGCAATCTTCATCAATTATTTTAGCTACATCTTGTGGATAACTTGCTGCAGCTTCTACATCAGCACTTGTTGCTTCACTTCATGTTTTTATCTTCTAAAGACAGCTTCTTCCCTTAAACCTCATGAACCAACCTCTGTTAGCTTCAAACTTTCCTTCCACAGCTTCTTCACCTCCCTCAGCCTTCATAGAATTAAAGAGTTAGGGCCTTGCTCTGGAATAGGTTTTGGCTTAAGGGAATGTTGTGGTTGGTTTGATCTTCCATCCAGACCACCAAAACTTTCTCCATATCACCAATAAGATTCTTTTGCTTTGTTATCGTTCATGTGTTCAGTGGAGTAGCATTTTTAATTTCCTTCAAGAACTTTTTCTTTGCATTCACAACTCAGCTGTTGGGTGCGAGAGGCCTAGTTTTGGGCCTATCTGGGCTTTTGCATGCCTTCCTCACTAAGCTTAGCCATTTCTAGCTTTTGATTTAAAGTGAGAGACACGTGATTCTTCCTTTCACTTAAACACTTAGAGGACATTGTAGGGTTATCAACTGGCCTGATTTCAATATTGTCACATCAACAGGAATAGGGCAGCCCAAGGAGTGGGAGGAAGAAGGGGAAAAGGCTGGTCAGTGGAGCAGTCAGAACACACATAACATTTATAGATTAAATTCGTAGTCTTATATGGGCACGGTTCACGGCCCCCCCAAAACAAGTGCAATAGTAGCCATCGAAGATCACTGATCACAGATCTCCATAACAGATATAATAATAATGGGAAAAAATTGAAATATTATGAAAATTACCAAAACATGACACAGAGACTCAAAGTGAGCGCATGCTGTTGGAAAAATGGTGCCGATAGACTTGCTTGATGCAGGGTTGCCGCAGGCCTTCAACTTGTAAAAAACAAAGTATCTGTGAAGTGCAATAAAACAAGGTATAGCTGTGTCACTTCAGTGCCACAGTGTTTTTCTTCTCCCTTTGTGACTCAACGATACATATAGTTTGTTCTTTCGGTAGTATCCTCTAGGTTCCTGATGCTGTATCCATTTTTTTTTTTTCCTCTGCTGTTCAGATCAGATAGTTTCTATTGCTCTAGGTTCAAGTTTGTGCACTCTTTCCTCTGTTCTCCATTCTGCCATTGAGCCCATCTGGTGAATTTTTAATTTCACTTATTGTAGCTTTCAGTTCTAAAATTTTTATTTTGTTCTTGTTTATACCTTTTCTTTGCTAAGATTTTCAATCCTTCATTTTATCTCAAGAGTTTCCCCTTAATTATTGCAGCATAGTTATAATGGCTGCTTTAAGTCTTCGATAATTCCAATATCTGTGTCATTTCAGGGTTGGTGACTTTTGAGTTTCTTTTCTCTTGCAGGTTGAGATTTTTCTGGTTCTTCAAATGTAAGGTATTTTGGGTTGTATCCTGAACATTTTGAATATTATGTCATAAGACTCTATGTCTTGTTTAAATCCTAAAGAGAATGCTGATGTTTTTGTTTTAAGACAATCGACCTGGTTTGGTTCGGGTAATAGGTTCTGACTCACCATCTGTGAGCTGTGGTTCCCATGTCAATTCAGGTCCCGGATCCTTTGCAATGCTGCTTCAATCCACTCTGTCTGTGCATGCTCCACGTGCCTGCCTGGGCCTGGAATGACAGTCTACCTTTTTGCTCAATTCTCCAAGCCTGTGGTGTGCTGTGTAGGGACAGATCCATGCATGTGCAGCTCAGACGTGAGCCCAGGAATTCATACACAACCCCATGGGCTTACTCTCTTGAGCTCCTTCCTGTCCATTAGCTCCAGCTCCCTGGAGCCTCCCTTTCCCATTCTGTGGCCAGAAAGCCAGGGCTTCAGTTCCTCACTCTGGTGTACACTTCCCGCAAGTGTGACTGCACGCAGGGCCAGTCTGTGGGAAGACACAGTGAGAGAAAAAAACAATGAGACTTTGTCCCTTACCCTGTGCCATGGCTCTTCTGGTTGGAGAGAAGGATTCCTGTCCACTGTGTTGCTGTCACTGCCGCTGCTGTGGGATTGCTTGTGGCCGGGAAGACCGAGAACAGGAAAATAACCAGGGTATTCTCCTCTCTCTGTGACTCTCAAGAGTCCCCTTTCCTGCTCCTCAGAGCAGGGAGAGAGGGCTCCTCTGCGAGCTCTTTCTGTCCACACCCATTGTGCCCTCCCAGGTTCCAGGCTGGGCAATATTGGAGAAAAAGTAAATGGGAAATGCATCACCAATTTGGTGGCACTTCAGCTTCTGGGCTTGTTCCCCCATCTGCCTACCATGTCCTTTTCAGAGTCCTCAGAGAGCTGCTCCTGCCTTCTGTCCGGGAATCTCGGCTTCACTCCGCAGAGAGACAGGGTGAAATGTGCTTATTCCATCCTGCCCAGACCAAGAACCTCCATCAGTGAATTTTTCATTTCAGATACTGTGTTTTTTCAGCTCTAGGCTTTCCATTTGTTTCTTTCTTTTTATGGTTTCAATGTCTCCCCTCAATACGTTCGCATTTTTCTTTAAATCCTTGAATGTAATAGTTGTTTTAAAGGCAGTGACTGATAATTCTATCATCTTTGTTATTTCCTGGTTGCTATTGACTTTTTTCTTCTGGTCATGGGTTATATTTTCCCACATTTTTCAATGTTTAATAATTTTTATGGAATGGTGCACTTGAGAATATTGTTGAATATCTAGATTTTGTTGTCTTCCTTTAGAAAGTGTTGCATTTTGTTCTGATAGGCACTTAATTTCATTGTGCATAATAAACTTGAAGCTTTCAAAACTTGTTTTTAAACTTTGTTAAGCTTTTATCTGAGGTCATTTCTTTCTGCAGTCTCTATTGAACTACAGTCCTGTGTCACTTAATGACAGGGATATGTTCTGAGAAATGTGTTGTTCAGCTATTTTGTCAGTATGTGAACAACATAAAGTGCACTTACACTAACCCGGAAGGTACAGCCTACTCCACACCTAGGCTATATGGTGTGTGTATGTGTGTGTGTGTGTGTGTATATGTGTGTATATATATTGCTCCCAGGCTACAAACCTGTACAGCATGGTACTGTGCTGAACACTGTAGGCAACTGTCACACAGCGGTAAGGATTTGTGTATCTAAACATAGAAAAGGTTACGCACTGCATTATGACTTCACATGGGTACTACATCACTAGGCGATAGGAATTTTTCAGCTCCATGATAATCTCGTGGGACCACTGTTGTATGTACCACCCATTGTTGACCAAAACGTTGTTATGTGGCACATGACTGTAATCTGGTTTTCAGCGAGGATTGCCCTCTCTGGCTGGCCAGAACTGGAGTGCCTCCCAACCCCATATGAGCTCTGGTGAATGCAGTGCCTGAAGCTCCCTGTACTTGTGTTTTGCTGCTGTTCTTTGCCGAGACCTGTGGAGTCTTGTCCTAAAAAGGTGCACATTAGTATTCATCCAAAGACTCAAGGAGACCCCATGCAGATTTATGAACCGCTTTTTCTGCCTGGATACCGCCTACTCAATTCTCTGCCCTGCTAATTCCAGCTTCCTCAGCCTCTCCTCATCCTAGTCTCTGTCTCCTCAGCTCAGTGAGTGAGACCACACCATTCTCGGCTGGACCCCCTCTCTGCACCAGGGCCTGCAGGCAGGAAGCCAGGCAGATTGCAGGGCTCATGCTATTTGCCCAGCTTCTCTGAGGGATCACATTCCCACACTGCCTGTTGCCCAAATCTGCAAATGGTAGTGTCATACATTTTGTCTGGTTTTCAACTTGTTTGCAGCAGGAAGGCTAATCTGCTGCCAGTTGCTGTCTTGACTAGACGTGGAAGTCTGCTTATTTTAATTAGAATTACTGAACTATGCATGTGACTGTTTTGACATCCTATAGGCAAAGCTCTAAACAGCTTTTTAAAAATGTGACCTGATGAAGGGAAAAGACTCAGAAATTTAACTGGAGTAAGTTTTTCAAAGCTTGATTGCATTTTCAGATAAATCTGACACACCTCCATGAAAGTATCTTAAGAAGATCCAGAGAGGTTGCTTAGAAAAAGGCTACCATACTATAATCGTATTTGCAAGAGGGATTAAAACCAAACTTGTACTCCTTATTGTTATTGCAAAAGTCATACTTATTCATCATTGAAAATTTAGACTATAATGGCAAGCTCCCCCCACCACAAAAAGAATCACCCGCAATTTCCATCATTTAGTGATTGTCACTCTTTTTATTGTAGTGACTAAACATGTGGACTCTATTATTGATATATCCACACACATAGTTTTGTATGAAAATTAACTCATAATGTGTGACTTCTCCAAATGTTCTTTCTGAGCCTGCCTAGCAGGATGGACCTGACAGGCCAACTGGGGAGCTTGTCGCTAACACTGCAAATCAGTTATTTCCTGCACTGACCTGAAGTGGGCTCACTGCTGCGTCTGGGTGGGGGCTGGACGTATTTGGAGCGGATGAGCTGACAGAGAAGGCTCCAAGGTCTGCGGTTGCTGGGAGGGCAGGGGAGTGTCCCTTGCTTCCCCTGCACCTGGGATTGGGCACAGAGAGAATAAATTCATAATCATGTCAGCCCCTCCCTCATCCGTACCCCCGTGAGGCAGGAGGGCAGACGGGGACCCTGAGGGACCGATCATCTGTCTCAATAGTCCATAGAATCCTCCTAAATTCACTCATTTGCAATGTTTATCCTCATTTCATCTAAAAAATAATGACATGAAGCAGGCTGAAATACAAGACACCAATTCAAGAAAACTATATTGCACAGATGATTTTTTTAAAAGCAAGTTATGAAAAGACAGGATTATTGCACTAAGAAACTTTAGACAAAGGTTAATTGCTGTGAATAAGCTTAATTATTTAAATTTGACCTTCTTGGCAGCCAGGGCAAAAAAGGAAAATAAAGAGTAATATGAATCCCTTGTTATCTAACACAGTTGCACAATTCCTTATCAGAAGCCCTTGGGGGTGGATGTTTTCCTGAATTCAGAACATTTGGATTTTAGACCAGTGATAATGTTGGTTTACAATGCATGTGAAGTAACACCCCAGTGGGATCCGGAGGGCAACCCATACCTAGCACATTCATACTGCTGCAGCAAAATATGTAAATATTCACATTAAGACTTTAACGATCCTCCTCTCTGACCAGGTCAGATTTGCCATTGAATGAGTTTGTCATTAATTTATGGGAAAAGTCTTGGTTTTCAGAAATACTTAGGTTTCGGAACCGTGCATTAGAGACTGCCAGCCTGTAACAGAAGCTGTTAATTAATCTCCAGGGAGGGAAAACTGTTTTCCTACTTCAGAAATCTAATACCATGTGGACTGTAGAGATATTGCACAACAAAATGGGCACGTTCCCCAATGGATGTTTTACAAAAAAAAATGCATTGTGTCAACAAACCCTACTGAACGCTATTGGTTGGGTATCTGGCCTGCCACCAGGATGCCGGGGAGGGGTGGGGGAAGGCAGGACACAGCTGTGAGTGAGAGATGACCTCGGTCCTTCAGGTACAGATTGTTGGGTGGAGTGCTGACGCAGGGGTCACAACACAAAGTTGGCAGGGATTGAATCCTGGGACGAGGCCAGGGACTGAATCAGAAGAGGCTCTGCAGGGGCAGGGCCAAGTGTAGCGTGTTCAGCTGCAAGTAACAAAGCCCCAGGCTCAAGCTGGCCGGAGCAGTCAGATGGACAATCTCGTAACAGGAAGTGCACCGCCAGAGTGGCAGTGGGCAACCTATGCCAGGCCCCAGGTGTCTCCCAGCATTTGGCCCTCCTCAGGGCGTGGCCTCACCCTTGGCTGATAAAAGATGTAACATCCTGACATGGCAAAAGTCCAGTGAAACCTGCTAGACCATTTCTTCCCTTTGGTCTATTTTATCAAGAAGGAAACCTTACCCAGGAACTCCCAACAGACTGTTAAAGGTGACTCCTCAGCAGGACACAGTCCTCAGCTCCCCAGCAAGAGAGGTGAGAGTAGAATGGCTGGCAGTGGCCGGCCAGGACTGGTCCCTACATCACTGTCGGGGAGGAGGGGATCCATCAAAGTGGGCCTCATACAGTGAGGAAAGGGGTTAATGGCCGAGGCCAGCCACCCACTGGGCCTGCCCAGGGTGGGGAGGAGGGTGTGGGGGCACAAGATGGAGATAGAGGGGTGGGGTACAAGGCCAGGGTGATAACTACCAAGAGACATCACTGTGTCTTGAGCTGGTGGGGAGAGGGGCCAGGAGGGGGCAGGAGCTGGTGGGGTGGGGACAGCCTCCGGGAGCAGCACAAGTGGAGGGTGGGGCTCGGGCTCCGCCCCAGCTCCGGCAGATGCAGGGCACGGGTAAGGGCCTCAGGGCTGCTGGGCCCAGAACAGATAAAAGCCCACCTGCTCCACGCCCGCACAGGGAGGGCAAACTGTGTTTCTTCTCTACACACACGCAACATTCTGGTCTCCAGATGTGTGGGTCGCATCCTCCACACCAAGCAATTCAGTTCTCTGGTTCTCTGCAGTTCTGACACAATCGGCCTAGATAGTGTCAGCCCCCACAGGTCACGGGCTCAGCCCCGCAAAACTGCCCCCACATTCGATGCCAACCTGTACTTCCAACCGATGGACTGTGAATCCCATTCCCACAACCCCTCCTGGGGTTGAATCCTTTGCTAGAGTGGCTCACAGAACTCAGGAGGGAAACACTTCACTTAGTTTACTGGTTTATTGTGAAAGATATTACAAAGAATCCAGATGAACAACCAGATGGAAGAGACGCACAGGGCAAGGCGTATGGAAAGGGGTGCGGGGCTTCCATGCTCTTTCCAGGTGTGCCACCCTCCGGGAACCTCCACGTGCTCAGCTACCTGGACGCCCTCCAAATGGAGGCTCTGGTATGTAGACATGATTGAGGACTCATTGGCTATTGGTGATCAACTCCACCTTCAGCCCTTCTCCCCTCTCCAGAGGTCTGAAAATCCCAACCCTCTAATTGCGTGGTTGATTCCCTTGGCAACCAGCCCCCATCCTGAGGCCATGCACGAGCCCCCAGCCATCAGTCACCGCATTAGCACACAAAGACACTTATGACTTCAGGGATTCCTTGGGTTTTAGGAGCTGTGTGCCAGGAAAAGGAGGTGAGGTAGACACTTTTAGTCTTTTTGGCTTTTAGACCAAATATATAGTTCTCACTATATCACAATATCACGTGGTCCTAGTGTAGGAAAGCAATGGGTTAAGCTAGACAAAGGGCTGATGAAATCCCTTCTGTCCATTTACCTTGACACTTAAGTCTTCACAACCACCTGGAAGGCCAGGCTAGAATGTAGCATCCTGGCGTCTGTGACATCCCACCCAGGAATGTAGCCCTAGCCCCACCTTCTCCCTGCCCGTCCCACAGGAGGGGACTAGCTGGGGAGGCTGCGTGTGGGGGGCTGTCACTGGAAACAGCCACCCTGGTGGCCCTGGGCCCACAAGTATGAACACTTATGGGGAAGAGAGTGGGAGGCCCACGAAGCCCGGCTGGTGGGGTGGGGTTGATTGGGGCGAAATTCCAGGTCCTTGTGCCTGGAGTATGGCCTAGAAGGGGCACAGGCTCTGGGTGGGCACATCCCCGGGGCCCACAGACACCTTGCCCCTGGGGACATGGGGAGGGGCACCGCTGGAGGAAGCCCCAGAATAGAGGCTCCTCTTGCTGGCTCTGAGGGTGGCACTGGCCTCCATGCAGAGGGTGACGGGGGGTGCAGGGAACAAGGGGAGGGAGAATTCTAGAGGGAAACCCTGGGGTCTGGCCTGGGCCAGGAGAAAGATGTGCCTCCTTCATCAAGATGGGGCCTCCCAGACAAATAGCTGGGCATGCATTCTTTTCACATTAGTTTGGGGTCACCGTATTTTAAAAAGGCATAGCGTGCCATTGTGCAGAGGGTACACACAACTCCCTACCATCCTCGCCAGCCTGGAGCACAGGCCATACGGTGTGGAGGCTTGGAAAGGAGAGGAACCCAGGGTGGCCTGGCCCACACTAAGTGAGGAAGGAGGACCCTCTGCTTCCCTCGTTGGGTGGGCTGTGTTGGTTTGTTGCTTAGTTTGTGAGAGCTGTGAGCATGCCGAGGGCTCACGGGACAGGGCGGAGGTGCTCGCTGTCTTTGTTCAGTGTGGAGCTGCACTCCTGGTGGGCAGACCCGGGCTCAGGGGTCCTCTCCTCCACGCAGTGAGCTGGCCCAGGCTGAGGCCCTAGGTCAGAACCATCTGTCACAAGAAGGAAAAGGGAGTGTGCGCAAGCCCAGGGCTGGGGCTCTGCCACACAGACGGCCCTGAGGCCGGTGTCAAGGCTCCTTAACACCAAGAACACTGGATTCAAAGGCTATGTCACAGGGAAATGGCCAGTGACAGAGACAAAAGGACCAGGCTCTAGGTGAAGTTGGGGCTTGGGTGCTGGGGCCGATCCCAGAATGAGTCCAGTTAGAGTCCCCTGGATGACAGGTCTCTTCCAGGGTACCACGACTCTGTGCTTGTTCACCCCACCATGGTCCCCCAAACCTCTCCTGGCCTGGCTCTGCTCTGTGGGGTCAGATGCAAGGATGCCGAGTCCTGACCAGGAGGAAGGCGGTGGGGCACACCCAACCGGGCCGCTGCCCACCCTCGCTGTCACATGCCTGCCTGCCAGAGGCCCACAGTGCGGCTTTGTGTGGCAGCTGGCTCCGAGCACACGCAGAGTGTCTGGGCCAGTGCTGGCCAGCCGGCAGTGCCAGCCTGGAGGCCAGAGATGCCAGGTTGGGGAGGGAGGAGCCACTGCGCCCAACCCCTCTGGGGCCAGGCCAGGTGCTGTCCAGGAAACACCTGGGCTGGCCAGGCTTCTTCAGCCCCTGGGGGCTGTGTCTGGGGAGCAGGAAACCTTCAGCAGAGGCTTAGCCATCAGTCCCCAACTAGCAGGGCCTGCAGGGCGCCCTGGGATGCCCAGGCCACTTGGCCGGACCAGCTCAGCCTGCCCCAGAGATTCCGGACAGAGCACCCCCTCCCACCCCCCCCACCCCGGTCACAGGACAATGAGAAAAAGAAAGGACAGCTTTGCCTCCTTTTATTAATATAATGCTAAAGTTTTCTGTTTTTTTAAACTTGAGTTTTCTTTTTAATGTTAAAACATTCTTTTTAAATGAAATGGTTATGGGAGATAGAGATTGTTTTTGTGACAACACCTTTAATGGGCAAAATTAAAAGTCGGCCACTCCTTTCTCATCTTTTTTTAAAATTCGGTTCCTGAATCTCCCAACCCTTGATAGCCCGCCCCCTGCCCCCTGCACCGGCTGGGCTGGCCGGGCACCTCGCGCGGGAGCAGCTGGGCAGTCAGTTGAGCCATCCGTGGGCAGAGGTGTGTCTGGAGGGCCCTGGGAGAGAGAAGCCCAGAGTCTCCAGGGGCCGGGAGGGGGTGGGGGCCCTCCTGACCTGGGACTTCCTTCCTTCTGGACCAGGGATAGCACTGACTCTCCCTTCCCCGCCCTCCTGCGCCTCCAGAACACCGGCCCTGGGCAGCCCTGAGCTCCCCTCCAGCTGCATGGGCAGGGCCTGGGAGTTGGCCAGAGTGGGGGCCCCGTTTTCCTGCAGCCTGGCTCTCAGGAGCACCCTCAGCAACACCGGACAGGAAGCCCCCTCCTCAGTTCTTCCCTCAGCAGCTGAGGGTGGTGTCGGTGGGCCCTCCAGGTACTCCCTCCTGGCAGTTGCCCGAGTGTGGCTTCAAACAGAGCATTCAGTAGGCACAGCCTTCCCGCCTGAGCACCTCCACCTGGATCTGAGAAGAACGACCAGCCTTCGGCCACTGGGCACAGGCCCCTGCCTCATGGGGGTGGCTGCTCTGTGTGGGCAGGAGGGGACAGCCCATCTGCCACAGCTGCCGAGCTGCAGGAGCCCTCTGGGACCCTGCAGCCGCAGGAGGCCCCAGGGCCTTAATATGGCCAACCCCCCCAGGAGATCGTATCAGGCCAGAAGCTGGTCCCCAGGGAATTGGGCCATCTGGAGAGAGGGTCTGTCAGGAAAGTTGCTTCTCATTCATGGAAATGTTTAAGAAACAAACCCAGGGAATGTCTGTTTTGGTTCTTCTCCTCGAATGACATGGTAATGTGTCAGACTTAATTTAAGAAATACCCTCAGATATTTTTATTTCCTTTTTGCATCGGATTTGCATTGAGGTTTTTTAAAAACGCAGAAAGGCCTTTCTACCTGGGCCTGAGCCTCACAAGATTTTTAACCCGTTTCAGCCCTGTGGGTGATCAGGTGCCGTTGGTTGCTGAGACTGCTTTTCCCAGGCCAGCGGAGAAAGGCCCCAGGCCTGCAGGGCTCCGGGAGCTCTGCCTGTGCACAGTACCCTGTGGACACCCCTATTCAGGGAGAGGCAAGTGAAGGGGTCTGGGCTTGGGATAGCTCCTGCCCTAGACAGGCTTTTCTGTGTGCATGGAGGGTGCTGGGGGTACTGTGGGGCAGGGGGAAGTTGGCACACCCTCACTGGATGCCACGAGGCCCATCCTGGGACCCCTGAGCCCAGCCCAACCCCTATGGAGTTCAGGGTCTGGTAGGAATCCCAGGGGCTGAATGAACAGAAGCAGCTTTAAATAACTGCACAGTGCCGGGTTGCTGGGAGAGACGTGTGCAGAGAAGGCTCTCAGAGCAGAAAAAGGAAAGCCCAGGAGTGTGTTCCAGGCCAGGGCATGCATGGGGCTAAGAGGAAGTGTTTGTTCTGCAAAGTGCAGTGTGTGATCTGGCTGGAGGATTGCATAGTGCTCCTGACCCCGGCTTCGAGCCTTCGAGTCCAAATCACCCGGGCGTGAGCTTCTGCAGAGCAGGGCTCCCTGCCTCTTCCATGGCCCTAGGTGAGGCTGGTGGAGCACCTGGAGGCCAGGGGAAGGGGCGTGAGGCCAGCAGGTGGGGGTGGAGGTGTGGGTAGGGACAGGGGGGTGGAACATGTCAGTTCTCTGAGCCAGTTTTCTCATCTGTGAAGTTGAGATGGGTGGGGGAGATAAAAACACAGAGATCCCTGGAGAATCTCCTTTAGGAATGCGAGGGGCGGGGTGGTGCCAGTGCCAGGCACCGAGGGGTCAGAGAGGCACAGCAAGACAGGCCCTGGACCAACCCCTGGGTGGCCTGAGGGTGATCTCAGCTCCCTCAGCTGCCCTGTGGGTGTCCCTGCCTGGCCCAGGCCCAGAGGTGAGACAGAGAACGCTTATTTCTAGACCTTGTTGCTGTGGGGTCCCAGGGCTTTCTCCTTCAGAAATGAGTGGGGGACCCTGCAACACCTTGTTCCCTCTCTGATACTCACTCTCCAGCCAGAGTCAGAAGGTGCTGGGCGTCTCACGCCATCAGGACCTAGTGGAGACAGGGGTGCTGGCACCGTGGAGGGGAGGCACTGTGGAGAGCTGGACGCAAGCCTGGACCGGCTGGTGCTGAGCTGTGGGTGTCTAACCAGCAGGGGTCCAAGCCGACCCCCTCGAATCTCAGACAGGGCCACCAAGGCCTGGCAGAGCCCAATGATCGTCCCCAAAGCCTCAAAGTACCTGCAGAAGCACACTGGTAAGGCAACATTGAAGCCCAAAACAGCATAATCCAAGCAGCTTCAATCTAAAACGGAGTCTGATATCTGAATGCCAGATGCTTAATTTCTCACAATATTTCTGTCATTACGCTGGGACAGATACTATTGGTTTGTTCAAGAACAGTGGGGATTTTTTTTTTCAGAGTTGTTGTACAGCATAAACAAGACCACACCCCAAACAAGACCTCTGGGCAGTGCTGGGCCCCTAAGCTGTGCACAGAGGAGTCACCTTGCCCATGTGGCCTCCCCATTTGGCCCAAGGGTGAGGTTGCTCCAACAGCCCAGAGCCCCAGCTTCCTCACCTGGGTCCACCTGGCCACAGGAGGGGTTCAGGGTCTGACTCCACCCGGGGTGGGTGGTGGGAGGTGACCTGACTTCAGCCTCCTCTAAAGCCTTGCCTCTCAGCCCCCACCCCTCCACCCCCGCCAGGCAATCCCTCTGCAGAAGATAAAACTATTCCTATAAAGATTAGAGATCATGCCCTGGCAGGAAGGTCTGTGAAAGGCAATAGGAACACAAATTCAGCTAGAGGGATCTCAGACTTTTCTCCCCCAACAGCTGAGAGTGACTGACGCCCAAGGGGGCCTCCTGCAAAGCTGCTGGCACGAGATGTTGTTTCACCTTAAAATGTCATGGGGATATTGTATACTGTTCATCATACTCCTGCCTTTGTTTTAACTGCTTTATAAAAGGGGTTTTAAAGTGTTTACTGTTGCCCATGGAGTGTGGCTGTGACCACAGCCCCACAGCACTAGTGTGAGTGGGGGCCTGGAGCCACCTGGCCTGCACCCCCAACCCGAGCGGGGCACAGGCCAGAGCGGGAGGGCATCACCTGAGAATCTGCAGAAGGAAGGCCATCGAGGCATGTCTCCAGAAACTGGCAGAAGCACAAACAGAATTGATTTGCCTATTCCTGCCCCTGTATGGATCTACAAGGCCAGTCTCAACGGGCAAACAGAACGCTGCGTCCCATGCCCACGTGGACAGAGGGGAGGCTGCCTACTGCACCTGGCTGAGCAAGTGGCCACACCTGGGAGTCAGAGTTCATCTGCTGCCTTTCTCGGCAGGGTCAGGCCTGGGAGGTGCTGAGCACCATGATCATCGTCCAACCGGCCCAGCTGGCAATGTCCAGTGTGAGGTCTGCTTCATGCCGTGGGACAAGGCCAGTGATCAGGGTGGTGCCTTCCTGCGAAAACGCTCTTCCTTGAAGAGACAGGGATGGTGGAAACAGTTTCCAAGCTGGGAGGGCTAGGCTGGGGCTTTGGGTGGGGGAAAGGCAGGGGTGCTTGGAAAGCAAGTGGACAGTACCTGGTGGGGACTCACATCTGTGGGCATCTTGTCCAAGTTGGCCCAAGAGGCCAGGCAGCTCTCCAGCCCAGATGAAATGCAATCTGCCCTCTTCCTCTTCTCTAGTCATTATTTATTTATCTGAAAGATGCTTTTATGACAGAAATTCAAGGCTGCACACAGAGGACCAGGTCACCCCTCTGGGCCTGCGTGGGAGGCTAACAGCCTTCGAGTTTGCAGAGCCCTAAGCTTGCTTCAAAGTACGCTCCCGGCCTGCCTCTCGGTTTCTCCTCCCAGGCATCATAGTGCGGGGGTGTTGTGGGTCAGATCCTCATTTTACAGGTGAGGAGCCTGAGGTGGGGTTACGGAGGACCTGAAGGCAGCCCCGCTGGTGGCCTGCAGCCTCTTCCTGTGCTGTGGGTGCTGCTGCAGTCTGAAAATGACAACTGCCTGTTGTTGCCATGGGGACTGTGTTATTCCTTCCCACAGAGCTGTGCGCCCCACCTCACCCAACAGTCTGTCTGGTTTTGCAGGAGAGAGCTGCTGTCTTTCTGTGTGTGTGTGTGTGTGTGTGTGTGTGTGTGTGTGTGTGTGTGTGAGAGAGAGAGAGAGAGAGAGAGAGAGAGAGAGAGAGAGAGAGAGAGAGATGGGCCCTGCATACACCTTCTGTCCTTCCTGTTACACCCTGCCTCTTCCCTGGCCCGGGCCCCTGACAAGCTGGGCCACTCCTTCCATAGGGCACGATGTTGGCTCATGCACACACCACACAGGGGCTTTGCTTACCTCCCCTTTCCTTGTGAGGTCAGATCCTTGTATCATCGCACAAAGAGTGTGCTCCTTCCGTGTCAGCTGCAAAGCACTCTGTTACACGTATGGACAGACCATAATCTATGTAACCTGGCCCTCAGATGGACAGTTGGGCTGTTTCCAATCTCTGGCAGTTACAAACAAATCTGCAAAGAATACACATATCATTTTGCACATGTGAGAATATTTGTAGCATTATTGGGAAATGAGCGTATGCATTCCCAAGTTTAATAAATATTGCCAAATTGCTAGATGTCAGTACCATTCATTGCACGCCTAGTACGTGCCAGGCACTGAAGTCAACATTTCACCTGGATTATTTTATTTCATCTCACCATGACCCTAAAATAGGTTATTCTTATTCTCATTTTACAGATAAGCAAAACAAACCCAGGCTCAGAGAAATTCAGAAACTTGCTAAATCACCATCTGGGGTAGTGGGGGGGTTGCGGTGGCGGACAGACCCCTGAGCCTCTGGCCCCAAGTCAGTAAGGGCACATGGGCCCAGCCCTGGGGTGTCTGCCCCACCCAGGGGTACTTGGCCAGCCGCTAGTCCCTGGCACCTGCTCCGTAAACCCATTCATACTTCATGCGCCAGAAGTCTGTGGACCGGGCCTCCCCGCGCCAGAAGTCTGTGGACCGGGCCTCCCCGCGCCAGCCAGGCTCCCCCTGGAACAAGCTCCCCGGTCTCATTCTTCCAGTCCAGCTGCACAATTCAGAGCTATGTCCTCTGGCCTCTGTTTCTTTTCTCAGGTCCTGTTTCATTCTGGCCACACTGTGAGTTCTTGGGAGTCAGGGCCAGCGTCCAGAGCTCAGCGTGTTACTCACCAAGCGGGGCCCAGGGGGAGCGGTGGCAGGGGGACAATAAGAGAGGCTAGCCAAGCTTGGGGAACCCAGGACACTTCCACAGTCCTGGGACTGTGCTTCATCTGACTCACAAAGTGGTTAGCATGCAAGGGAGGGAGCTTGGCTGGTAACCTCCGCCTGCATTTGCATGACAAAAGCCATCGCCCAACGGCTCTAGCAGCTTTGTGGAGAGCTTGAAGCCTTCGGGCAGAGCCTTGGGAATTGTTCCCCGGCACAGGTCATTCCTGGGCTCTGCAGGAACGCTGACAAAAGCCACATTGTGGGGCCTGCAGCAGCTGCCAACACCTGCTCCCTGCACCACTGCTGCTCCTTGGTACGCCTGCTGCCCTTGCTAGGGACACGCCAGGGTCGGACCCGAGGTCGTGGTCATCACCCAGAACAGGTTGGGGGAGTGGGGAACCTCACCTGGTTCCCAAAGGGCCTGGGGAGATGACCCAGGGCTGGGCAGTAGTAAGGTGAGCACTCTGGGGTGACGGTGACCCTAGACTTAGAAGAGGGAAAAAAAAACTGCATACCACAGGTGTGCCGTGCCCACACTGGAGCATTGCATTATTTGATGCTGTGCTCACAACAAGTGTTTTCTATGCTCTTCAGATGGGGAAACAGGCTCAGAGAGGTTCACCAACTGGCCCAGAACCACACAGCAGAGCCAGCCCAAGGTTTGAAGGGCTGGGCCCCTCAGGGCATGGCAGCTCTGGCCCTCCTTCCCCTATCCCTTTCTGAGCATCTCAACTCTCCCTCTTCCTCTCTCTCTCCTCTCACTGTGGCATACAGCTGCCTCTGCCCTCATCAAGCCCCTGGGTTCCTGCCACCAGCAGGCATCATCTTCCTCATGGAGCTCTGCCCTTCAGCTGGGCAGAGTTCCTCAAGGGTCCTGGGGGTGTGTCCATCACACCGGGATCCCATTGTGTCTTTTATGGACCCACAAATTCCTGTGAACCCATCGATAGAGCTTCTGCACACAACCCCCTTCCTGGAAGCCCCTCCTGAGCTCTGCTGCCTTCTCCCTGTGTGGTCCTGAGACCTGGCTGTGCGCGCCTGCATTTTGGCACTGTTGGTACCTTGCCCGGAAACCCCGCCTTAGTGCCTACAATCAGTCAACGTTTGCAGCACTAAGTTAACTTCAGGACTGTATTCCAAATGAGAATGTTGTAGCTACTCTGACTTACAGGAGAAATGTCCAGCTACGTGTGTGTTTCCAGCTAACAGAAGAGGCAAGAGCAGTGCTGGCCACAGCTATGGAGGCGCCTGCTGACTCACAGGTGCAGTCCTTCTTGAGGACTTGACAAAGACAGGAACTGTGTAGGGAAAGCTGTGACAGGTGCATCCCCTCCAGAAAGGAAGTGGGGGGCGATTACCACTCAGGGTCACCTTGCACTGGGAAGGCTGTGTCTCAAACCTGGACACAGTTGTGAGGAGACGGGTCCCCTCAAAGCCACGGCCTGCTCCCGAGGGACACAGCCAGCCTGCAGAGATACAGAGGGGTGGGTCCATCCTCCCCTCTCCCTGCGATCCCCTGTTGGGACGCCCCATGGTCCAAAATCAACTAGAGTAAGGCCAAGGGAGCCCATAAGACCACTGGGTCGAGAAGAGTAGAGTCCTTTGAGGAGCCCAGGAGCACAGCTCCCAGGGAAAAGCTTGAGCCCAGCTCTGGGGGATGCCATGACAGGAAGACAGGGCCATGGAAGGAGCAGCACCCAGCAGAGGGGGAAGCAGGGCTGAGCTCAAGCCTCAGGAGGAGAACATGGGGCAAGGAAGGGAGGTGTGGGGCCAGGCATCTTGCTGTTTAGAATAAAATTACAGAAGGAGGAGAATAATAGATATTGAGTAGTCATGGTGGTTTTGAAACATGTCCCCAAATTTTTGGACATTTCCCTCTTCAGAAAGTAGAACCTAATTTCCCTCCTTTTGAATCTGGGCCAGACTTAGTAACTCAGAAGAGCCAACTAATAGAATAAGGCAGAAGTGATACTACGTGATGTCTGAAGCTTGGCCATAAAAAAGATAGCTGTCACCCAGCTCTCTCTCTTGATCACTTGCTCTGGGTCAGGAAAGCCAGCTACCATGTTGTGAGGATACTCAAGCAGCCCTGTGGAAAGGTCCAAGTGGGAAGGAGATGAGGTTTCCCACTAACAACCATTACCAACTCGCCAGCCATCTGAGTCAGCCATCGTGGAGGGAGATTCCCCAGCCCCGATCAAGCCTTCAGGTGACTGCAGCCCCAGTCAATGCCATGACTATAATTTTATGAGAGAGAATCCCCCAGTTTAGCCAATCCAAAATCCACAGAAGCTGTGAGCGTGGTAGTAAATGTTTATTGTTCTTTTGAGCCACTAAGCTTTGGGGTATTTTGTTATGCAGCAATAGCTACCTAACAAGAAACAATTAGCAATGGCTGACACAACAAGTAAAAAGGGAAAACTAGTCTGTAGATGGCAGAAAAGAGCAAAGAAATGATTCTTTTCCTGAAAAGAATGGAGATCGTCAGCAATTTTTACCTTTTAAGCTTTTTAATATTTTTTAAATTAAATAATGTCACAACAAGGAAGCTGTTGAAGCATAGGACTATGGCTGTTGTGTCTGAAGGGCCAGATCTGAGATAGCCATAGTCCCTGCCATCTCTCTGAGGAGGAGGCCAGGCTGCAAGGACCCTGCATTGACACTGGCCAGATGGAAGAGTGGCACGGGACATCCCTCCTCCCTCCAGAGGAGGCAGAGAGCTCACCACCAGGGACCCACCAGGCAGCCATGAGCATGAGGAAGTCTGAAATCATCCTTAAGCCAAATACAGGGTAGGTCAAATCCCCTTGAAAGTGCCTTAGCTGGCCCATAGAGTACAGACCTCAGACCTATGGCCGGGATCATTGGTTTCCCCCTGCCACCCAAGGTTGACAGGTATTATTTTCCTTTGATTGGGCACTAGGCCAGTAGTTTCTTGGTGTATAGGGACCATGTTTGTTCCAATTACTGTTTCTGTGTAACAAACAACCCCAAACATAATGGTTTTCAACAATAACCAATAACCATTGCTTCCGTAGATCAAGAATTTGGATGGTTTGCTTGTGCTCCACTCATGTTTGGGGCCTCAGCTGGGAGGTCAGAAAGGCAGGGTGACTCACACAGCTGGAACACCAAGGGCTGGAAGACTGAGGCTCTGCTGCCAAGATGCTTTCTCATTCATGCTCACGGCACGTGGTGGCGATGGCAGGAAAGCTGAGCTCTGCTAGACTGTTGGACTGTCCCCAGACACAGGTAGTCGGACTTCTTACATAAAGCTCAGTGCCCCAGGGGGGAGTATGTGTGAGTGGCCCTGCCAGGGGAGCCAGGAGGAAACTGCCCTGCCTTGTGTGATGTAACCTTGGAAGTCACAAAGCCTCCCTTCCAGGTTGAAGCAGTAATAAGCGGCCCAGATTCAATAGGATGAGTGTCAAAAAACTTGTGGCCAATTTTCTAAAAACTGCAACAGTATTATATGAACAATCTCTGCCTTGAAGCGTGAGGCTCTCCTTCAGCTTAACAGAGTCCTGAACTGAGACTCAGGGCATCTTCAGTCCTTCTCAGTTTGCACTGCAGGTCTCCCTAGGAGCAGGGGTGGTCCTTGCACCTTCCGGACCTCTCTATGTCACCGGCATGTGGCCAGTCGAGCTGCTGTAGGTGGAAGTGTGTGTGCACCTCTGGGGTGGTTCTACAAACAGGGAGCTCACCTGGCTGTCTTGCCCTTGACTGACTCGGGAATCCGGACTGCAGTCCTTGAGTAGAGCTCTCTCAGTCCAGGCGTTACTGCTTCATAATGACAACGGGGCAGATAAAAGTCTATAAGCGCAGACTTCAAGGAGACCACGAATGTGGCTGGAGAACTCCCCATCCATTGGGCACCTATTTCCTGAGTGGCTGCCTGCCCAAGGCACTGGGAGGGGAGACAGACGGGGCCACCACCCAGGGACTGATCCCAGGGCTGGCCGAGAGCCATGGGCATTCGGACCCCCTTGGAGAGGACTGTCCCAGGGCCTACCTCACATTCACCCACCAGCCCCCTCCAGGGGCCCAGGAGGTGGTTCCCAGTGGGAATGATTTCTGGGCTTTCAGGTAATGACTTCAGATCGCAGATGGCAGCTTTTTGACTGCTCTTAAGTTACCTGTAATGTGATTAAATCTGATTCATTTTCAACTTCTCCTTTGCCTTTCCTTGGGGGAAAAATATTTCTTTTTTCCTAGAATATAAATAGCCCTGATTGTGCAGTTCTCTGCTCTACATATGAAAGAAGTTTCATACCTCATACCAAATCAGAAAGTTCCGGTTCAAAGAGGCTTGGATAGAAAGAGCCAACTCATACTACATTTTGAAAATATTATTGAAATAAACTTAACTATAACATTGGGTCTGATATCTCTTAACTCTTTCAATACACCATCCCACACAGGAAGTCCAGAGCCCATGAAACAAACTGAATACATGAAGAACACGAAGGACTGAGGATATGTTTCCTGCTCCCCGGGTTAACAGCAGACCACGTGTGCCCAGACTGAGGGGTTCAAGCTGACCGTGAGTGGCCTGGTGGTTCATTTCTAGCCCCATTTTCTGTGACTTTGATGCCTAAATAATACTATCTGTCACTCACTTTAGCACTAACATAAAAGGAAACTGCTTCATGTGTGTCTGATCAGCTAACCCTCGCCATCCTTCAGTTCTAGATGTAACACTCCTAGATGCAAACAGCCTAGGATTAAAGGGAGTCCCATCCCACATTGTTTGTGATAAATGCTCCCAATCCCATTAATGAGAATACTCATTAGATGGATTCCCTTGAGAGCCCGGCACGGACCAACCTGGCTCTTATTGAATTGATTTGATAAATCCCCCATTAATTAGCTGGCTTCCCGTAGGTTGGGGGTGGGGGACCCACTGTGAGGTGAAAGGACTCTAGGCAGAGAATCTGGGCTCTGCATCTAGTTGCATGTGACTTTGGGAAAGTCTCTTGCCCTGTCTGAGGCTCAGTTTTTTCACCTGTAAAATGGGAAGGAAAGGCACTTTCCTTGTCGAGTTCCTGTGTGTGTCAATGTGTCACGTTGATGCGTTTGGGCTTGCTACTGACCAGGGGCTTCGCAGGAATCTTAGAGTCAAAGGATAAAATGCAGCATTAGACCCTGAGCACCCACCCGGGGACAGGATCACAAGTTATGAATGGCAGATGACCAAGAAGTGAGAATGGGGGTGGGAGGGGTGGCACACAGAAGAAGGGGCAGTTGTTATTGAGGCAGAGACCTTCCCAGATGGCCATGAAGGAGGGCGAGGGTCCCGTGTCAGTCATCATGTTTAGGAGTGGGAGCCATCTGCCCTGGCAAGCCTGGAAGGGACCATCCATCATTTGAACATGCTTTCTTCATACATTTGTTGCAGACACTGTAAATATCTCTCTTCTCTTTTGATGGCTCAGGTTCAGAAGCATTGCTGGTTTTAATCTTTCCCCATGTAAATGTGCACCAGATGTGAAGTCGGCTTTCATCATTTAGGACTTGATGAGTTATTTTGCACTCTGGACCACTGGGAGATGGGATGTGAAAACAGAGTTTTCTACCCTAAGCCCATGTCATACAACAGAGAAAGGGTTGTTCTCCTTTTTACACGTCAAACCATCAGTGACTGAGACAAGGGTTTTCATCAGAAGTTCCTCATCCAACAATCCAGTTCTGAAATGGTCAGACTCGAGGGCTGCAAAAACTTTGGGGTCAAAGTCCTCTTTGGATTAAACGATTTGTTAGTGACATTATGAGTATGTCGGGAGACAGGTAGAACCAGGTAGGAGAGTGTGTGGGAGACTGGAGAGCTGACAAGTGACCCATGGGTTGGGCAAGGAGGATCCTGCCCATTCTGTGGGTTGGGGGCACTGAGCATTGACCTTATGAGACATCCTGGATAAAGCCAGCCACCCTCAGCTCCCGGCTGGGCACTGTGAGCAGGTGCAGGGCTTACAGGCAGTGGCTGGCCTGGGAAGGAGAGAGGACAGCGCCCAGAGAGGGCACCTCATGTCTTCCTGGTGGCAGGCAACCCTGGAGAACAGCACTCCAGAACAAAGTGCGGGCCTGCTCCACCTGGCACCGGGCCCTCACAGCACAGACTTTCTTCTGTTGTTGTTTTTCTTCCCTGCTCCATCTTCCTCCTTTATTAAGGTAGGCTAAGGCAGTAAAGGCAGGCTAAGCCCCAATGCAGGTAGTCCCCAAATTAGACTATGGCACAAATACAGTGACAGTCCAGGAGAATGTTCCTGGCCAGATTATTTCTGGGTCCCAGGCTCCTTCTATCTGGTGGCTCCATCATCCCCTGGAGCTTTGTGTCATAAGCGTCCAGATGGCAGAGGGAACAGAAAAGACACAGTATGGAGACCCAATCTCTTATAAGCCCCAGTGCAAAAGTGGCTGGCAGCTCCTCCGCCCATATTCCCATGTTGGGAACTTTGTCACCTGGCCACACCTCACTGCAAAGGTGTCTGGGAAGTGTGCTTGGTCACTACTGTGGAAGGAGGGGATGGATTTTGTTGGGCAGCTGGTGGTCTCTGGCACCATCTTTTTATACACACATCTAAGTTATACATACACAGAGCTTAAAGAGTCAAACAGTTCTACAAGTTTTCTTATGAAACACAGCAGTCCTTTAACCCTTCCCTCCCCTCCCCAGAGATGAATATTACCTTTTGCCTTTTACCTGATCAATTCTATGATTCAAGCAGCATGGGTGTTAGTTTTCCATTGCTGCACAACAAACCACCATGATCTCGGGGGGCCTAATACAGCATCCTTTCATCATCTCTCAGTTCTGCGGCTCAGCAGTCTGGGCATGCTATAGCTTCGTGCTCAGGGTCTCACAAGGCTGAAGTCAAGGTATTGCCTGGGCTGCGTTCTCCTCTGGAACCCAAGGTCCTTGTCCAAGCTCACGTGTAAGAGTCTGTTCTTTGTGGATGTAGAGCTGAGGTCCCTATTTCTGGTTGGCTGCCAGCCAGAGACCACTCTCAGGTACCAGAGGCTGCTGGCGTCCCTTGCTACGTGGCCCCTCCATGTTCGATGCCAGCAGCAGAGATTCTTCCTCACCCTGAATCCCAGCGTTGCGTCCACCCTCTCTGAGCTCCTCGTCTCTCACCTCTAGACCCAGATTGCAAGGGCTCATGTGATTAGCTCAGGCCCACCCAAACAATCTCTTTATTTTAAAGTCAACTGGTTTAGAACCTTAATCACATCTGCAAAATCTGTTCACGGAAACACCTAGATTAGTGTTTGACTAACTGGGAGAAAGAATTTTTTAGAATTCTGCCTATCACAGCATGATTGCATTGTCACTTGTTTTTTTTCCAAAATATTTAAGGCATACAAATGTTTTTGGTTACAGGGATTGCTTTTGTTACGCCTGAGTCAGGGGCGTAACAGTGCCTCCCAGCCCAAGGCACTCCCTTTTCTTTTACTTTCTTCAGGTAATGAACATCTTCAGATAATAAACATGCAGTCTTGCGTCAGGATGAAGGAGGGGCAGCTGTTGGGATGCACAGAACTGGGGAGGGGATCTGGGCATCTGAGAGCTCCTTAGACAGGCTTTTAGCCAGTCCTTCTTATTTTAGTCCTTCACCCTTGAGATCAGAGGTGCCTGGTGCCCCACATTCTTGAGTTTTCTGGGAGTCCCACAGAGTTTGTTTTCAGCTTTCCTTCCCGGCTACTATCTCAGGATTTCATTTTCTCAGGTCTGCTAAGTATTTTAGCTTCAACAATTGTGTTGCTCTTACTTCCTCTCTTGCTCTCCCTGTCCTTGTGGATTTCTACTTTATAACAACTGTTTCAGACACTCCAGAAGGAAGGTGAAGTCAACACATATTGTCCCTCCACCACCTTTACCCAGAAACTCAACCCCTCCAGCCTTGAGTCTCTTTACTCCCCAGACATCTCAGTACATTTGCTCTTGCCTGGTCATTCTGCCTTTCTGTTCCTTCCATTGAAAGGAGATGCCCCATCCTCACATGTACATAAGCCATCGCTGTCAAATCCTGCTTAGCAAGAAAAACACCGACCCACAGTTATGGAGAGATTTCCTCTGGGGAAGAGAGCTGTATCTCTCTGGAAGATACCGCCACATGCGCTTCATATAAAGGCTGTCGGGCCTGAGGTTCCAGTCAGCAAACTCCACAACAATCGACAATACTTGATGGATTACAGAGAAACCAGTCAAGGGACTGAGTTTTGTATCCATAATGCCAGGGGCCACAACCGAAACCCTCTCGGAGGCCACATTCATGGAGAACTCCTGCGCAGGGGTGTGGTAGTGCAAAGAACCCTTGACCCAGGCTGGCTTCCCCTCATGAAGACAGGGTTGTTTTGTTCATGCCATAGTAGCCCAATGTCTAGAATAGTGTACACTGGTAGGAGCCCCACCATTGTGTACACAGGCTAGGAGGGACCTGGTACGGGTCACGGAGGTGGAGAGATGCCTCATCTTGAAGACTGGGCAGAATTTTGCTGGCTGGAGAGGGGCTGGGAGGGTATGAGTGGCTGGTAAGTCCGCTTAGGGTCGGCTCCCTTCTTAATGAAGAAGTGACTGATGGTGACATGTGGCAGGAACAGAGGAACATTCTGAATCATTACTTGGTCAGGACACAAATCTCTTAAATGTCATCAACACAATCTGCCTGGGAGAAAAACGATTACTTCCTGCCAAACACAGACCCTCTTGGAGAAACCTGACCCAGCACCTCAGTAGTCTCCCCAGAGGACAGCAACTCCGTCAGCCAGAGAGAATTTTAGGGTCTTAGTTACAGACACCCAGAGTGCTCAAACGTCCATGCAAGGTTAGGATCATCATGACATGCAACGCAGAATGGTTGTCTCAGTTCCCCCTTGGTTTCTTGAAAAGTGAAGTCTTTTCTGCCTGGGCCCCTGTGAGCAGAATGACTCTCCCCCGCATCCCCATTTGGGGTTCAGTGCCTGGGCCAGCTCCATTCTCCCTGCTCCTCTCAGATTCAGCACGGTGACTGACTCCTTGGAAATGGCCAATAAGGACAATGAACCAGGGCTGCAGCCAGGGTCTGAAAAGGGCGAGGCAAAAAGGGGTTTACTGAGCTGGGTTACCAGGCGGCAGGAAGTTACTCACTGGTCTCTCCCGTGAGGACCTAGGCCTGGAGAGCGGCTGGGGCCACGGGGTGGGAGGTGGGGGTACCGGTGAAAGTCAAGGGCAGGTTGGCCAGGCCCAGGCAGGGAGGCAGCAGGCTGGGCTCAGCCTAGGTTTTCCTCCCAGAGGCCCAGGCATGGGTGGGTGGGGCGCGGTGGGCGGGGTCCTCGCAGCTGGTGGCGTTAGAAGCCTCTCGAGCCACGGTGGGAGAGGGGCAGCCTAGAGAAGTTGGCAGCGGGCCTGGGACAGGGAGGAGGAGGAAGGGGCCCCGCGTTCCCTGAACTGCCGTGCCGGCTGCCCTGGCACGTAGTTCATTTCTGCAAGCACAGACTGTGGTGAGCACGTCACCCGGACTGCCAGGTTAACCGCCAGCCCAGGGCTAGTCCCGCTCCAGCTGACCCAGGCTCAAGGACAGCACGGCCGCGCCCCGGGTCCCCAGCCGCTCAGGGAGCGCCCCGCCCCACCCGTGACCTCCCTCCCGCCTGGGCCGCGCCGACTCCCGGAGGTCAGCGAGGGAAGCGCATGGAGGGGGCGAGCGGCCACCCGGGAAACCCGCAGCGCTGGGTTGCGGCACTAGCCCGTTCCGCCCCTAGGCGAGGCCCGCCGTCCGGCTCCTAGCCAGAGCGGACACGCCTCCTCGCCCGCGCCCCTCGCGGGCGGGGCTGGAGGGACAAAAGGGCATCCTCCATAGCCCTCCTCTCCACGCCAGCGTTCAAGGCTGTCATCACACAAAAGGTCTGGCAGGAAAAAGCCCGGCCGGGGCCCCGCTGCAGGGGGTACGGGCAACAGCCCCCAGCGGCTACACCCCGACCAGCCGCCCGCGGACGTCGTGCGTCAGCGTGTTCAGCGCCCGGTTCCAACTTCCGCCCCTCCTCCCGCCGGCCAAGGGGGCACGCCCATTGGCGCGCGCAGGCCCGGCAGCCCAGTAGGCCCTTCCAGCGACCTGGATTGGCCCGCCGTGCACGCACCAACCAATGGGGCCCGCCCCTGCCCTCGACCACGCCTCCCCCCATGCGCGGGCGCGCGACCGCACCGCCCCGCCGGTGCGCGCCCCGGCCTCCCCGCCCCTTTTGCGCGCGCTGCTCCCCGCGGCCGCCGCCGCCTGTAACCTGCGCCGCCAGGATGTGGCTGGGGGCTGACGTCGGGTCCAGATGTGGCCCCGGCCCCGCCCACCCCCGGGGCCGGGCCGCCCACACCGAGCCGCGGCGCGCACGGCAGCTGTCCCGCCTGCCACAATGCGCGGCGAAGCTGTGGCCGCGACTTGGCGCGGTCGTCCCTAACGTCGCCGCTCGGCATCCTTAGGACAGGCCGCCGCTGACGCCGCGCGGGGAACCCACTGGCCCGTGCCCCCCCCCCATGCGTTCACTCTTCGGTGCCCGGCCAGGCCGGCGCCTCACGGACGCGGAGCCGCGCGGGTGACGGCAGAGGCGGCTGCGCGCCCAGCCTAGCCCAGCCCGAGGAGAGGGCGCGCCGCGCCCCCGCCCCCCGCCCGCTCTCCGGAGACCGTGGGTGCGGATGCGCCGCTGACGACTCGCCACGACGAGCACTGCCGCCGGCCGGAGCCTGCAGCATGGCAGCCGCCGCCTATGTGGACCACTTCGCCGCCGAGTGCCTCGTGTCCATGTCAAGCCGCGCGGTCGTGCACGGGCCGCGGGAGGGGCCGGAATCCCGGCCCGAGGGCGCGGCCGTCGCCGCCACCCCCACGCTGCCCCGTGTCGAGGAGCGCCGCGACGGCAAGGACAGCGCTTCGCTCTTCGTGGTGGCGCGGATCCTAGCGGACCTCAACCAGCAAGCGCCGGCGCCCGCCCCGGGGGAGCGCAGGGAGGGCGCCGCGGCCCGCAAGGCTAGGACCCCCTGTCGCCTGCCGCCCGCGCCGCCGCCGGTCCCCGAGCCTGCCTACCCGGGCGGCGAAGGCACTGCAGCCGCGCCCCCCAGCCCGGCGTGGAGCGAGCCTGAGCCCGAGGCAGGGTTGGAGCCCGAGCGGGAGCCGGGGCCCGCGGGGAGCGGCGAGCCCGGCCTCAGACAAAGGGGTCGGCGGAGCCGAAGCCGTGCCGACCTCGAGTCCCCGCAGAGAAAGCACAAGTGCCACTACGTGGGCTGTGAGAAAGTTTACGGGAAATCCTCGCACCTCAAGGCGCACCTGAGAACTCACACAGGTCAGTGGTGCGGCGCGGGCGCCAGAGCGCGCAGACCCGGCCGGCGTGAGCTGCCCGGCCACGCCCCCGGAGCCGCCGGCCGGGCGCGGGGCACTGGGGGACCGGGGACGGTCGGGCCTCGCCCCTTCCCCCGCCGCTCCGTTTACAGCCGCCCCGCGCTAGGCGTGAGGCGGGTCCGGGCTCTCGGAGCCGGCGCCCGCTCGGCGACCGCGCCCCCGCCGGGCACGCCCCCTCCCCGGGCGCGCTCAGGCGGGGCCGCGGGGGCGGATGTCGTCATCTGGGCCGGGGGCGGGGACCCCGCCCAGACTGGGGGGCGGCGCGGGCAGGTGCGGGCGGGGACCGCAGGCGACGCTGGTGACGGTGGGGTGCCCGGAGCCAGGGGGTTGGGTGGGTGTTTTCTCCCGAGTCCCTCCTCCTCCCCTCCCCCGCCGGCTGGCTGCGCGCTCCGGAGGGGAGGGGACGGCCCAGGCGCGCGGCGGGCGAAGTTCACGCAGGGACAGGACTCCCTTTAGCCACTCGGCACATTCTTCGCTCTCTTCTTCCTGTAATTTTTCCAGCGCACTAAGGTTTAATTTGTCGTAGCCAGAGCCAGCGACCGCGCTGGGCGACGCGGAGGGCGGTCCCGGGTCCCTGTGTCCTGCCTGCGGCTCTTTGTGGGAGCCCCCGCCCATCCGGCCGGCGAGGGCGCGCCCTGCCCGAGGGGCTCCGGGCTTGGCGGCGCTTTCTCCAGAAAGTAGGGCCTTGCCTGCTGCCTGGCGAGACCGCGGTCCTCTTCCCCGCCCAGCTCTCACCTGCCCTGGGCCCGGATGCGGGCAGGCTGCACCTGCACGGGGGCGGGCCGCCTGAGCCCGGAGCCTGGGGGGTGCTGACCGCCGCCCGCCCCCACCAACCCCGGAGTAGTATTTCCCATCGCGCGGGCCAGTATCTTTGTACTTAATTCATCTATGGCAGTTTTTTTTTTCTTTTGAAATTTCAACACAAACACTTTAATGGATGGCAATCCCCGTCTCCCGGTTTGGTTTAAAAAATCGTCTGTTTCTCTTAGCTCGCGTAAACTCTTCTGTGACACTTAACTCTTCCACCTTTGGGGCAGGTTGGAAACCCATATAGTTAATACTGCTACCATCTTACCAAGGGTTGCGTTTTCTCGTTTGTAACTTAGCTCCCATGCTGATTAAAAGGCATAAAAAGAAACTACAGCCTTCCATACCCTAGAGCTGAAGGCCCTTTTCTCCTGTACGTTTGGAATCGAGCGGGCCTGAGGTCGCAGGTGAGGCGGGCGGATCTCGGACTAACTTTCTGCCTCCCGCTTCCTGGCCCCTTGCGGTGGCCACCCCAAACCACGTGGCAGGTGAGGGGGTAGAGGGTGAAAGCGAGGCCATTTCCAGGCAATCCGGGTCAATTAAGGGTGCGTGGGCTGGGAAAGAGGTGAGGTTAGTGTAAGGCTCGGAGTTCTGCTTGGGAACGCTGCCGCCTGGGTGGGTGTGGCCGTGGGGGAGGGGCCAAGCTAGGTTCCCAACCGGGCGGACCCTGCGTATAGGGTGGGGGCAGCGCTTGGGGCGTGGCTGGGGCTGAGATCCTTTTTGGAGGGCGAGGCTCCTTCTAGGCTGGGAACTTAATGATTGGGAAATCCTGCAGGGGGTCTCAAGGTGGCTTCCCACCTAGCAGCACCTGGTAGCTGGCTTCGAGAATTGCGGAGAGGCTGGACTGGAGGAGGGGCTCGCTGTCAGGGGCGGGGCCGGCTCTGCCCCGGCCTCAGCCCTGGGATGTTTTCCTGGTGGGCTTGCCCCTTCAGTCAGCTTGTGCTGGCCCTGAGCGAGCCCCTTGGCTAGAGAATTGGGGCAGGGGCGCTGGAGACCCGGGCCTCCCGCCATGGGGTTGGGTCCAGTCTCTTTGGAGTGCCTAGAAACTCAAGACAGGCAAAAGAGAATGGAACCAACCCTCTTTGCCGCGCAGTGTACGTCAGTTCTTAGTTCTTAGAGCAGGGATCCTGCTCCGCCCTTCAGGTGAGCAGAGGTTAGAGGCGCGATCTCCAGGGTGGTTGCAGGCCTCCGAGTCAGGAGTGTATGGGGCTCCCTGCGGGGGTGTGTGGGGGGCAGGCGATAGGGGCAAGGGTTGGAAAGAATGCAGATTTCCAGGCCCTGGCTGCTGACTTGCTACATACATACAGTTCCATCGTGCAGCTGGGAACTGTGTTTTAACTGGTACCCCAGGTGAATCTGATTGTAAGAATTGCACATCCCAAAAACCTGCCCCTGGAAGGAGTCTGGTTCAGCAGCTGGTGGAGGACACCTCTGGGGAGCCCATTTCCAGTTCCCTGCCGAGGTGCGCAGAGCCTAAGTCACTGGTAGTGTTCATAGGGAAGAAGGGAGCAGTCCACAGAAGGGAGAAGCTGGCCAGGGTGACAGACAGGCTTGGCCACACTAGGATGGCTTCATTGCAGACAGGTTCAGAAGTGGGCTTGTGGGCCTCCAGAAGTGTTCTAGTCTCTGCAGGCAGTGACTGAGGTCATGCCAGGCCCTCTACTCCACTAGGACCCCTCTTCCCAGGACCTATAGTGATGGTCCTGGCAGAGGGTGAATATCAAAACCACTTTAGCCAAGAAGGTAGCCAGGAGCTCTGTGCTGTTTAGGTCTGTGGCCAGGGATAGATTCCCAGACCTCCTTACAGCTTGGAGATGTCTTCCTTGACCACCTGGAAAGTTTTCAGGGAAATGAGTTCATGTATGTGAAGACTCTTTGAAAGGTGCAAGGGTCAGCCTTGACTCCGGGGGCACCAGGCATCCCTTGGCCATGGCCCTGCTCTGATCTCCCACTGCAGCCCCCTGAACAGCTACTTGCAGAGAGCTTCCAGTTATGGGTAAGCTGTGTGGTCTCCCACTTCCCCAGTAGTCATCCTGTGGACAGATTACCTTCTGTCACAGTTAGGTAATTGTTGATGTTATGGCAAATGCACAATAAAACAAAACAAAGGAAAACATCTTTACAGTTCAAGCCACTTGTTTGGCTGATCAGAACTTCTCAGCCCAGACCTAGGAAGCTTGCTAAGACTAGCTTTGGGGAGCAGAAAGACCAGGAGCAGATTTTCTTGGAGGCTGAGAGGCTTTGGGGTGGAAATTTGAGGACTTGGAGAAGGAAAGGCTGGACTGGGCCCTCCTGAGGGCAGCCAAATTCCCTGACCCTGCCAGGTCCTACATCCAGAGATTCCTGCTTGCTGTCTGGAGTGGTGGGGTTTGGCAGGCCCAGCTGCCTGGGAAAGGCAGCCTGTCAGAGTGG
This sequence comes from Lemur catta, assembly GCF_020740605.2. Lineage (NCBI taxonomy): Eukaryota > Metazoa > Chordata > Mammalia > Primates > Lemuridae > Lemur > Lemur catta. The sequence goes on from NC_059136.1 coordinate 18,197,431, forward strand.
AGGGTAACTGGGTGGGAATTCCTTTACCCAGGGCAAAGCCAGGCTCGTTGATGACCATGATGGCCAGCACTTTGTTCAGGGACATGCCCAGGCCAGGGCTTTCCCCCATCACCCAGGCTGCAGTGGCCCTAGTTGTGAACCTCTTCAACAACGCAGGCCGGGCGCAGTGGCTCACGCCTGTAATCCTAGCGCTCTGGGAGGCCGAGGCGAGTGGATCGCTCGAGGTCAGGAGTTCGAGACCAGCCTGAGTGAGACCCCGTCTCTACTAAAAATAGAAATAAATTATCTGGCCAACTAAAATATATATAGAAAAAAGTAGCTGGGCATGGTGGTGCATGCCTGTAGTCCCAGCTACTCGGGAGGCTGAGGCAGTAGGATCCCTTAAGCCCAGGAGTTTGAGGTTGCTGTGAGCTAGGCTGACGCCACGGCAGTCACTCTAGCCCGGGCAACAAAGTGAGACTCTGTCTCAAAAAAAGCAAAAAAAAAAACAACGCAGAAATGTATGCTCAGAACATGCAAGCCTCTCCCCCTGGCCCCCGGCTAACCACCAGTACCCTATGTTGGTGCGTCACTTTCCAGACCTTCTAAATGGATTTGCACATATACATACATGTGCATCCACATAGACATTTTTTAAAAATACATAAGTAGGATCCTAGCAAACATATTCTTTTGCTAGGCTTTTGTTGTGTGTGTTTGCCTAAACAGGCATCTTCATTCTTCTTCATGGATGCATGGTATTCCAAAATGTGGTTGTATGGCTACACCATAATTTACTTAACCTTTCATCCATTGAAAGGACAGCCACGTTGCCTTTTTTGTTTTTTGCTATAACAAGCCTTGCATTAATGGACTTCAGTGCGTGTCTGTCTTGACACAGAGGAACTGACGTTTCTGCAGGATTAAGACCTGGTATTTTACACCAAATTGTGGTGTAAAATACTATACAAGTGGTGTTGGGCACTTCTATTGTACCGTGGAGGGAGCACAGGATGTCAGCTCAGCCCGTTGTTGGGTCATGTGGTTAAGGTAGTCCACCAGGTTCAATCCCTTCTGTTTACCTGGTTGGCTTTCTACCTCATAAAGTCTTTTAAAGTCAAAGGACAACTTAGGGGAGGTTTAGGTGCTCCTTTCCCCAAACAAACAAGACACCCTAATTTTACTTGGAATGAAAATGTTTCCAGGTGGCATTTATAGCCAGCTCAAGGGGTAGTTGTGAGTGTGTTCTTGGTTGGCCCACCTGAGTGCCGGCTGGTGGCTATAGGCAGCCTGTCTCCCAGGCCTGGGAGGGTCTGCAGCTGGCCACACCCTTAAAGTGGGGCTTTACATGCTTTCAAGAATAAAACAACTATTGACCCAAGTCTACACACCTCACCTGAGCCTGTTTTTCTTTCCTTTCGTAGCCCCAAATAGGATTATTTTCTTGAGAAGTCCACTTCCCGTCATGATAGGAATAAACTTCTCTCCAGCTTGGCAACTCAAAAGTAGCTGCTGTGCTTGTGGCCGGGCTTGGCGTGGTATAGACAAGCTGCCAGTACAGTCCCCAGGGCGAGAGGTGTTCAGAAGGCTTTGGCCACCGCGCTGGACCAGTATAACGGATACTTGAACTCCAGCTTCTTACTCTTGTTGGCATTGGTTGGACAGTAGGCACTTATTGTGAGACAGGAGAAATCCTCACCCAGCCAAAAGCTCTGCTGTTTGACTACACACACACACACACACACACACACACACACACGCCCCTACGTATACACATACATGACATGCGTACATATATACATGTGTAAGTGAATGTGTCATCCTGTTGATTATTGTGGCTGAACCGAGTATCCAGACCTGGAACATGGTGGCCGTGTGGAACCTCTGATTTCTAGTTCAGCTTTAGATCTTAGAGTCTGTCTTCACCCCCCGCAACTGTAGATCAGCTGTTTGTGAGTCAGGTTCTTGGGGGAGGCATAGAGTTTCCTCAGCTGAACTAGAGCCGTGGTAGAGAAGCTGTTCATCTACCCCTCTGCCCCCCATTTTAATCACCTGGCTCTGTTGTGTCTTCCATGATGCTCCTGACCTGGGCCTGGGCTGTGGTTGCCATTGCTTGTTGGGCATTGTGTATGTGTGTGTGTCTGTGACGGGGGTGGGGGACACAGCATGGCACCAAGGGCCTGAAACACAGCCTTGACAAGTCCCTAGTTTTCACCACATATTCTGGACAGACAGAACAGAGGGCACACTTCCACAGGTTTTTTTTTTTAATGGGGGCAGGGGGTCTGTTTATCGTTCTCTGTTTTTGAAGCTCATCACACAAAAACACTCGCTAACCAGAAACTTGGTCACACTGTGTGGCCGTTGGCCAGCCTGTCCCAAGGTGACCTGTTTGGAGAAGCACTGAGGCCTGATGCCTCAGATTAAATGTCCTTGTGCTGCTGCCACAGGGCGTGGCCTGCTTTGTGTGGGTGGGTGATCCTCAGTCCCCGGGCACAGGGCAGAGGCTTATCTCCTCGGAGCTGGAGCCCAGGGTGCATCATGGAAGAACTTTGCAAAAAATGAGAGCCCCAGTCAAAAATCACTCGCCTAACAGCACATGGCTCTGTGCCTGCTCCAGGCTTCCATCTCAGAAGGAGCTTCTGAAGGTGGAGTTCTGGCGAGTGCCTGTCTTTTGTAAACACGGGCCAGTTGGAAGGAAGCTGAGGAATGGGTTGAGGGTGAAGTGAGCTCTGAGGAGCCCAACGGCTTCCCTAACCCCCCACCCCCGCCATAGCCACTGCACAGATGTGGGAGGGAGTCAGCGAGATGGTGACTGAGCAGCCTGGTTAGGGGCCCTGGGTGGGATCTTCACGGGAAGGCTGGCAGTCTGATGATCCTTCCCCAGCCTGGCCTTGGTGGAGGACACATCTGCCTTTCTCTCCTAGTAAGGAGAGGTCTTGAACACAGTGGGGAGCCTCGTGGCCATTTGGGACAGCGAGGGCCTTGTGGTTCCGTATGTGGGACCTCCCCACTCACTCTTGGGGTCCCAGGGCAGGTCAGTGGCTCTTCTCAGGGGCTAGAATCACCACTGGGGCTGCGTCCAAGCTGTGGATGGTTGTGGCAGGGTGGGAGGTGGGCAGGTGCTCCCTGGAGGCTTTCCAGGTATGTGTGGGTTAAGGAGACCAGAGAGTCTGTCTTGGGCCACACCCAAGTATGTGCGGGACCTGTGAAATAGCCAGGAATTTCCTCCTCCTGTAAATTCTTCCTTTGAGCCTTTTCGCTGTCTTTAACTCTTTTATTGTATAAATGCTCACTGAAAAGAAAAAGAATAAAGGAAACTTGGGGCTGTGGGTGGAAGTTAAAGGTAATGGCAGAGCATAAACAGGGGTTTTTGCAGGAAAGAGTTGGAAAAGAGATTGCAAACAGAGAAAAAGCATATGTGAGTCTCAGAACCCTGGGAGGGGCCCACAGGTCATTGGCTTCAGGTTACCAGGAGGGTTAAGGCTGCTTGCCTGAGCTGTTGGCTGGGTGAGCTGTTCAAAGGCTAGTGTGGCTCCCGGAGAGGGTCTGAAAGCTGGGGCCAACAGCACCCTCGTGTACCCGGGCATCATACCAACAACAAACCGCAGCGTGTTTTCATTGAATAAGGGATGATAACTGTGAGTTAATTACGTAGTTGCCACTCATGAATATAAGATGTGTAGAAGTAATGGGCAGTCTGGTCATTTTGCTTTCTGTTGGTTGACACATTTTGTCCTGTCTGCTTTCCAGACTTTCTGCTGGTTTTCTTCTCTTCACCAGCCAGCCGTGTCTGGTTTGCCCGCTCGTCACTGCTGGTGTCCTTGTCTCCACCCCGTGGCCCTTTCCCACTGGGGGTGCCGAGTGACCTGAGGCAGAGTGGGTGGGGACTCAGGTCCCTTCCATCCCATTGCTGAGGCCTCACCTGCTTCCTCCGCTGCCTTGGAAGGATTTTCCTGTGCTTGTTCACCAGTTGCCATTTTTGTCTCCTAGCATAGGTGATGTGGTGGGAGGTGGCTTCGGCAGCAAGCAAGGGTCCACAGGGACTCAAGCCCCCTACAACCATGCATGGTTAGGGTGGGTTCTCGAGGTTTGATTGCCTTTTCCAGAGGGCTGTCTTTTTCTGTTTGCACAGCAAGCCCTTCTTTCTAAAATTACAGTCGTGCATCACTTAACAACGGGATATATTCTGAGAAATGCATTGTTAGGCGATTTTGTCATTGTGTGAGCACTGTAGAATATACTTACACAAACCTACATGGTAGAGCCTGCTCCCTAGGCTATATGGTGTGGCCTGTTGCTCCCAGGCTATAAACCTGTGCAGCGTGTGACTGTATTGAATACCGTGGGCAGTTGTAACGTAATGGTAAGTGTTTGTGTATCTAAACATCGAAAAGGTACAGTAAACATACAGTATTATAATCTTGTGGGACCACTGTTGTCTGTGGGGTCCGTCAGTGACCAAAACATTATATGACGCATGGCTGTGCTTTGACGCATGGCCTACGGTACCAGGGCATTCTCTGGGTCAGTCTGTAGGATGCCACCTTTCATGAAGCTGTAGCATTTTATGTCATGTCCTTTTTGTGACTGGTGGAGCGGGGAGCCCACTACTGTGTGCCGTCATGGGCATTGTGCAGTGTTGGTGGCAAGGCAGGTGGTTGTCCTGAATGACCGTCAGGCCTTCAATTTTAAAGGAAATTCAGCCTTGGCTACTTATAGGTACTGATTTGAAGCTGCCCTGGTGATGGACTGGGTATTACATGTCAGTATTTTGCTTAGGACAGATTACATCATTCTTAAGTTTACTCACTTTAGCCTTTGATAAACTTCAACGTTTATTTCCCTTTCCCTGATCTTTCTCATTGCCCTGAATTATGAGCCGAGTATTAAATTCCTTTGCACATTCAGCATTGCACATGGGCTTAGAAGACAGATGTTAATGTTTATGTGTGTGTGTATGTGCATGTGTATGTGTGCGTGTATTTGCATGTGTATGTACACGGATATGCGTGTGTATGCACACTTGTGTGTGCATGTGCACACGTGGTCAGCCATGCAGCCAACTCTCAGAATAATTGTTGTGTTGGAAGCAAGCCAGTCCCCAGGCATCTGGACAGGTGGCGCAGGCTGCAGCAGAGATGTTTGTTTCTCCTGGTCCTGTGAACCCCAGTGGGGCTGCATCACTTAAAGGCCTATCCCTGTGAGAGCAGGGAAGGAAAGCAGCAGTGTGCCGAGCTGTGGCTGTGCAGGCAGGACCAGCCTTTGTGGTGGAGGGAGGACTCTGGAGCTGAGCTGGAGGGTTCGTACTCTTGGTCCCTGATGGGGGCACTTCATCTGGGGCCATTCTGACCCAAGTATCTCCTCTCCACCTCCATAAAGCAGGGAGCCCGGCAGCCTAGGTCCTGGCCCTGGCCTGAATGGATGGGAACTGAGCTCTTTGGCTGCCGGGCTGAGGGTGCAGACTAGCCTCACTTCATGGACTCTTCCTTGTCCTCTGAGATCTGAATGTTCTGGCCCTCAGGACAAATAGCAGGTGGGTGTTTAGGGGAGCAGGGCCCCAGGGCTTGCGGGGGGTGGGTGAAGGCGCCTCTCCTTTGTGCTTAGTCTGGGAGACCCTGCGGGGGAGGCTGTGGCTTCCTCCTCCTGCCCTCTGGGGACGCCCTGGTGGCCCATCCCTTGGGGTGTTGAGAGAAGGTGGCTTGGTTGGCTGTTCCTGGTCGCAGACTGGGTCCTCCTACACAGGAGAGCTAGAGGTAAACACTGGGTTGCCTTGGCAACCAGGCTGCGCTAAGGCTTGAAGTGCTTGTGGCTAGTGAAGTTCCCATCCTCTTGAGTTTCTAGGATGGGTTTCTATTTTGATTTTTTTTTTTTAATTAGCTTGAATGACTAAGTTACCAAAATGGCTGACCTGGTTCCTATAATTTCTTAATAAACATTTATCTTCCCTTTATAGGAGGAATGTTTCAGTGATTCATTGACTTTTTCTCTTAGGCGGTGGCCAGGCCCTGGTGAGGCAGGGTGGGGGTGGCACAGAGGACCCCCCACTGCCACAGGCAGCAGGGCCACAGGCCAGGAGAGTGCTGGCTGAGGTCCACAGGCTGGAAGCACTTACGTAAACACCACACCAGGATTTTATTGGCTTTAAGGCTGGTTAAGTTACGTAGAAAATTTTGGGGGGATGCCTCTCTCCTTTGGGAGTGTTCAGATGCCCCTAACTGGAGCTTCCAGAAGCCATCGGATAGACCGAGAAGTCTGTCTGAGCCCACAGAACTCCCTCCCCACCCACTGCTGGACTGTCCTGCCACAGGCCTGGCCCTCTCCCCAGAGATCAAGGTGTGAGCTTGTTTTACACCTTGGTGCAGTTGACTTTTTGGTGTTTGCTATTAAGCTCTAACTGCTTGTGCAGGTGGCCTGGGCCGGCTGCACCTGGTCAGTGTCTTCCTACCTCCTTGCTCACTCTCCATGGGCCTAGGCAGTGCCTTGCAGTGGGAGGACACAGCAGCAGTTTCTTGTGTGGGCCTGGCCCTTCACCTTCCGTTTCACTGGGCTTCCCACCCATAAATTACCTTATGCAAAGTCACCCGCCCCATGGAGGAGCCAGGTGAGTGTGTAAGGAAACGGCTTCATTCATTTTATCATCAGTAGGGCTGACCCAGGTCACTCTGGTGGGTGGTGTGTCTTGTGAGCTGCTCTGCAAAGTCACACCCAGGTCTTTATTGTAGGTGTGCAGGGCCACTCGGGGCCTTGTCATGACACTGGCCCTCAGACTGAGGATGTGCTGAGCTGCACTGCCCTCTCTGCCCTCAGGGCCAACCCCAGGCATGGACCTGTGTGGAAAGCCTTCCCCTGCAGCACGGACTGTTGCTGTTGCCATGGGGACAGGGCCCCCCAACCTAGCACTAAAGAAAATGTCTAGATTTGCTGCACTTATTTTCGAACGAGGTTCTGGTGTTGCTTGTTCACACCTCAAGTCTCCCAGCTCTCCGAGTTGAACACCAGACAGCTCTCCCATGGTAGGATGCAGAGCCCCTGGTGGCACCCCCCTGCCCCATCCCTCCTCATCTGGGCACCGAGCCACCGCCTTGTCATCCTTTGTCTCTTTTGTAAAGCAGAAACGGTCCTGGTGACACAACCCCTTTCAAGGATGTATACAAAATTTGATTCTTTGGTGAATTTACTTTTTGTAGTGTTGAAGAAAAAGCTCAAGTTAAACATATTGAAATGGTATTGAAAAGTGGTAAAGGAATCCAAAGCGGGAACACCTTTGGGAGTTTTATGAGATACCCAGTGTCTCTGTGTTTGTAAGTCCTGACTGCCTGGGCTCTGGACTTGGAGCCCCATGTCATCATCACTGCATCTCTCTTCTCAGGCAGCCATGGCGAGTTTGACTCCATGGATGTTGTAGTTTAGTAGCCTTCTTTAGGAGCTTCCCAGTATCTTTTATCAGAGAAAGGCCTTTTTGTGGGGTTGTGCTTTGTTATTTAAATAGAGAGACCAATGTGTCATGTTGATGAGGACCACTGGCTGACTACAGAGTCAGAGCTGGTTGAGCCCACCTCTGGGTTTTCATCTGTAGAGCAGGTCTGGTCATGCTGACCTCTGAGGCACAGAGGAGGGGGTTTATGTGCGGGCCATATATGTGCTTGCATGCACGTGTGATTAACCTGGAAGAGTAGAATTTTTTCCCCTGCAACATTGCCGTGGACACCTGAATGAACAGACGTTTTTTCTGTCTTATCTTTTGAAAAGAAACAGGCACATAGACAATTTAGAACTATTTTTTTTTTAAGTAGATGCTGGGTCATTCCCTAGGATTCTTACAGCCTTCCCAGAGTGCCCTGTGGCAGGGCATGTGGGGTGAGCCTCATGGCATGGCAGCCCCAGGTTCATCCAGCCTCAGCTTCCATGTCTATAAAATTCCCACCTCAGGGATGCTGGAGGATGAACCAAGACCCAGCTGCAGAAAGGCGGTACAGACTGTGAGGTGTCAGGAGCATCCTGTTGTTGCTATGGAGACCCCATTGCTGGGCACCAGGCTGTGCTCAGACTAGGGAGTAGTGGCCTCATCTCAGGTGAGGCTCTTTCCATACCAGGTAACCCAGCCCTCCCAGGTACCACAGGCTGTACCTGGCCAGACTCTAATTAGCAAAAGTAGCTGAACTAAAACCTTGACCTCGAGGTGAAAGACTTGGTCACCAGGCATCAGAGCAGTTCTGGACAAGCCCACCTGTTTGAGGTGGACTTGGGGGTTGCCCCTCCACTCAGTCAATAGTCTTGGACCATCTCATGATGACAGGCGGTACTCTGCCAGCAGGTGGCTATGCCAGTCCTGCTAAGTGACCCCACCCAAAGGGAAGGACTTTCTGAGACAGGACATACTCTGGGCAAGACTTTCTGAAATGTGCGGTCTTGGTCGAGGGTGACGACTGGCTCCTCGGGGAGGCCAGTGCCCTGCTTGCTACCCAGCCTCTCCTGAGGCCCAGGCGCCCTGATGGGTTTTGTAACTGGCAGCCTTTCTTCGGGCCAGAACAACAGAAATCCTGTCTGTAGAAAAACTTGCTTCACTTGACCACTTTATAATAGCTCCTTCAAGTGGAGTGAGCTCGTCGCTGCGATCAGCATCTTAGACGTCAGCAGCCCGGGAAATCCCACTCAGGACTTACGTCTGCTATTTTTGTGTCCTGCCTGGGCTTCTCCTGTTGCAGCAGACATCCACTTCTTGTTTACAGGAGTAATTGCCTTCATGAGCTTTGGGCCATCTGCAGATACATTTTTTTTTCCTTTATTTTCTTTCTTTTTTGGGATAGCAATTCTATGTTTGCAAATATGAGAATTGTTTCCTAAAGGGAAGCACATAAGCATGCTTGAGGCTGGCTTTTCAGCTGTTGAACCACGGTTTCATCCCCCTTTCCTGCTTTCTTTCCATTTTCTTGTAAGTGTGTTTAGCATCAAAATGCTTCCTGTGTGGTCTGAGGTGAATATTTTGAATGACTCTAAGAGTGTTGCCTTGTTTCTCTCCTGACATCTTTCAGAGGGTACTTGTGAATGTCCCACCAAGCAGAGCCTACTTGCTGGGTGGGGGTAGGGGCTGTTCCTGGGCTTGACATTTCCACATCCTCCTGACCTGGCCCCTTTGCTTGGACAGAGGAGGATGCTGAGGCACAGGTGTCATCTTTGTGTGCTGCTCATGGGGCCTTGAGTGGGTCTCTTCCTTCTTTTGCTCTGAGCTGAGCCAGGGCCTGTCCTGTACCCCTACTCAGGGCCTGCCAGCTCAGGTGTCCACTTGGCACCCCCCTGGGAGAAACAGCAGCAAGGCCTGCAGAGGCAGATGCCTTTGGGACTCCAGATATGGCCCTGGCTCTTCCCACAGGCCAGGTGCACACAGCCTCCCAAGCAGCCTCCTGCGGACCCCAAGCCTGCATGTGCACTGTCCCGGGCCTCATCCCCGGCAATGGAAGGGAGACCAGACTTGAGGCTGGTCACTTCAGGGAGAAGGCAAGGAGATCCAATGGATGTGTCCAGCCTTCCGTGGGGACCAGCAGGTGGCCTGGGTGCTCATGGGCCTTGGTGGGGTCCTTGTGCCCACCTGTGCTGGCAGCATCCTGAACTATAGTAATGTGAACTGGATTTTATGTTAGGAGACAACTGCAGGAAATGACCTGGAAACATTTTCTGCTTAAAATGCCCATTGTCATTGAGAGCTGCCGGCTCCAGCTTTCTAGCAGTGTACATGGCTCAGCAGGCCAAGCTGGGTCCTGGGAGGGAGATATTTCAACTGACTGTGGGTCATCGTGACTCCACATGGTCTCCTTGGAAAGGCCCATTTTGCTTGCACAGAATTAACTGTCTCCTGGGTCTTCCTTGGGGGCCCCATGTGGCTGTCAGGCTTAAATATTTCTTCCTCAGGGAGGCCTCTTGTCCCCCTGCCCCTGCCTACACTTTCCTTTGGTGTGCTAGTGGTCTGTCTTTGTATAATATTATGCTTAGTGTCCCTCCTCCCTGGGAGACTTCCCATCATCACTAGGCAGAGATGGGAGAGCCACATGTTGCATGTGGCCCCTGCCGGACTGCTGCTCAGTCAATACTTGTGCACACACGGCCTGGCTGTCAGGGGTGACTTTGGCCCTGGGGGATGCTCCCCAAGCCCCTGGGACAAGCATCCACCAACATCTCTGCAACTGCCTTCTGTTAGACCCTGCTACCTACACTGTCCTCAGCCTGCCTCTCCAGCTCCAGAGACGGGGTGTCCCCCATTCTTGTGCCCACACCCTTGCAGATATGGATACGCCGGGAGGGTGGTAAGCGCCTGGTCTCACGCCCCTCCTTGTGGCAGGACTGGAGGAGTGTCAGCAGAGAGTGGTCTCCTGTGTGTCTCCATTGCCCACCCTCACCTGCATTTTCAGGCTGGAGCACACCTGAGAACGGGCTGTGGCTGGACATTTCCATGCATCCAGCTGGCAGGGGTGCCAGGGACCAAGGCCAGGAATTCCCAGCCACCCAGGCGCTGGCTAGACATGGCTCCTCAGTGCCCTGGCTGGTAGCCTTTGCCTTTTCGGGTGGCCTCTAACCCCACTGTCATGGGCCTGGCCCACAGCAGAAGGGCTCGCTTGCTTCTTAGGAGCTGAGGCCTGGTGGGCTGGGCTGAGGGTGCATTTCTCTCCTGCATGGGGAGGGTTTGGGCTGGAGGGAAGGGAGCACTCCTGATGTGGCTCGCTCAGGATCTGTTCTAAGAATGTTGAGAATGAGTTCTGGTTTTTGAGTCTACAGATTTCTGCTCTAAAGGCTATAGAACCTTTCTTTTTTAAAAAAAATCTCACGGAATCAGTGCAGAATAGAGCTGGGGAGGATGTGGAGTGGGGCAGGAGTGAGGGTGGCAGGGGTTTTGGCCTCAAGCTGCCTGGGCACTCTCCACGTGCACCCAAGGACAGCCTGCAGCAGGGTGGCTGTGTTGTCCAGGGCCAGCATAGGGTCCTCCCTCTGCCCTCTTCCCCCTGATGTGGAGAGGAGGTGGCCAGCTGAGTGGAGTGTGGATGCGGTGCCACAGGTAACCAGGAGAAGGCCGAGGCGCCAGCCCGGCGGCCCCCTGGAATCATCCTGGGCATTCAGCCACAATGCTTCTGGCGAGGTGCAGGCTGGCCTTTGGGCTGGGCCAGGGAGTGCGAGCTGTTGAGGTCTGGGGCAGGTGCTTCCACACTATGGGGTTGGTGTACCCCGCCAACCCTTCAGAGGGTGCTGCCCTGGCCTCCCACCTTTGTGCAGAGGGTGGTCGGGTCTCGGCCCCGCACGGTAGGGCAGGAGACCGTAGTGGGATCCTGGTGGCAGCTGGGGCAGAGCAGGGAAGTCCGGAGGCAGGTGGCTCCCCAGGAGCCCGACTGGCCCTGCAGCCAGAGTGAGAAGCACCAGGCCCAGGGGAGGGAGGAGAAGGTGGCTGGGGGTCAAGGGTGTGGTGGCTGAGATGGGGCTGGCCCAGCTGCGGGCACACACCAGACTCGGCTGTGTTTGTGGGGTCAGCAGACAGTGCTGGGGGGTGGGGGATGTGGGGATTCTTTACTCATTCCCTGAGTGTCACGAGGGGCCTGGCTCTGGCTGGTGCTTCTGTCCTTTGAGGATGTGGTGGCTGTGAGAGTACTGCTGTGTGGCCCACCCCATACGCTGCTCTGCAGGCCTTGAGGCCTGGGCCCTGCGCCCTCACCCTGCTCCAGTTGGGGCGGGCGCCCCTGCCCTGCCTGGGGGCCTCCCTCTCATCTAGTGCCTGCCTGGAGAGCCCTGGGGGTGGGGACAGATCTGGCCTGAGTAACTGCCGTGTGCCTGCAATGGGCAGCGAGGGGACCTGCATGGAGTGTGGCAGGATCCCGTCCTGACACTGGCAAGGAATCCCGAGTGAGTGAGGGGAGGAGGGGGGGAGATGACCCCTACCAAGGCCTCCTCCCCTGCTTCAGGCCCTGCTGTCATCACCCAGCTGATGCCGCAGCCGAGGCTGACACACCAGCCTGGTGTACAGTCTTCAGGCGTTGCTAGTCATGTGGAGTCATGTTTACGCAGTCAGTTTACCAAGGGCAAATGACGACCTCCTAGGGAGGGCTCCAGCTGCCCCCCATCTCCTGCCACCTTTGCCTCTGCTACCCCATGGGCACAGTTTGCAGCCGCTGGTGGGGAGTAGCTGTGTCCTGTCCCTGGCTCTGGAGGAAGAGCAGTGAGCCTGAGGGAGCGCCTGTGTGTGCCAGCACTGGGCACAGGCATGCACGAGCCCCAGGCTGGCAGACGCCTTCCTCAGGTCGGGGTGTCCCACAGCTTGGGCGTTGCCCTCGTGAGCCCCGTCAGGTCCCCACGGGAACCCAGGGATGATCTGCACAGAACACCAGGTCGATGATCTCGACTTGGTTTCTGGGAAGACCACCTGTGTGTGGTTTCCAGAAAACACTTTCTTCCTTTTTCTGAAACTCACCGCCTCCCCCCACCGTCTGTTTTTCTCTGAGTCCAGAAGGGGACCTTTCTGTGGCCTTTCTCACCCTGGCCACGGGCCTGAGCTCCCGCATAGTATCTCGGCCCTTCCCTCCTGCCTTTGGTTCCCTCTAAGCTGCCCCTTCCCCTCTGGTGAGGGGTAACAAGGAGCCCCGGGGCCACAGCCTGGTGGGCTTTCCTCTCCCACCTGCTCCCTCCTCCTCAGTCCCTGTCCGGACCTCAGTCTCTGGGCCTGGGGGCTTCCGGGCCAGGCCCCCAAGGCTCACGCTGCCCCCCAGCTCTCTCAGGGCATGGGGGGCCCTCTCCACACAGGCCCCCAGTCAGCCTGCTGTGTTACTCAGCAGCCGTTTGCTTCCGTATATTCTTTTCTCATTCAAAGGCATCATCACCTTCAACTGGAAGAAGAAATGAAAATACCACCTGTGCCTTGAAACCTTTCAGTTTCTAGACAGGGACATCCCAGGAGTTGGGTGATGGGGCCAGGGCTTCTAGAGCCCTGTGTGGGTTAGTGCAGGCCAGCTCACCCCTCTCCCCCACTGCACCCCTCCAGGCGGGCAGCATCAGGGAGGGTCTGGGGAGGTGCAGACTGGGCAGGTGGGTTGGGTGGGCTGGCAGGGGAGAGGGGCAGCCGGGAGTCCTGAGTCTGGGGGCAGGAGCAGGCTGTGACACCAGGCAGGCCTGGGTGGGAAGCTCGGTCCCCCCACCACTGGCTTCCATCGCTATGGCGAGGTCAGGTCTGTGACAGGGCAGGGCCCCAAGCTCAGCAGGTGGGAGGATTTGATGGCCTGTGAAACTAGAAGGTCAGGCAGCGAGTTTGGGTTTGGATGCCTTCCCAGGCCAGCAGGTGTCCCCCACAGTGCTCTGTGGGCAGCACCAGCCTTCCAAGAAGAAAATTCTGTGGCCCAGCGTGGGAACCACCTGGGGGGACCAGAGGAGCAGCTTCTTTGCACTTCAGGAAGTGCTGTGGGTGGGGAAAGGGGCAGGAGCTGGGATAAGGCTCCTCCCTGAGAGGGGTGGTGGGAGGTGAGCTCTGGAAGTTCCTGGCAGGGGGGCTGCCTGGGCATTCCTGCCTGGGGGTGGCAAACCTTCTGGTACTGGGTGTGCACCAGCCAGGCAGAGGGGACCCTCAGGAGGCCGGGCTGGGGCAGGGCAACGAGAGAGGCAGGGAGGTGGGATCCAGGGGTCATTCTGCTTTGGAAGTGCTGTTCCTGAGAGATAGCCCTCACCCAGGGGGGCGGGCGGGATGGGAGGACACCAAGGTAGCGGAGAGCAGGAGGGGGCAGCATGACTCTGGAAGCCAAGGGAAGAAATGGCCAAAGGGGAAGTGGGTGTCACAGTGGCTGGGCCTGCAGGCACCGTCCTGCCATGTGCAGCTTGAGGGACACTGGCATCTCTGTGCCCTCCACCCCCAACCTCTGGAGTGGCAGGATGCAGGGTAGGGCCTCCTCAGTCATGGCTGTAGTGTTAGCACCTATAGTTATACCATAATGGCGTGGTTTATAAACAACGGAAATTTATTTCTCGTGGTGCTGAAGGCTGCAAGTCCAAGATCAAGGCATTGACAGATTTGTGTTGAAGGCCCTCTTCCTGGTTCATAGATCCTGTTGTCTTGGGGGAAGGGGTGAGGGAGTTCTCTGTAGACTCTTTGCTAAGGGCACTAATTCTATTCATGAGGGCTCCACCCTCATGACCTAATCGCCTCCCAAAGGCCCCACCTCCTAATACCATCACCTTGAAAGCCTGGGCTTCGACTTAATGAATTTCAAGGGGCCACAAACATTCAGACCATAGTACCCCATTTCTCTCTGAACCACGGAGTACAGACAGTAGGTTGGGGTACTGTGTCCTCTGCCGTCCTACCCTCTCCACTTGCAGGGGCTTTTTGTTACCTAACTTGGGAGGGTCATGATCTGTGACTGTCACTCCATTTAGGGGAATCCCAGCACCTGGGGAAATGCTGCTGCTGCTGCCCATTTAAGGGAGGGGAAGCCGACACTGCCTTCCCAGTGCACTCATGACTTCGACACGCCCCAGAGCCGGGGATGGACTGACACTGGCCAACTCACGAGGGAGGCAGGTGTCCTGTCAGGTGGCAGTGGGTACAGTAGTCCTCTCATTGGTCAAATGGCCACCATGCTTGGGGACTGGGCTAAAGAGCCTGCTTGCTTCATGCTGCGCTGACACTGGACCCGAGTCTCTAGGGCCAGGCTAGCTCCCGCCACATGCCAGCCTCTGTGTAGTCACCTCTCCTTTGATATGTCCGTGACTGCTGGATGCCTGAGTGCGAGGGCACTGCCCCTCTTCTTAGTGTCTGGTGGGAGTGGAGAGGACACAGGCTTGTGCTGCAGGAGGAAAGCCCTCCCGGCCCCATGAGGCAGGTTTGGGCCAAGCCTGTGCTGCCGTGCTGTGACTCAGGCCAGCGGAGGATGGGAGCCAGGAGCAGGGGGGCTTCAGGTCCTTGGTGCTCTTTCAAGACTATTTGTCTTGGGGTGGGAGTGGGGGGTGGTCACAGCTCCCAGTGTCCCTCCTGCCAATGTGAATGTGGGTGTGAATTAATGAAAAGCAGATGAGTTCAAATGTCCCTGGAACTCCACATAAAGTTAAATGGTACAATGTAATCAGCCATGTGTTCTTGGCTGAAGCAAAAGTACTCAGAGAGTTGCTAAAGCTGCCAAGTCCTTGGAGTAGCCTTTGCAGAATCTGTGAACATTTCACAGGATGGTGTGCTCTTCCCCACCAAGTGAAGCCCCAGAGAGAATTTCCCCTGACCTTTAGCCATTCCAGAACTTAGAGAGTAGTTTGGCCCTCGACTTCTGTTTTTCAGTCAGTAGGCCCATTATAGGCTAGAAAGCGGATAGGGTCTGCCCGAGTCACAGTGGGATGTTGGGCACCCTGACCTGGGGATCCTGGACACGGAGAAGAGGCTTTGGGACTAGGGAGGGGAGGGGGGCAGCAGGCCTCAGGGCACAGGGGCCCTGGATATCCGCCTTCCAACCACATAAGCCCATTGTTCAGAACCTGTCCTGGGCCTCTCCCCAGCCTGGGTCAAACGAGAACGGCTGTGTCTTGGCCTGGCAGGGGGACGTCTGTGAACTTCATCTCATTATGGATCTCAAAGGAGGGAGTATGTGTGGTTCCAGGCAAGGATGTTCCACATAGCTTCTGTCCTCACCAGATGATTAAAATTTGGAGTGTAGGGAATTAAGTCCCTCCAGGGTTTTGGGTAAAGGAAATGAGACCCAGGGCTTGGTTCCTTGCTCCTGTTTCACTCGCCAAGTATTTTGAGAAGGCAGTTTGGTACATAAGATGGTCTCTAGTCCAGCTTCCTCTACTTTTTTCATGGAGTCTGGAACTTGCACGGGAACTGGCTCTGTATCCCAGCTTTCACACCTCGAAGAATACACAGGGCAGTTTTGGCCTGGGTTCGACCCTCTAGGAGAGCCTTAGAGGTGGCTAGGCCAGTGGAGAAGGTGAGGCCCAGAGAGATCTGAGATGTGGCTGTGGCCAGGCCAGAGCACAGTACTGGCACTCACTGCCCGGGGTCCTTTTAGGGCTGCATGGTTTTGAATAAGTAAGGAGCCTGGCTTGCAACGGCCTTTCTCTTAGAACATGATAATGACATCAGTAGGGAAGCTAGGAGTGGGAAGCATTGGTGGAGATCCAAGTAGAGAATTCCACTTGGATCCAAGTGTCTGCAGGAACGACTTGCTTTTTAAGTTGACCCAAATCTGCCATCCCTGGATCTGGTGGCAGATTCTGAGATGGTCAAAGCCTAAGACACCCCAGTCAACAGTTAGAAATGTCTATTCAGCCCACGGCACGGACTTGCTTTTGGTGTTCCAGGCCAGGGTTAGGTGTGCGTCCTGTTCTGAGAAGGTGCCTTGCCAAAAGACCATGATTTGAGTGCCTTGGTTTTGTTTTTATTTCTAATTGTAAAAGTTGAGCATGTTAATTAAGAGTGATTTGGGAAACAGGGAGGAATATCAATAACTTTAATTCCACCGCCCACAAGTCACCACTGGTAAAATTTGGGATCATCCCATAAAGTTATTTTATGCCTTACGTTTTCCTGCCTTAACATTCTATTATGATCACATCCCAAGGCTCTAACTGGCTTTTAACTTGGCCATAACATTTGCCTGGGGTGCACTCATCTCACATGGTGTCTCCAGTGACTGACTCTTCTGGAGCAGCCTGTGATGGCCACCCATGGTGTGTGCATTCTTGTTATTTCAGCGTGAACTCCTAGGAGCCGCCAAAGGAATGTGCATTTTAGGGGCAAATTTTCCTCTTTTCAGAAAGGAAGGATAAGTGTAATGGCCACCAGCAAAGCATGAAAGTGCCCATGTTCGGCACCCTGGCCGGGGGGGATGGGAGGGTTGTTATTAGATGTCTAAAAGGGTTTTGCAGTGTACAGAAGTCACTATTTAAGTAGAGTTTATGCAACAGAGGGGGCCCCAGGCTGCTCCTTACCCAGGAACTTCAGACTGAATAGGCCTCCTCTGGACCCTCAGGTCTGGTGGGGTTTGTGGTCTGGCCTTGGACATCAGGGTCCTGAGATCTCACAGTCCAGGGAAAGGTGTTTGTGTCACAGCAAAGGCATGGCCTGTGGTTGGCCACACCCTGGTGTTTGCAGGTGGCCTTCCACACTCTACAAGGGACTGGATAAGGAAAGTTGCCCTGGGCTCTGTGTGTCAGCTCTGCAGGCTCTCTGGGCTCCCAGCATTCTCTGTCTTTTTGGGATGCGCAGACCTGGTGGCACCAGTAAGAAGGGAGAGGCTGTGTGAGTCCTTTCTGGCCTAGATGTGGGTGGGACGCTGGCTCTTCAGTTCGCTGGCTGTGTGGCCGGGCTCCCCTCTCAGACCCTCTTTGGGCCTGATTTCCTGGCCTGTTACTTAGGGAGTTTTACTGGGTCGTGTTAAAAGGCGAGTGTCTGGAGGTTTCAGAGCAGGGGCTTGTGGCCTTGGTAATGGGGGCTTTTACAGCCACCGTGCCTGACCACTCGAGAAAGGAAGTCTTGACCAGTTAGTGACTGGGGAGCCTGTCCGAGCTTCCCAAGTTAGCTGTAGGTGCTCCTGAGTGCTGCCTCCATAACCCCCTTGTGAAGGAGGGGAGCCCTGGCTGGCGGGTCTAGGGCTGGGCAAAGTCCCTGCCATCTGGCCTGGCCCACCTGGGTCTGTCCGTGTTGGGCCTGGTCCCGGCAGGGATTGGGCTGCTTCCAGATCTGTTTTCATTTTCAATTCTCTTTCTTGCTAAAACCACTCAGGGCCGCAGAGAACAAACTGTTGTCCTCAGCTGACCTCAGATTCCTGGCCTCAATTGTTTGCCGTTTGCTAATTTTAGCTTCTGATCATTTCCACCCTTATCCTCCCCCCCAAAGGGAGACACAGACCAAGAATAGCTGCTGGGAAGGGGGGCTGCGGGGGTTGTGGCCAGAGTTCCCACAGTGATCTGGCAGGACGTGTGGGGGAGCTTGTGCATAGGCCCGGGGAGGAGGGGCTCTCAGGCAGGCAGGGACCCCCACCCTGCACCGCGCCCCCCCAAACCAAGGACCCTGCACTGCATGGCATCGACCTTCCTTGGAGGAGAAGAGAGACTTCTGAGTCTGTTTCTCCATTTAAACAGAAACCGGAACAGGCTGCTTCTGGGAAAAGGATCCCCGCCTCCCCGCCCCCACAAACAGTCCTGCCTAGCTCACAGACCTAACTGACTCCCTGGAGCCCTCTGCCTTCAGGACCCAAGTTGTAATCTGGGGTCAGACGTGGCAGACATGGCGCTTGGCTGCAGCTGGGCCCAGGAGACAGCGTCAGGCCGGAGGGCCCAGGCATGTCCAGGCCCTGCCCAGCGAGGCTCTGCCCTCCCCGCCATGGGAGTGAGCCCCAGGCCTATGTTCACTGACGGTGATATCCCGGACATCAGCCGGGTGTGCAGGATGGGACCCTGCCCTGGGAGGGTGGACAGAGAAGCAGCTGACCAAACCCCAAACCACCCTAAACCATGGCCTGCGGGCCTTGGAAAAGTAAGAAGGGGGATGGGATGAAGTTTAGTGGGGAATAGTGGCCGCCAGGCCAGGCCCGAGGCCTGGTGGCCCTGTCTGTGGGGCTTTTAAATGTCTGTTGTGAAGAACATAAGATAGACGCCCGGCACGTGCCCCCACCCTGCTGCAGTCTTGTCTCACCTCTGTCCTGCTCCGCTTCCCACCACCCCTCCCTCGGTTGTTTTGAAGGAAATCCCAGACACAATATCATTTTGTCCATAAATATTTTGGTGCTGCACGTCTTTAAATGAAAGCCCAATATGTCTAATTCTAATTCTGGAATCACACGGAGTAAGTGTGGGGCGAAGAAAGCAAAGCCTGAAGTCAACCGCTCGGGACTGTGACTGTTAGAGTTGGAAGTGGGTGGGTCCAGCCCTGAAGCCCCTCAGCTCGGGTCGGAGCTGTTAACGGTGTGACTGGCGGGGCCCTTCTCACCATCCCCAGCCTTGAGTTTTAAGTAGTTGCAGGTAAAAAGAAAGGAACCAGGGCACAGATATTTATGAACTCAAAAGTGACAGAAACAATCACAGTGCTACTACGGTGGCTCAGGTAGGTAAAGGGGAGACCCAGCTGCCCAGGGAGGGTCTTCTTGGACAGTCCCCCACCTCCTGGAGCAGAGGGCCCTGTGTCACCTCCACACACCTGAGGGGGATGGCAGGACCAACACCTTCTCTTGGCTTTGAAGGGGAGCTAACAAAGAGAATGAGATTTTCTGAGGAAAGGCTGGTCTGCTGAGAATGCTACACCCATCTTATTTTGTAAATTATTTTAAAAATTGTGTAGAGTAGTGCACGCGGTAATACAGGCAGCTAAGGATCAAATTGTTCTGTATGTTTTATCATGATAAAACAGGTCACTTGCCGTGTCACCCCCCGGCCCCCAACACTGCCACCACCGCCAGCTACTTCAGCTGCTTCCTCTGGTGTTTATCTTCCGGTCTCTCAATAACATGCTTGCAGGGGCTCTTCTTGACATTTCAATTTTAGGCCTTATCTCTTGACTTCCCACCATGGCAGATGAGGGTGTAGCTCCCTGTTGCCCACCCCCACAGACACACTGCCTGCTCCTCCCCCCGTATGTGATAATGGGATAGGTAGGATTGGGTCAGCAGTGTTGCCATGTCGTGACTGAGTAAATGCCAGTTGCAGGTGACCCATGCATTAAATACATTTCGTTTCCTTTTTTTGCTTGTTTGTCTTGGTGCTGTCACTGGCTTGTCCCCACACCCCTGGCCATGTGCAGCCTGCCCAGTGTGGCCTGTGCAGCATCATCCCCAGGGGCCTAGCTGTCATCCTGAAATCCCCTCCCCACCACCCAGCTCCCATTTCCTTAAGCCCCTGCCTTCTGCTTTCCTCATAGCTGCCTGGGAGGGTACACCAAAGGCCACTGTTTTGAGGCTCACAGGTCTGGAAATGTCTTGATTTTAGTCTAACACTTGATTTATGTTTGGCTGAGTGTCCCATCATCAGTTGGAACGGTTTTCTCATGGGGTTTTGAAGGCTTTGCTGTGCTGTTTCCAACCTCTGACATTGCTGTGGAAAAGGCTGAAGCTGTTCGAATTTCTGACCGTGCAGACCTGCCATACTCTTGTCCTCTCTGGAACTTCTGGGCTCATGCCTTCATCCAGGGCTCTGAGACGTGGATGTGCATGGAGGTGCCTGGTTCAGCTGTTTTCTGCAGTGGGCCCTTCCCTGTAGCAGCTGGAAAACGTCCTTGCCACTTTCTTCATGGTCATCTTACCTCCTGTGTTCCCAGGGCTCCCTGAGGTTCCTTTGATTTGGAGTTGGAGCTACTGGACTGACCTTACATTTTCTTATCTGTTCCCTCCTATCATCCATTTGTCGTTTGTCGTTTTGCTCTGTTTTCTGTGAAATTCTCTCAGTGTTCTCTTCCAACCTGCTATCAGGATTTTCATTGCTGCCATATTTTTCCCTGCTGTGTCTTCACTTTCAAACTCAGGTTTCTAGGCCTCCTTTTTTTTTTTTTTTTTTTTTTTTTAAAGCACATCCAGTTCTTGCCTCGGCCAAGCCCTATCTTATCTGTGAGGATACTGGGGACAGCTCTGGAAGTATTCCCCTCCCTCGTGGCCTCTGCTTCCTCTGAGGTCCCGGGTCTGGACCTCTCGCTTGCCCAAGTTGTGCTCTTCTGCCTTGTCTGATAATCCTTGGTGTCTGCTGATGCTGCCCAGAGGGCTGGGAGCTGGGTGGGGGTCCCAGGCACTCTAGCCCGCTCAGTGACAGTGGGCTCCTGCAGATGGTCTACTGGGCCATTTCCTTCAGGGGTTTCCCCCAGAGAGAAGTCCTCTGCCCCTGCCCAGGGGTTGGGGGCAAAATGGCCCTGCCTGTAGCACTAGGAAAGCTGGCTGGGTAGAGGGCTGGGATGGCAATGTCCAGTAAGCGAGCTGTTCCCCAAGCCCCTGCTCTGGCAGCTGCCCACCCTGAGCCATGTGGGGATCCCCAGTCCACAGCCCCTCCGATGTTGACCCTCCGAGTCAACCTCTGGTCTCTGGCAGGTGTGGGAAGGGAAGGTAGCATCTGTGGGGTTGGGGGGAGACCTCGCATGCACAGCTTCTTTATCTAATGTCCAGTTGCCCCCTCCCTCCCTACCTTCCAACATCCAGCCCACCTGAGTCCCCTCCTCTGCCAGAGGCTCCTGAGCCTTTGAGGGATAATGTGGATTGCTTTTTTGCTTTTCCTGCTGCCTTTCTATTAATAATTTCCAGCTTCCAAATTATTATTGTTGTCCCCTTTCCCTTTCCCGTTGCCTGTTAAAAATCTTTCTTTCCTTGTCATGGGATCTGGGGCCAGGAAGGTGGCAAATGCCTGTGAGTGACCTGTCGTCTTTATCCAGAATTCATGTTTGGCTTTTGGCCCAATACAGGAGATTGGGGGGCAAAAAGGTTAGGGGAGTACCAGGCATGGGTAGCTGAGTTGTCCAGCCTCCCAGGCAGCCAGCCTTCTGCTTTTGTTCTTGCCCAGCAATGTTACCCAGAAAGTAGCTGAAACTACACCGAGTGATATTCTGGAAGCGTCTGAAGGCAGCTCACAAGAAGACAGTTGTACAGGGAAAGGAAGGTGGTCAGGTTTCTCTTTCTCTGATGACAGGCCCTGACGTGGATAGTCCAGGGCTGGTGTGGCAGCCCCAGGGGGCCACAAGAGACCGAGGCTCATTCTTTCTCTGTCTTTGGTCATTGCTGATGTGTGGACTTGACCATTGCCCCCCATGGATGCATGATGGCTGCTGCTTCTACAGCATTGGAAGATAATCCAGGCAGATAGAAAAGGAAGAAGAAAGGGCAAAGGACTATGGCCCTCTTTATCAGGGAAATGCACCCAGTGGCTTCTGCAGAATGTGTTGAACACAATCATTCTCAAAGCCAATCCTAGCTGCAAAGGAGTCGGGAAGGAAGCATATTTGCCTGGTGCAACTGAAGTCTTGTTCTCTGGGGAGAGAAGACAGGCAGTGCGGCTGCTGGGCCAGTAGACACTTTGCTGTTGCTGCTGCAGTTGCCAGACGGCTCCCATGCATTTGTCCTCAAGGTGGGGAGTCATTGATCGAGGAGGTGTCTAGTTGGTAAAGGTGACCACTGTGTGAGCCAATGTTCCCAAAGTGTTTGAGGAACCTCAGAAATCACTTACTTTCTCCAGCATTTATTTTTCTCCTAATAGTAGCGTCTCTCTTAGCTACTTGCACTATCTAAGCAGTATTGGTTTATTACTCAGAAATAAGCCACATGGTCATTGTTGCAGTGATCAAAAAAATGTGAGTGAAATATATTTTCTGTAGTTCATTATCTAAACCATGGTTATATCTCCTTAGGCTCCTCATTGCTATGAGTTTTTCATACTTTGCTTGGTTTTCATGACATTGACAGTTTTAAGGAATACTGGCCAGCTATTTTAAAGAAATGTCCCTCACTTTGCATTTGTTTGATGTTTTCCTCATTAGGCTGGGTTTATGGCTTTTTGGGAAAAATACCACAGAGGTGAAGTGCCCTTCTCATCACTTCATATGTGTGGGGGAATGATATGCATATGACTTGTCACTGTTATTTATGTTATTGCTCAAATGGCCCCACCTTGGCCAGGAACTCTTTCAGGCTGGCTCCTGTGTCCCCTTGACGTGCCCCCCGTCATTTTGGGTTTTTCTGTACTTCCTGACTTTCTGGCATTGTAAGATGCTTCAGGTTCATCTTATATTTTTCCTGTCCCACTCTTAGAATCAGCCATTTCTTCCAGGAGCCTCTTTCCTTTCCTTGGAAAATGGTCTCAGAACCCAGGATCTGGGTGTGGATGTGCTCCTTGCCACTGGGGCATCGCTGTTCTAGCCGCCATCAGCGGACAGAGCTAGGAAATGTGCGTGTGTGCACACTCGCCCATTTCCATTGCTGTGCCTTTACTGATTTCTCTCCATCCCTCTGTGTGTCCACTGAACTAAGCCTGGATTCACACGGAGGTCTCAGCCTGGGGGCTGCCCCAAGGACTCATTCCTCCCCGCTTGCTGGTGTGTAACCCCCTCTCCAACAGTGAGACACCAGCTGTCACCCCCAACATTCCTTCACCTATTTGTTCAAGCCAGCGTACCTGTGGGGCAGTTTCAGAGTTGTTATCCTACTGTACTTGAAATGACAATACTAACTGCATACAGCACGGTTCCTTTCGTCTGCAGGCTTACTGCGTTTAGTCAGAACACATTTTCCCAGTAACACTGTTAGTTAGGTCAGCTCCTACTTCCCACCCCCTTGCAGAGGCCACATCACATGTTTGTAATACAGTGAGAGTCTCTTGGCATAGTCTGTTTTCTGTCCCGGGATCCCCCAGCCTCCTGGCTATTTTTTTGCAAATTGTATATATTAAAAGTGTGACGTGTACAGTTCTATGGGTTTTGACAAATGCAAAGTGTTGTATCTACTACCCTAGTACCAGACAGAACAGTTCCATCACCCTAAAAATTGCCCCATCATTTCCTTTATAGTAGTCAACCACGCCCCAGCCCCCCAACCTCTGCAACCCTTGCTGTGTTTTCTGCCCTTACAATTTTTTGTCTTTTGCAGAATGTTGTATGAATGAAATAGTAGGATATATAGCCTTTTGCATCTGGCTTTCTCGACTTAGCAAAGTGCATTTAAGATTTATCCATTTTGTTGTTGTATCCTCTTTATCATAGAGTAGTATTCCATTGTATGGCTATACCACTGTGTACTCATCTGCAGAAAGTGCTTGCTTTTTTGACGATTATGAATAAAATTGCTGTAAATGTTTGTGTACAGGTTTCTGTGTGAACATAAGTTTTCCATTCACTTGGTAAATGCCTAGAAGCAGCATTGCTGGGTTGTATAGTAAGTCTATGTTTAACGTTGTAAGAAACTGCTAAACTGGCTTCCCAAATGACTGTACCATGTTACATTCTCACCAGCAATGAATGAGAGTTCCGGTTGCTCCATCAACATTTAGTATTCTCAGCTTTTTGTATTTTAGCCATTCTTATATATAGTGGTATCTCATTGTTTTAATTTGCATCCCTGTAATGACAAATGATGCCGAATACCTTTTCACATAGTTGTTTACCAAATCTCTTTTATCTTCTTTGGTTGAGCATTAGATCTTTTGTGCATTTTTAAAATTGGGTGTCTGCTTATTGCTGAAATTTAAGAGTTCTTTCCATATTCTTGACACAAGTTACCTTTACTTTTGATCAGCCTCAACTGAAGAACATTTTTATCAGCTAAATAAACCGGAATCTCTAATTGTGGATTCCAAACTCATGTTCCTGTCTTCCCTTGGTGTTTCAGAAAATCTTTGATAAGGTTGATAGAAATGTCATTCCTGGGCTGTCACCAGCCGTCAGGGCTTGGTGTTGGTGTGTAGCAGACACGAGGGTATGCCCAGAACCAGGGTGTTGACAGCATACTGGTTCCTGAAGCTGGGAAACATTCCCTTCGAGACAGCAAAGGAAAGGGGACTAGGGGACTGGACGTGCATCAGTCCACTCAGCTCGGGAACAATGCTCCTAGCTTCCTTCCCTCTGGAGGCAGTTAGTGATGAGATCCTCAGAATATAGAGAAAAGAAATGGAAGGGTCTGTGCTTTGGGTTCAGCTTGCGTGAGTCCACACGTAGCACTGATCACCTGGAAAAGGTCTTCGCATGTAGCAGTTCATGATCTGGAAGCTTCTGGGGCAGGGGCAGATACCCTCTGCCTTCAGGAGTAACAAGGAATGTGACTCGGGTGTGTGTGTGTGTACAGAGAAAGCAAGTGAAGGAGAGAAACTCCAGAACCCTCATCTGGGGTGGCTTCTGGCCTTCTCTGGGCAGAAACCATTGGTATTTTATTATTGCTGTTTTAAAAGGGACCTTGGGAACAGAAATTTTCAAATGTGTTTTGTAACCCTTAGCAAAAGGAGGTAAAACACCTTTACGAAATTCCTGGTATGTGGCCCTTTTGACCTTTCCAGGCAAGTGTACTGGTATGTGCAAATTAGTGCTCCTTATCAGAGGTCAGGGGAGCTGGGTTTCTGTGGAAGCAGTCTCCATTGTGAGCTGGGGCTTGGGTGAAGTGCGTGTGTGTGTGTGTGTGTGTGTGTGTGTGTGTGTGTGTGTGTACACAACTTTGTAATACAATGTTGTTGCATTCTTCCTGATTCTCCAAAGCAATTCGCTTGACAAATGTAGGCATGCAGAAAGGACAATCACGCACCAATCCCATCTTCCCAAGACAACCTCTGTATTTCCTTCCTGCAATTATAGCTCCGTAGCGTATGCACTTCATAAGTGCACTTGCATGGTGGGCCTCAGCCACTTGGTAGTCTGTTTTCTTAGCCATCCTTGGGAATGGGCCTGTTTATAAGTGGCCCTTGTCTGTGTTTATAAGAACATTAGAGACAGCCAGATGGGCTTCATGTGCTTACCCCTCTTTCCACCCCATCCCACCCAACAGATGAAGCCTGGTTCCAGTGACCTTGGGGGAGATACCAAGGAGCACTGAGTCCCCTACCCCCTGGGCCTCAGGGGCCTGGGGCAGGGAGGCAGGGCACAGGACAGGAATCCTGCCCTGCTGGCTTGTCCCTGCTTTCCCCAGCCCTCCCTGGGCATCAGGCAGACCCAGGTAGCCTCGGGTCTTGGAGTCCCCTGCAAAGCTACTAAGAAAGGGGTCACTCCAACCCTGGGGCTTATGGGGGGCTAGTGCAGAGCGTGGCATCCTCTTTTGTTCATGACTGGCATCCCTGGGGTCAGCTCCCTCAGTGTCCTATTCTGGGCTAGGACAGTGAAGGGCATAGGAGACAGGGTGAAGGGCCAGGCAGGATGTGAGGAGGAAGGGACCATGGCAGATAAGCATGGGGCAGGCGGGTGATAGGAAGGGGCCGGGCTTTGTCTCTCCTGCTCAGTGGTGCAGTCTTTCCACACGGCTGTGTGGATTTCCTCCAGCAGGAGAGGGCTGGATGTGAGGCCTCATCCTCCTGGCCAGATTCCCCCCAGAATTCAGGGGCTGCTGGTACTTTGTGGGTGTCTGTGCCCTGCTGGAGGACTTTGGAACCCAAGGGTATCCCCAGAAGATACTAGGTGTCACCAGCTCATAGTGGGTGAGGCTGGGGACTCGGGAAGGCACTGGGGTCGGTGAGCCTGGCCTACTGCAGGACAGGCCCAGGGCTCTCCCGCTCCTCCCTGGGGTCTGGAGCAGAAGTTCCTAGCACTGTTCAACTGTTCTAGAAAAGACACGTCAGTGTCCGACTTTTTTTTTTTGTTTTTTTGCTTTGGCTCCCTCAAAAACTAAAGGTATTTTAGGCCCATTGTCAAAATGACATACTCATTTTTCTTCTGATTTGTGTGTTCTATGAAGCCAACTCTGAAAAGTAGATTGTTTTGTTATGTTCTGCTGGAACCTTTTTGACTTCTTTTCCTGAGCAAACGGAGCCTGCTGCACACCTGGAACTGGCCAGGTGGCAGGTGCCAGCTGAGGACCCGCCTGGGTCCCCACAGCCCCCTCTCAGCTCCCTGGTTTGGAGCTGCCCAGTGGGCACAGCCCAGCCCAGCTCCTTCCCTAGTCATTGCCTCCTGCTGCAGGGGAACTGGCCACCTCTGAGGTCCCCAGTGGGAAATCAGCCCAGGGGCCCCAGAGTGCAGAGGGTGGGACCTCATCAAGCTAGGGACACACTGCGACTGGCAGGGTGGAGTCTGCGACATGGGGCCATGGCTCCCCCACAGTTCCTCCTCTGCTCTCACCCACTGGGACAGGATGGGAGGGCTGCAGGAACGGCTTCCTTCTAGGTAAAATCTAGCCTGGGAAGCCTTGTGGTTCTGGGCTTGTGACCTTGGTGAGGTCGTTCAGCTCCTCCTCTCTGAGATGGGTTTCCCGTTGACACCTTCCTGTCCCTCAGGGTTGGCAGAATCAGATGGGCCAGCCCGTGCTGAAAGTGAAAGCCACACCAGTGTGCAGTGTGCGCACCCAGCTGTCTGTGCCTCGGACTGTTCCCAGTCCTGCCATTGAGCGTCTGCAGCAGGGCAGGGAGGGCCCACCCAGGAGGCACCAAGGGACTGGGCAGGGGAGGAAATGAAGGTGGGGGAGGGGAGGCACAGGAAGAGGAAGTGGGGCACAATGGTTGCCAAAGGCTCTGCAGAGAGGGGCCCCTCCGTCAGTTGCCCAAAGAGCCTGGGCACAGGGCCCTGGGGTGCAGCTGAGGGGTTGGCTGTGTACACTAGCAGGTGGCCGTGGGACAAGTCCACTTGCCCCACCCCTGCCACGCTACACCCTTTCCCAGAGGCCCTGGCTGACCTTGGAGAGCGCTGTTTCTTTGGCAGGGGAGGTGTGGGCGGCCCCAGATTGGCTGAGGGCTTGTCCCTGTCAAGGAACTGTTGGACTTCTCTATGAGTCTCTGCAGACCTCCCCTTGTGGCAGCGATGGCTGGTGCCACCCCAGCCGTCACAGCCCAGCATGGCCTGCCAGAGGCAGGAACAAGAGGCTTCTCCGTACTGTTCCCCTCTTCATTTCTTCCCTCCCTCCCTCCTTCCTTTTCTTTTTTTGGTCTAAGAGAAAACGCTTTCCCAGCAGGCTGCAGATTCCCTGGTTCCCACTCCTCACCAGCCCCTGCAGAGGGACAGACTCACCTGCCTTGAACTTGGGGTCTGTGCTCTGGTGGCCGGATGGACTTGGCCTCCCAGCTGCCAGCACCTATTCCATCCGCCTGGATCTGTTGTCAGCCCGTGAGGGTTTACCAAGTGGTGTTTTTGGCCAGAGTGGAGTATTCAGGAGCCTGGAGGGGACCTCTGACACATAATTACAATCTGGGAGCTGCTGCTATTTAAATTCTTGGCGGAATATTTGTCATCCACAGCCGTTTAAGTGTGACCCCTTCTAAATTGCTGGGCCTTTCAAAAGGTTTATCAGGGCCCACCAACAGAACCAAGGGTTTATCAGGGCCCACCAACAGAATGTTCCCAGTGTGACCCTGGGCTCTTGAGCCCTGGGGCCCTGTCCTGGGGGCATCTCCTGGAAAGGTAGATTGGATTTTATTGCTACTTTCTCACTTCTACTGGAAGCTACTCTCCAGCTCCCTCTGAGGAGAGTCTGCCTGGGCGACCATTGTTACTTTAAGAGAGCTCTTGGGGTAGTAACAGGAAGTGTGCCGGGGAGTGTCAATACAGAATGGGGGCTGGGAATGTGTGCAGAGTGTTGAATGTCTCCTTTTTAAATTGGCCTTATTGATGGCTAGCATTTTTCTAGTTTGCTATGGATTTTTTGTTTTCAATTTAATTTTTTGAATAAGTAATGCATTTGTGTGTTTCAAAATCCAAAAGACTTAAGTAGTTTTCCAGGGAAAATTCTCCCAACCTTCCTTGTCCATCTGCTCAGTATCCCCCCAGGTAATCTCTGTTCTAACTTTCCTAGGGATTCCCCAGAGCCTCTTTCTGCACAAACAGGCAAACACACACGCAGAGCTTTACTGTGTATCTATCCTCCTGTTTCATGCCTTTTGTTCTGAACCTTGTTTTCCTCACTCAGTGTGGCTTGGAGAGCTTTCCGTATCAGTTCGTAAAGAATTCATTCAACTTCTATTCCCTTATGTGGGTGTTCCATAATTTATTTAACGGGCCCCAGTGGAAGGACATGGATTGTTTTCGGGCTCCTGCTGTGTTGAATAATCAGGCATATATCCCACTTTGTAGGTGTGCAAGTGTGTTTGTAGAATAGGTTCCCAAAAGTTCAGTTGCAGGGTCAAAGATATGCTCATTTGCTGCTTTGACAGGTATTGCCAAATCGCCCTCCACAGGGGTGGTGGCAGTTTGTACTCCCCTGAGCAAAGAACGCCTGTTTTCCTGCAGCCTCTCCAGTGGATAGGTAAAGGGAGGGTTCCAGTGGGGGTGCATTTGCCTTTACCTCCTGATGGGCGAGGTTGAGCATCTTTTCAGGTGTTGGAGAGCCATTTGTATTTCCCTTTTTTTTATAAACTGCCTTTGCCCATTTTTCTATTGGATGTTGTTTATCTTGTTTTAAATTTCTGTGAGCTCTTTCTATAATATATTGGAGGTCAGCCCTTCATGATATGTAAATACTGTTTTCTCTCTTTGTTACTTATCTTGCCTTTGTTTATGCTGACTTTGTCCATGGAGAAGTATTTCATATTTTTGTGTAATCAAATTTAGCAATCTTTTCTTTTATGGCTTCTGGACTTTGATTCATAGAAAGAACTTCTAGCATTATAAAACAGTTTTCTCTTGTTTTCTCATAGAATGTCTGTGGTTTCATTTTTCATGTTAGAATTTTTGACTCATTTAGAATTTTTGACTCATTTAGAATTTAGCTTGGTGTAAGGTGTGAAATATGGGTCTAACCTATCTGGAAAGAAAGTTCCAGGTGCTACCTAGGTGTCCTGATACATTTATTGAACGCCCACTCCCACCCTCAAAGTTGAGATGTCACTTTATCCTGTGCACAGCTGCCACTGCCTTTGGGTCCCATTCTGGTATTTCTGCTCCACTTCACTGGCCAGTTACCAGCTTATGCAATGGTATGTTGGATATTGGTAATCTAGTTCCTCCACATCATTCTTTTGCAGAGTTTTTCTGGCTATTTCTGTTTATTTTTCTGTATAAATTTTAGGATCAAGTTATCCTATTCCAGAACGAAACAAAGCAAAGCAAAGCAACAACAAAAATGCCTACTTTATCTTTACATCCAACATAGAATGTTGCAGACATGCATTTGCCTAAGGTGATTGCCTTGTTGAAACAACGTTCCACCCGAGGCTGTGCTGTGCGTGCCAGTGTCCCCTCAATGCCCTGCCAGCTCTAGCATGTGCAAGAATGGATAGTAGTGTGATCAGCAGCATTAGATCCGAGCACCCTGGGGCAGGGGCGGGGCAGGGGCCCCACCCAGGCAGCTTTAGGAGGAAGAGTGAGCCCTGCCTGCTGTGTGTCCTGTTTGCTACCGTCTGCCTCACGTGCATGCCTCCCAGGGGCCCCTTTGCCCACAGGTAATAACCGTGTATCTCCTCCAAGCACTACTGCACAGCAGGCATGTGCCCGAGTGTATTCTCCCACTTAACCCTCACAGTAACTGAGTAACAGGCTGGATGACAGCGGCTTCCCCAGGTATCAACACACAAGTTGGGGAGCAGGGAGCGGGTGAGGCCAGCTGTGTCCTGGGAGGGTGCACCTCCCTGCTACAAGCTGCATCCCAGAGCGGGAAGGGTCCCCGGTGTGGCTCTGGCTCTGCCACCAGCCAGCGAGTGGCAGCTCTCCCTCCTCCTGGGTCTCACTTCCTTTACTCGTTCAGTGGGTGGGTAAGAGTTTCCAACCTGGACTTTCGGGAGACAGGTCATCTGTATGTCAGCTCCTCGTGGGTTAATAAACCACCAGCATTTGTAGTGACCAGCAGGGCAGCCAAGGAATTAGGAAAGTCCACTCCCCACCACAGAGGATAGGCCTTTCTGCCACCCCAGGGCTGCGTGCCTGGGTTTCCTTGGAGGCCAGCAGTTGATCAGCCCCTGTACTTGGCTGTCTGCTGAGCTGCCCCAGAGTGGGAGGGTGAACAGGCCTCCTGGGGTGAAGAATATGGCAGTCTTGAGGTTGGGTGCTGGAAATGGCCCCAAGCCAGCACCCACAGATCAAAGCCATCTATTGATGAATGATGGCCCACTCACTGGTAGTGAATAGCAGGGATTGGGCACTGTGGCCTGGGAGCCTGGAAGAAGCCGTTTCTCTTTGGAGGGCTCTCTCTGAGTCTGACTGCCCTGCCCCTGAGTCTGACCGCCCTGCCCCTGCCACCCCACAGGCACACACCCACGTGGATTTCTTGGGCCCACAGAGGTCTGCTTTCGTGATTCAGGACACTGCTGTGAAGGTGATAAATCCATCTGCCTTTCCAGGGACCCTGTGGTCAATGAGGCGCACCCTCCCTTCTCCCTTCTCCCTTCCCCCTGCCAGAGGGGAGCTCAGCTGGGCTTACCGGAGCCCGCTGGGGCAGGCACAGTCAGCCGGAGCTGACCAAGCAGGAGGCCAGCAGGAAAGGCTCTTGCCCACTCAGTGCTCGGCACTGGGGAGACAGCCAGAAATGACCCCTCCTTAGAGTACACACAAGAGGCTCAGACAGAAAGAACTGCACTGTAGTCTGCACAGTTGCTGTTGGAGCCAGGAAGGGCCCCTCACTTCTAGGGGGTATTGAGGGGCAGGTTGGCTGCAGCTGGATGGCAGGAGATGATTGGGAGCATGCCCATTGCACAGGATGCCAGAACAGAAGGGAGTTTGTGCCATGGAGGTTTGAGCCCAGAGGTTGGGCTGGAGCAGACACGCATGCTTGTGAGCCGTGGCACTTCACATGGCTGCAGTGGGTCGGGGGCAGGGCCCAGGGCCGGGCACTCAGACGGGGGCTTAGAAGGAGGAAAGTGCCACTGTGCTTCCCTCCTGGCCGGCCTCACAGAGGGAACACGCCTTTCCCGCCTGGGCCTTCGGCTTGGGCAAGAGCTGCATTTGGGACGCCTTGTTCCCTGATAAGATGAGGCAATCGCATTCGGGCTGCTGCTCCGCTAGCCGCTGCCTCGCTGCGGTGCCAGGGAACATTTATGTAACCCGGCCCTGCCCCGCCCCACCATACCCCGCCCTACTCCTTGCACCCCTGGCCCCTGCCTCACTGTGCGCCGCTGCACGCACCCCAAATCCTACGTCTGAGGCCAGATACCCAGGTACCCTCCCTAACAACCCCCAACCTGTGACCCCACTGTCTGGTACTTGCAGCCCCTCCAACCCTGACCCTGCACCACCTGGCCCCTCCCCCAGCCCGCTTTCAGTGGCCGGGCCCTCCCACCACCTCCCCCTTCCCTGCCAGCCCCATTCATAGGCGTTGCACAGCTAGGGCCAGGTGGGCCACTCCAGGCTGCTGAGGGTGGGACCTGGAGTGGCTTTGGTATTCTGTGGGAAGGCTAGGAGCTCCCTGCCAGGGGTCTGGAAGGTAGGACCAGTTTCCCTTCCTGACAGGGCCAGTTCTCAGTTAGACTGGGCCCCCTTTTTGTGAAGTCCTATCATACTGTTGCTGTCTCCATGTCATGTGCCCAGAAGAGGCAGAAGCTAGATTTGAGCCTAGCAAGAAGGACGCCTGGGTTTGTTTACTCCAGTGGGCTCCCTTTGCCCCTTTGCCTTAGAATGGGAAGTGGGCTCACTCCCTGCAGAGTCAGGCCTTGCTGGCCCCCAGCCCTCACTCTGGGTGCCCCTACCCCAGTCTGCTCAGCCACACACACCCTCCTGGAGGCAGTCCTCAGAATAGTGGTTTTCAGAGTGAGGTCAGAGAACACCTGCAGGTACCTGAGACCATTTCAGGGGCCATGAAATCAAAACTGTTTTTATAACAATAACATTATGTGCTCTTCATTCTCCCAAAAGAGTACAGTGGGATATTCCAGACACTACAAGATGTGTGATGGCATCATGACGCTGACAGCTACTGGAATGTGTGCTTGACTGTGGGATTTTTTTCCGTTTTAATTTCTAATATGGTAAATATCAGCAATGATAACCCATGTAAATAAAAGCACTTGGGGCTCCTTGCAAAAAGTGTGAGTGACAGTGGCCTGGAGTATGCTGTTCTCTGTCCGCCTCTCCCCAACCCATTCTTGATTGTGGTGGCTGCTCCCTGTCAGCCTGCTGGGTGCTGCTCGAATGTTACCACTCAGGTGCCGCCTGGCCAGACCTGGTGCTGCCCCTTGCCAGCATGAATCATAACTTCTGTTTGTGGACCAGTTCGTTGGCTGCTGCCTCTCCTGCAGGAGGCTGACAGGGGAATAGAGAATTGAGCAGGGAACACTGTCTGTCTGGGTCAAGACCATGTCCCCTAGGCCAGGCATCGGTTATGTGCTCAAAGTGTGGAGCTGCTGACGCCCAGAGAGGCTGAGAGCTGTGTGCTGGTGGCCATGCCCGGCTTCCCACCTTCCTCCACTCTAGGCTTCCTGGTACCAGCGTCCCATCCCATTGGATGCTGTAGTTCTCTGCAGCCCCAGTATCCCGTGGCCCACCTATAATTTTGCTCACCCCATGTGCTTCTCAGGATTATAAGCAGAAGGACCTGAAAAGGACAAAGCCCCCAGTAAGGGCTGTTAGGAAGCAAGGGTGAGTCTGAATTTGGGTTGGTTCCCCTCCCCCACAGGCCCAAAAGTGAGAAGACCCGGGTGGGATAGCTATGCATAAGAGCAGCAATAATAGCTCACACTTCAGGAGTGAACACTGGGAGCATGCCAGGCACGGTGCCAAGGATGGTCCTGTGCAGCCCCATGGAATTGCCACGTGGACCCCACTGTGAGGCTGGGGCAGTGTATTCATTCATACCCTGTGGCTGCTGTAACACATGACCACAAACTGGGTGGCTTAAAAACAACAGAAATTTACTGTCTTCACAGTTCCAGAAATCTGAAATCAAGGTGCTGGTAGTATGAGGGAGGCTCTGAGGGAGGTTCTATTCCATGCCTCCCCTCCCATTCTCTCCTCTTCTCACACTTGTGAGCTCATCTCAGGACTTCAAAGACCCTTTTTCCAAATAAGTTCACATCCACAGGTTCTGGCGGTTATAACTTGGCTTATCTTTGTGGGGACCATTGTCCACCTTGCCAGAGGCAGTGAGGAGCTTGACCAAGGCCATACCGTCTCTGCATGGTGCACACAGGGTCTAGAGCCTCATCTTTCATACCCAAAATAGTTAATGCTAGACCATTTAATGCTCGACCTTTCCAGGCTGTGAATGATTAATGTGCATTGTATATCTCAAAGAGTGGAATTACCATGTGGCCTTTTTCAAATTTTTCTATTTTTTTCTTGGAACCTATTAACAGTTCATTCAGTGATAACATTTCTTTGAACATGGTTTGGGAAATAATGGACTAGAATATATTTTAAGATGACTTTTCGTTGTTGTCAAAGAAATACATATTTTTTTTTAAAGACCCATACCACAGAAGAGCTTACAACAAAAAATATTCTTACCAGTCTAGCTCCACTCCTCAGACCAGCACCTTTCTTTTCTGATTTAAATTATCTTGGTGGTTACTGTCTTAAATGAGCTGTATGATTTTATTGCTGTTTCTTAATTTATCATGTTTAGATACTCTCTGTTACCTTCCTGCCATGAAATTTAAGGATTTACCTCACTCGTACTCCCCCACCTCCTCCTGAATTGATAATGTGTTATTATTTTACTACTTTTATTGGCTATCCTTATAACTTTAAACCTGTGTTTTACACTTAGATATATCCATTGACCGTACACTATGTGCGGTCCCACCTTTCCCTTGAATCCACATTCTCTGGGGGGCCACTGAGTCAGTTGTATGGGCTTTGTCTATAGGATCAGTTCTGAACACCGACAGCTGGTGCTAAGGCTTACATGACTTACATGACTGTATAGTTTGCTTCTGTCAGCGAGGGCCTGTGCTGGGATTATATTTCCTTCTGCCGCCTCATGGGGTTGCTGTGAAGGACAAATAATGTAACATAGGAAAGGGCCCTAGAACCGAGCTTGGCACAGAGCTCTTGACTGATTGCTCCTAATCATGTGGAATTTTAGTTTGCATCTAATTTGGATGACAACTTTCTTGTATGTCTTCTGTGTTTCCTGGAGTTTCTAATTGCCTTTCTTTTTTTCTTTTAAACAAAGAATAGTAATATGTCTTCATAGTGTCTTGACATTTATCCAGTCTCTTGACCATTCCCTCTGGTGCACAGAGCTCTCTCTTCCTGGAACTATTCCCCTCTGAGTCGTGGTCCTCTGCTCCAGTGGCCTCTCAGGCCTCTGCCTCGCTTTTGTCCTAAGATGACCCTTCACAATTCACTCATGTCCCTGGGCTCTTGGGGTTTTTTTCTCATTTTTGCAGAGTGCAAGAGACATGAACTTGGAAGGTCATGTTCCTTTGTCTTCTAGCATCCAGTGTGACGTAGATGTCTGGTGTCTGTCCCAGCCTGTGGATGACCTAGTATTTGTTTCTTCCCTCCCTCTCTAGTAAGTTTTGGGATCTCTTGTTTTGAGTGTGTTCCGACGTTGCAGAAATTCTGACAGCAGGGCCTTTGCTCACTTATTCTGCCCTCTTCTGTGCCAACCTTGCTTGTGTTCGTCTCCTGTCTTCGTTTTGTATTATTTACTCTGACAGATGCTGTTCTATTATTTCTTTTGTAATTTCTTCTCCATTTTTTCTGTTTTC
Source organism: Lemur catta (assembly GCF_020740605.2). Lineage (NCBI taxonomy): Eukaryota > Metazoa > Chordata > Mammalia > Primates > Lemuridae > Lemur > Lemur catta. Next base: position 18,232,579 of record NC_059136.1, read on the forward strand.
TCACCTGACACCTCCTGATAGTTAAATGTTGAACTCCCTGGGTTGATTTGCTGGCTCTCAACTTTTCATCTCTACTGTCTGTCCAATTGGTTTGAGAAACAATGGTGGCTACCTGATCTCAAATCCCACCCCAACACCCTTTCTCCCCAAAAGTAAGATCAGTAAGGAGAGCAAATGTGACACACCTGGCCCTCAACTTCAGTACTAGAAGACATGCACTGCGATGTTCACGTATTTTCTAGAACCATTTTTTTGCTCTATTTTTCTGGGATATTTGCTTGAGTATATTTCCAGCTTTTCTATGGAATTTTTTTTGGGCAATGATATTTTCAACTTCTAAATGCTATTTTTTGCTCTTTGAACTTTCTTTTTATGGTATCCTGTTTGGTCTATGCATCAAATGTTGTCTCAAATTCCTCCAAAAATGCTAATTAGAAGTTTTAGGTTAAATTCTCTGCTGTTCCCTGGCTTTACGTCCTTTTCCTCTGGAGTTGGTGGTTTTGTTGCACTTGGCCTTTCTCCTTTATGCTGCTGATTTTCCTTGGTTGTCTGACCATCTTTGGGTGTCTGTTTGTGTTCACGATGGGTGGGTGGTATGGATGTCCTCTGCTGGGCATAGGTGGGCCAGCTTCAGGGACTGGCAGTCTGCTTTAGGGCCTGTATGGGGGGAGAGAAGGAAGGGGAGAGACAGGGTAGGAAGGGCAGCTGTATGGCGGCCCCCAATGCCAGAAGAGCTGCATTCTGGGGTGGCAGAGTCTCCCTGAGCAGTTGATGTTGCTTTTGTGGTTCAGCTCACCTGGATAAATGCTGGCCAGCCTGTCTCACTCTGAGCATGGGATGGGAGGAGGGGCAGGGTCCTGACTATAACTGCTCTTCAGTGCTTCCACCCCCACTGTGTTCCATCTCCTCCCTACCTGCACACCCTGCACAAGGTGTTCTGCCTGCCACCCTTGTCTGTCCCCATGCTGGGGTCTGCAGGATCCTGTGGCAATCTCCTGCTCACGGTCACTGACCACGTTGGGACTTCTGTGGGAGGAGCCATAGACCAGCGGTTGGAGAACCTCAGGCCCTAAAAATCTCCCAGTCTAAGCGGGCGGCCCCTTGTTACAGATGTGGCTGAGACGGGTTGGAATGCAGATCGGGCAGTGGGGTTTGGGAACCGCCTCCCCGCACCACAGGGTGCAGGGATCCAGGGCGGGACTCCGGTGGGACCAGCCTGCTGTGGGAGGAGCCATAGACCAGCGGTTGGAGAACCTCAGGCCCTAAAAATCTCCCAGTCTAAGCGGGCGGCCCCTTGTTACAGATGTGGCTGAGACGGGTTGGAATGCAGATCGGGCAGTGGGGTTTGGGAACCGCCTCCCCGCACCACAGGGTGCAGGGATCCAGGGCGGGACTCCGGTGGGACCAGCCTGCGTGTGCTTAGCGGGCCCTGGCCCACACCCACCCCACAGGGCCCGCTGCTTCAGCGCCTGAAGTGCGGTGTCACGCTGGGACATGGTCCCCTTCCATCCCAGTGTGGGCAGGAAGGGCACTGGCCCACCTTCGTCTTCAGCCTGATGGATTTGTCACAGGCTGGTGGAGACGGGGCACGGGGCAGGGGGTTAATGAGAGGCTGGGGTGGCTCAGGGGGAGGAGGGTGAGGACTCGTGGGGCCTGACCGGGGCTAGGCAGGGCCAGGTGCCCCCAGACTGACGCTCTGCCCTGTCGCCCGTCCCGCAGGTGAGAGGCCCTTCGCCTGCAGCTGGCAGGACTGCAACAAGAAGTTCGCGCGCTCCGACGAGCTGGCGCGGCACTACCGCACGCACACGGGCGAGAAGAAGTTCAGCTGCCCCATCTGCGAGAAGCGCTTCATGCGCAGCGACCACCTGACGAAGCACGCGCGCCGCCACGCCAACTTCCACCCGGGCATGCTGCAGCGGCGCGGCGGCGGCTCGCGGACCGGCTCGCTCAGCGACTACAGCCGCTCGGACGCCAGCAGCCCCACCATCAGCCCCGCCAGCTCCCCCTGAGCCCCGCTCCGCGCCTGCCGCCGCCCGCCGCCCCGCCCTCCCTTTTGTAATAAGGAAGAAGAGAGAACTTCAGGAGAAGTCCACGAAAAAACACTTTCTTCACCTCAGGTGTCAAAGTAAATTTGTAAAAAAATCAAAAAGCAAAAAAAATTTCCCAAAACACCTTCCACAAATTGCACAATAGACATGCCCACGAAGTTGAGATTCAGCGGTGTTGAACCCCCATTCTCAGGGATGGACACGTTCCACGAGGTCAGTGAGGACACCCCTTCCTGCCGCCTTACTCTGTACATAGATTTGCACTCTGGAGTTTTCTGTCCAGGAACACAGTGGGGACAGAGCAGGCCAACTAGGCCAGGTGGCACTGGGCATCCGTCTTGCCGGTCGGCTGGTCAGTTGGGAGCAGACGTGGTCACGGACGTTTGTGGTCCTCAGTGGCAGGCGTTCCCCGTCTTCCTGCCTGCGGCCCAGCTCTGGCCGCACAGGCCTGGCTGGGTGACCACGCAGCTGTTTCTGGGGAAACAGGCCCCCTTAGAGGTGCCTTAAGCTGTGGCGCCAAGGACCACCTGCCTCTCAGACTGTGGAGGGGGCAGGTGCCCTCTGGGGCCCTGCCTGCCTTGCTCCCTGCCCCAGGAGACCCCTGGTGGCCCCTCGGAGCACTGGAAGCTGAGCTACAAGCCCTGGCTGGGCCCACTGCTGCACAGCCCAGCCCGGCGAGGCAGGGGCCTGGGATATGCCTGCCCGGGACCCCATTGCTCTGTGTCCCTACAGAAGGCACATGGAGCCCCTTTGCTATCATACCATGTTCTCCGATGGGGATTCTGGTCTTCTAAAAAGATGGCAGAAAGTCTCATTGGCGCATCCAGTTCCGGAGTTCTCCCCCATGGGGCTGCCGTCCAGGCACCTTTGTTTGAAACTATGGGTGAGGTCATGGGGTTGCCTCATCGGAGGGTCTTTGTGAGCGGCCGAGCTTGTGGCAGTGCTTTCGGTACTTCGTAGAGACCCTTCTGTAGCAAGAGACCGGAACATTGTGACTTGGAACTTTTTAGGAGTGGCACAGCGGATGTTATAGGAAATGCTGTCGGGGAACATATGTGTGTGTTGTTTCCTCCCCAGGGAACACCAGACAGAAAGTTGTGGGAAACATTTTTCTCAGACCCACCGTGTCCCCAGCACAGACTCAGCAAATCTCCAGCCTCCCCATGTCCCCTGGATCCCTCATCCCTTTCCCTGCAGCTTCTCCCTGCCCTGCCCGGGAGGCCCCAGGCCACACCCAGTCTGTGGCACATTAGGACTGCTGAGGGTGCCCCATGGCTAGCCTTTTCCTGGTAGGAGAGGGGGAGCAGAGAGCTGGGGTGCTTGCTCCCATAGCCCTGGCCTGAGCTAGCTGGGGTTCGAGCCCTGGGCCAGATCGGTCAAGCCATGGTCCAGCAAGTTCCTCTGCAGACACCTGGGGTGTCCACCCCAGCCTGCAGCCCAGGCACCACCTTCCCTTCCTCCTGAGAGTTGGGGCCTGTACATACAAGGTCCCAGGATAGAGTATGTGTGTGTGTGTATGTGTATATATGTGTGTGTGTGTGTGTGTGTGTGTGTGTTGGTGGGGGTGGGTGGGTTTGGGGAAGACTTGGGTTATCTTGTAGAGATACCCATTTCAGTGGGTACTCATTTTGTTGAGAAACGGCCCTTGGGACCTCAGAGGGCCATAGGTGGGCTTCCTGGGCCCAGAGTGCCTTGGTTGTGGCCATCCTGCTTCCACTGGCCCTGCCACGGCATGGGGTGCGCATAGAGAAGCCACAGAGACCCAGGCCCAGCCAGTACCCACAGCCTCTGGCCGCTGTTTCTGGCTGGCTCCAGAGTGGATGGGTGCCCTCTGTCCACAGCAGCTGCGCAGGTGGCAGTGTGTTCCAGGTGCCCGTTTCTAACTACCATGTGTCAGCTGAGATCAGCTAATGGCATGGTGGTGGCTTCGGAGTAGCACAGTGGGCACTGCATGGTGGTAGGAAGGGGTAGCCCCCATCCTGGTCAGATGCAGAGCTGGCCAGCCTGGGTGCCATGTTGCACTGGGGCTCTAGGACAGCCCTGCTTGCATTTGGTCTGGGAGAGAGAGTTGATATGCAGTAGGGACCTTGACAGAAGAGAGCCCTGGGTGCTTGGGGTGCAAAGATCTTCATGCCCGGTTCCAAAGTGAGGTCCCTCCCAAAGTTGTTTCCGTGTGAGGCAGAGAAAGCCACACTCTGAACACATTTCATGTCTCAGGAATTCACATTCCAGGTTCAGGAATTTTATTCCAAAGTCCTTTGGTGCACTCACCGTCCAGGGTTCCGGAAGGCAGGGAGAGGGAGCGGCGTGTCCCCGGAGGCACTCCGCGGGAGAAGCCAGTGCTCTTGAGATCTGGATCTGCCCACGGTGTCTCGGGAGGAGGTTTCCTAACTCCACATTGTCTGCACATAGGAAGGGAAAGAAAGGACTCCAAACCCAGTCATCTTGGAATAAAAAAAATAGAGCTGGTTTGTTTTAGAGCAGGGTGGGGGGTGGGGGAGGGAAGTGGGTGTTGGCTGTTTCCAAAGAGAGCACTTAATTTAATTTTTCCTCTAAATGACCCAGGGCTGTTCCGTCTGATAGATGGAAGGGTAACATTGCCTTAAAACAGAAATATGCAGGAGTTGGCTATTTTTGGCAAATGAGTGTGTCTTCATTCCCAAAGTGGTTCTCGTGTAATGTCAGGGTGCGGTCCTTAGGCCCAGCCTGGCCTGGGAAGTGGGGACAGGGCACCAGGAGGGAATTCCCGCTGGGCATTCCTGGCCAGACCCTCTTGAATCATCTGGGGCTTAAATTCATCTCACTTGAAAGGGGGAGGGGGGATCCATAAATCTCAGGCTCAGTTCAGATGGTTTCTCACTAGCAGGTTTCCATCTCATCGTGAAATGGGGGGGTGCCTGTGTAAGAGGGTGGTGGGCCTCGGAACGCCGCACCCACTGAAGCAGTTACACAGGCAGGACCCTCCTGAAACAGCCTTCGTTTTCTTCTAACGTGTAGAATGTCTTCCCAGCCTGGGTCTATTTCAGGGTCTTTCATTTTTGTGGTTTATGGCCATGCTTGCCGGTTTCGGTGGGTTTAAGGAACCCATAGGGCTTGTAGAAATAATAGTGAAAACTCGAGTCTTTATTTTGGGGCAGACTTCGGTTCTAGCGGGCCACAGGGGCAGAGATCTCAAAGTGAAGGTCGCCTGAGTGAAGGGAGAGTTCCCTACAAAAAGGCCTAAAATTGACTCTGGGCTCAGCCATCAAGGGCGGGGTGTTCAGTTCATGTCCCGAACAAGAAAGCCCCTCTTTGCATCAGCCATATTAGGGGAACACTGGCAGCTCCCCAAATGCCTACTGAATCCTACAGCCATACAGAAAAACACAGACGAACACAGCCCTTTCCACAAAGAGCCCTGGAGTCCTCTCCTGCTGGGTGCTATGTAGGAGCGGGCAGTGATGCCCTTGAAGGGAACGTGGTCCTGGAGGTGCCTTCCTGTGTCCCACTGCACCCACAGCACTTGAGGTGCAAAATCCCGTCTCCCCGACTTTATTCCAAGGCCATGCGTCTGTGCAGGTGCAGGATTTACCACAGTGCAGCCTCCAGGTAGAAGCACCTGTGTCCCTGTGACCCCAGCCAGGCTTCACCACGCCCTGGGCCACTGCTCAGCCCAGTGAGGGGAGATGCAGGGGTGGGGTGGGCAGCGAGGCTGGCCTCTGCTACGGTGGACTGCACAGGGTCCTAGCACTCCCTGGGGACCTCGTTCAGGACCTCGGCTGTGCCACCCAAGAGGAAGATGTGATCTGAGCAATAGCATGGCCTCATTTCTGGGCTCCTGGTTGTGGCTGTGTTTACAAGGCTACCTGATTATTTTGACTTCTGATAGATGTCACTTTTTCTTTTTGTTTTTTAAACCCACCATTTAAAGAAGGTCATTTAGTCAAAGACACAGTGCTAGAAGGTGTAGAGGGTGTGATGTGTTGGTCACATTGTAACCAGTAAGAAATGCTTTGTAAAGTTATCCACATCTTTTCCTGTCCAAAGTTTCCATATGCGATTCTGGTGACCATATTTTCCAAAGCTGAAATGGAGATGTAGGCTGATGGTTTTTGAATTCAGGATCACCTCGGGGAGAACCAGGTCCTATGATTCTGATTTCCTGATTCTGAGGCTTTGAAGTTTTGTCCTACACACATTCCAGAGAATTTTGTACCAGAATTTGGATGTACAATCCAGCTTACTACTGATAAAGGCCTGTACACCCTTCGGGGCGAGGCCCTTCCTCCTGCCTGCTGTCCCAGCCCTCCCCAGTCGGAAGAGTTGAATGTGGCAGGAGACAGGAGCCTGTGTCCACGCTTGGTTTCTACTGACCCCTTATCAAGATGACTTGCAGTGTGGCTACCTGGCCCTGCCCAGCCTCTCCCTTTCTCATACAGCTTTAAAACTTTACTACTTTTATTTAAAAATAAACAGGCTGGGAGAAAAGTAGCGTCCCCTGCCCTGCAAGTCATGCCTTCCAGGGTGGGGAGTGGAGTGGAGGCAGGAAGGCCTGGGGGTGGGCGTGCAAACAGCTTTCCCCCAGGGCTCGGCCTTGTTCCCTGGCCTCTTCCAGAGGACCTGCTGACAGGCCACTGTGCACGCTCATTTGGAAACCAAGTGTGTGAGCTGAATACCTACAAGGACACTCACTCAGCACAACAGCTGGCCTTAGCTGGCCGGCTCCCTCCCCAGGCTGCCCTCCCAGAGGAGCAAGGGGAGCGGCTTCCCAGCGTGGCTCAGACCCCATGCGGGGTCACAGCCCCAGTGTCCATTCCAGGTCAGGGTGCCTGACTCTGGGTGTGTGAGTGGAGACTTTGCTCCCTGGCCTCACCCTAGAGAGGCCCCTTGTGCCGAGTGCTGGGGACCCGGGGCTCTGCACAAGGGGAGCTTTCTCCTGAGTATCTGTACAGTGTCCGGCTAGGGCTTGCTGTGGCTCCTTGGTGGCCGGGAATTGTTTGTGTGGGTACATTGGATGCATACAGCGGGGTCTCAGCTGCTCCAGGTCCACACAGGCGACCCCTTCCCATCCAAAGTCATTGGAGGAGCTTCTCTGGAATCGTTTGCCAAAAGCCCAAGGCAGAATCCAAGGGTCCAAGACCATTTCCATGGAGCTCGTGTTTTCCTTTTCCATAGGAACTTTTTTTTTTTAACCAGCACCCAACCATGCTTCCGAAGGCCACGTTTCATCCTTCCTGGATCACTACAGTGAAGTATTACAGTTGTACAGTTCCCAGTCTGGCCTTGGCTTGCTTGGATAAAACTTTGTATGTATTTTGTATGGCATAGATTCTATATTGTAATGATGTCCTATGCAAAAGAAAAAAATTAACGAAATTGTAAATTTTATTGTTTTAACGTGTATGCATGTTTAGTGACGTTTACATTTTGAAATAAAATTTATGATTCATTATTATATTTGCTGGAACTGGTTCCTTTGAAGGGTGTGTCTTGCAGAGACTGTGGGAGGGGAAGGGAACTGAAATGGACAAATCCAAGCAGTTGTAATTGGCCAAGGGGCAGAAACTCAGCTGGAATTGTGCAGGCCTTATGCTGGGAGGAGGCTTTGCAGGAGAGCTCTTGTGGAGAGCGGGTGTTCTGGCTTCCATGCCTGCCTGTAGGAGGCTGTTTCGGCTCATCCCATTGCCATGCCTCTGTCTATCCCAGAGAGCAGAGAGGAAGGGACATGGCAGTGGCAGTCTCCCCCAAAGGGCACAGCACCTTTCCCTAAAACACCCCCATAAACACCTCAACTTCCTGTCCCTGGGTGGCAGCCACATCTCTCAACCCCAGATGCTTGCCCCCTGGCGTTTCTGCCCAGAGTCTAGCAATCACCCTGTTTCTAGCTACTGAAATTCCTGCACTGACCCCAAAGTGCACTGCAGCACGGACTGGCCCGGGGGCCCTGGGGGGTCTGGAGAGTAGGAATACCATAGCCCATTTAAGTCTCCTGTGATCATTAACTGCCCCTGACTGTCCCTAGGGCAGGCGATGTCCTCAACAAAGGCAATAGGAAGCCCAAAGCTGGCAGGGGGAGGCGGGTGGAGGGGGTCTGGCTGTGCCTGGCACCCACTGCAGCACGTGGAAGGAAGGTGCAGGCGTGGCCTATGTTCTCAGCCCCACCCAAGGGCAGACCCAGGGCTGCTCTGGGCCATATGCTGTTCTTACATGATCACCTGCTATTCATAGGGTAAATAAAAACCACCAAGAAATGTGAAATATATTACATTCCTAACAACTACAGGCAATGCAGTTGATCCGAGATAGATTTTCCTGGAGCTCCATGGAAACAGGCAGGCCTTCCCTGATCCACGTTGTTTTCTGTGCCACAGATGAGAAGGAGGAAATGCATGCACCCAAGTACGTACTGAACCGTCATAAAAACAAGTGCACAAGTTTTCAAACAAAGGGCTTTCTGGTGCTGAGACGTTTGGAGCCCATTCTTGGCTGGAGCATTTTCCCAGGACAGCCACTGTTCCACCTTCTCAGGCACATTTCCTTATTGCTCAGGAACTTCCCCAGATAGAGCATGGATCTGCTCCCATAAATAGTTGTGTGTTGAGAGGATCCCAGATGCTTAAAAAGTATTGACAGGAAAGAAAAGCAACCCGTCAGTTATGATGTCACTGCTGAAATGTGAAAGAGGTTATGAGTCTCTGCAGGGGTTCCTTTCTAGAAGACTGGGGGGCCCAGCATTCATGGGGCTCCCATCTCAGGAACTGGGAGTTTCCTGAGGCCTTGAGAGGCCCCCAGTCTTATAGAAGGAGAAAACTGCAAGCAGTAGGTTTTTCTGGTGTTTAAAAAGCAAATGTAATTGAGTAGCATGCACAGAGCACATTTTCTTCTCATTGTCCTAGACCAGATGACAAAGGTGCACAGAATCATAAAGCCGTTCGGGGAGGGGGTGCAGCTCTGTGGCCGACAGGACCTCTGTGCTGAGCAGAGTGGCTCGGCGCCCTGGAGGCAGGCCTGAGCGGTCAGCCTCAGGACACTCCTGACCCCCCTCTGCATTTTTATCAGGACTTGGATTCAGAAGTCAAATTTGTGGCAGTTAGGTGAAGTGCTGTGGCTGGCTGCATCCTGACCAGGTGAAGAGTGGCATCTGGTGGAGGGAGGGGGTGTCCTCTGGTCATTCAAGAGGGCAGAGCCTGGCCAAGGCTCACAATTACCTCTGCCTCCTTGAAGAAGGACTTATCATCACTTGGTGCTGGCCTGCAGGCAGTGAGCTCCCCACTGCTGGAGATATTCAAGCAGAAGCTGAAACACTGCCTGCCAGGAATGCCACAAAGTGATTGTGTTCTGGAAGGAAGCATAGTAACTGTAGGCAAAGGAAGGGCCACATTATTTTCTCAGGGGACTTACTGGGGCACGATCGCCAAGATCCTCTGAAATGTTCTCCTTCCGGCCTGTCAGTCAGGTTGGAGTGTAGACTGGCCTTTGGTGGGTAGGGTGGACTGCAGAGGGCTTTGAATAACAGGTTAGGCAGTGTGTGATTTATTCTGGGGACTCAGGTGGCTCGATCTCCCCAATCAAACCCCATCCATGCCACCATAAAATTCCTGCATTGGCACCACTCCTGCGGTCTTCTAAGTGGAAAGAAGTTTAGGCCAGGAAAGGCACCCAGCCACGCCTGGCAGGGGTACTGTCTGCACCAACTGTCCTCTGCCGTCATGGATCAGAGGTCGGGATTTCACAGCCACAGCCCACAGGACATGCAGGTTTGGACAGAAGATGGGAAGCACAGGGTCTCTATTAATATCCTATTGCTGCTGTAACACATTACTACAAACAGTGTCTTGAGGCAATACGAGTTTATTGTGTTATCTCTCTGGAAGTCAGAAGTGCAAAACGAGTCTTACAGGGCTAAAATCAAGGTATCAGCAGGGCTGGTTCCTTCTGGAGTCTTTTCTTTTCCGGCCTGTAGAGGTACCTACATTCCTAGGCCCGTGGCCCCTTCCCCTGTCTTCAAAGCCAGCAGGGTAGCATCTTCTCTCCTCTCTGACCTCCTGACCGCCCTGCACTAAGGCCCCTTTCGATTCTACCAGGCCCACCCAGGGAGTCCAGGATAAGCTCCCACCTGTCCCAGCCTTCTTCCTTCCTGCACCCCGAGTCAGGCTGCAGCTAGAGAAATGCAGGGCGTGAGGAACTCCTGCATGGGCGGGACAGCGCGCAGCACCGCCAGCAAGTGCCGCAAAACGTGGTTGAATTAAACTGGACTGGGCATTCCTTCCACCTGTGGTTTGTCCTTCATAGTATTTCCCTTCAGTCATTCAGCCTTGAAAAGTAGAACTAACAATGAAATAATCATCACTTCACTGCAGTCTTTAAAACAGACCGATCCTCAAGGACCTGCAGCCCAGTTGACCTGCCACTGCCCGCATGACCCCAACCCGGGGCAGTGGCCACGCGGTGCTGGGGAAAGCACTTGGGTCTAAGCACAGACTCAGCCTGGGCCTTCAGCTCTGAGCACACTGCCCTGCAGCCCTGGGGAGGTCCTTCCCAGAGCCTCACCGTCCTCACTGGGACAGCGGCCTTGGCCATGGTCCAGATAGGGCCATTGTGAAGTTGGCAATGAGGCATGGGATGTCGGGTGCTGGGTCAGCAGGAACTGTGAACCATGCCCAGATGCTCGGCCCCCCAGGGCCTGACCTCCACTCCCACACACTGCTGGGAAAGGGGTCCCCAGGGAGTCAGCCCTGCTGGGCTATCTCTATGTGGATGGGCCTGGGACTGACTTGGGACACAGAGACAGGCTAGGGCACACTGCAGCCCCCTGCCCCAGAGGCCTGCAGGGCTGCCTCGGCTCAGCTGGGTTCTGTGCTAGAACTTGCTGGTTGAGTGACTCCCTTTGAGCACTCTCAGAGGAAGGTATGAGTACCCCTAATTTAGAGGCACAGAGGATATAAGGCTCAGAGAGGTAAAGTGGCCTTCCCAAGGTCACACAGCCGGCAAAAGTCAGGGAGAGACCCTGGTCTGATTGGCCCACTGACCACAGCTGCCTTAAGCTCTGGATTAATTAGAGGCTTATTCTAACCTGCCTGGGGTACCCTTGTCTATTCTCTGGCATTGTGGGGCTGGCCCAGAAGGCTGGTAGGCCCCACGACACGGGACTGGCCACTCAGCTTTTTTCTTGCTGCCGCATTTCCAGGGCCAGAACACTGGCCGGTCTGTGGGTCTGTACCTGGCAGTGTCCAATGCAGTGTCCTCCAAGACAGTGAGCCGGCTGCCCCCAGGGGGACCCAGTCTGAGGCACTCTGAGGCTCAGGCCTCCTTTAGGGCCCTCCAAGCAACTAAGCCTTTCCCCCGCATAGCCGTGACTCCCTGTGCCCTGGCTGCAGTGCCTCTGGGTGCTGCATCCACGCCCCAGACTTCCTGGAACCCGGAGACCAGAGGCACAGAGCAGTGACGGTCATCACCCTCATTTACGAACTTGTGACAGGGCAGGGAGCTCAGCCTGGGTCTCCTGGCCCCAACTCCTGGGTTCATTCTTGACACCTGCCCCATCGTAATGTCTTCTATTCCCAACCTTATAGCAATTGGGTAATGATTTACTTATGAATTCCCCAGGAGCAGCAGGGAGAGCAATAAATACTGATACGATCTGTACAATCAGCAGGCTTCCCTTGCACCTCCTGAGAGGAGCCATCATCACAGACACCAGGAACATGAAGGCCACTGATTGATTTATTACTGTGCTTTGGAAAATAGTTATTGCATGCTTACCCTGATGAACAGAGCCACTCCCTGTCTATTGTCTTTCTCCTGCTCCTTTAACCGTAAACACACTCCAGAGAGTTTTCTGAAATCAACTGCTGGCATGCAAGGGCTGCCCTTGGGGAGAGCAAACCTGGACAATGCCCTCAATGTGTTCACGTGAGGACAGACACGCCAGTGGCTACCCACACATCAGTGCAAAGGTGTGATCGAGAGCTGAGTGCTTTGCCCAGTGGTTATCCAAAAACTGTGCTGCACCAAGACAACAAGCTGCAAAAGGAGCACACAACACACCAAGCAATGTTACGTGCTACTCGTGCATCCCTACCTGCTGTGGACTGCGTGTTTCCCCCCAAAACTCATGGACTGCATGTCTACCCCCAAAATTCGTGGACTGCTTGTGTTCCCCCAAAATTCATATGTTGAACCCTAACTCCCAATAGGATGGCAATAGGAGGTGGGGACTTTGGGAAGTGATTAGATCCTGAGGGTAGATCTCATGATTTCAAAAAACTCATAAATAGCATTATTGCCTTCACAAGAAGAGACCTGAGAGAGATGAGCACTCTCTCGGCCATGTGTGGATACAAGGAGAAGGTGGCCTTCTGCAAACCAGGAGGAGAGCCCTCCCCAGACACAGGATCCGCTGGCACCTTGATCTTGCACTTCCCTGCCTCCAGAACTGTGAGAAGTAAATGTTTGTTGTTTAAGCCACCCAGCCTGTGGTAGGTAGTTTTAGCAGCCTGAGCTGACTAATACCATAGACCAAAGTATGAGCCCACATGGTGAAGGTTAACCCCAAAGTCAAGATGAGGTGACTCAGAAGGGCCCAAGGGGATTTCAGCTGTGCCTGCAACATGACATTTATTTAGGATTTACAGGATCACGTCATTTTATGGCACTTACTTTATCTTATTGTTCTTCACAGATATTGTATTTCTTACAAATTGAAGGTTTGTTGCGACCCTGTGTGGAGCAAGTCTATTGGTGCCATTTTTCCATGTGCTCACTTCATGTCTGTGTTTAACATTTTGTAATTCTTGAAAGACTTCAAACTTTTTCATTATTGTTATACCTGTTACAGTGATCTGTGATCAGTGCTCTTTGATGTTATTATTGTAATTGTTTTGGGGCACCACAAACCTTACCCATATAAGGCTGTGAACTTAATAAATGTGTATGTTCTAATGCTCCACCAACTGGCCATTGCCCCATCTTTCTCCACCTCTCTCCCTCTCCTTGAGCCTCCCTATTCCATGATACACGACAGTATTGAAATTAAGCCAGTTAATAGCTCTACTATGGCCTCTAAGTGTTTGAGTGAAAGGAAGGGTTGCACATCTCTCACTTTAAATCAAAAGCTAGAAGTGATTAAGCTTAGTGGGAAGCATGTCAAAAGCTGAGATAGGCTGAGGGCTAGGCCCCTTGCACCAAACAGTTATCCAAATTGTGAATGCAAAGGAAAAATTCTTGAGAGAAATTAAAAGTGAACACACAAATGATGAGAAAGCAACACAGCTTTATTGCTAATATGGGGAAAGTTTTAGTGGTCTGGATGGAAGATCAAACCAGCCACAACATTCCCTTAAGCCAAAGCCTAATCCAGAGCAAGGCCCTGACTCTCTTCAATTCTATGAAGGCTGAGATTGGTGAGGAAGCTGCAGAAGAAAAGTTTGAAGTTAGCAGAGGTTGGTTCATGAGGTTTAATGAAGAAGCCGTCTCCATAACATAAAAGTGCAAGGTGAAGCAGCAAGTGCAAATGTAGAAGCTGCAGCAAGTTATCCAGAAGATCTAGCTAAGATAATTGATGGAGGTGACTACACTAAACAACAAATTTTCAATGTAGATGAAACAGCCTAATATTGTGAAAAAATGCCATTTAGGACTTTCATAGCTAGAGAGAAGTCAATGCCTGGCATCAAAGGACAGGCTGACTCTCTTATTAAGGGCTAATGCAGCTGGTAACTTTAAATTGAAGCCAATGCCAATTTACCATTCTAAAAATCCTGGGGCCCTAAAGAACATGCTAAATGTACTCTACCTGTGCTCTATAAATGGAACAAGAAAGCCTAGATGACAACACATCTGTTTATAGCATGGTTTACTGAATATTTTAAGGCCACTTTGAAACCTAGTGTTCAGGAAAAAAGATTCCTTTCAAAATATTACTGCTTGTTGACAACGCACCTGGTCACCCAAGACCCCTGATGGAGACATATAGGAGATAAATGTTGTTTTCCTGCCTATTAATACAACATCCATTCTGCAGTCCATAGATCAAAGAGTAATTTTGACTTTTAATTATTATTATTTAAGAAACACATTTCATAAGGCTATAGCTGCCATAATAGTGATTCTTTTCATGGATCTAGGCAACTGAAATTCTTCTGGAAAGGATTTACCATTGTAGATGCCATTAAGAACATTTGTTATTCATGGGAGGAGGTCAAAATATCCACATTAACAAGAGTTTAGAATAGGTTGACTCCAACCCTCATGGATGACTTGGAGTGTCTTAAGACTTCAGTGGAGAAAGTCACTGCAGATGTTGTAGAAATAGCAAGAGACCTAGAATTGGAAGTGGAGTCTGAAGATGTAACTGAATTGCTGCAATCTCATGATCAAACCTTAACAGATGAACAGTTGCTTCTTACAGATGAGAAAAGAAAGTGGTTTCTTGAGATGGACTTTACTTCTGGTGAAGACGCTGTGACCATTGTGGAAATGACAACAAAGGATTTAGAATGTTACATAAACTTAGTTGATAAAGCAGCAGCAGAGTTTGAGAGGATTGACTCCAATTTTGAAAGAAATTCTATTGCAGATCAAATGCTATCAAACAGCATCGCATGCTACAGAGAAATTGTTCATGAAAGGAAGAGTCGATCTATGCAGCAAACTTCATCATCATCTTACTTTAAGAAATGGCCACAGCCACCCCAACATTCAGCAACCACCACCCTGATGAGTCGGCAGCCATCAACAGCGAGGCAACACCCTGCATCAGCAAAAAGATTACAACTTGTTGAAGGGTCAGATGATCACTAGCATTTCTTAACAAAAGAGAATTTTTAAATTAAAGTATGTACATTTATTTAGACATAATGGTATCTATCGCACACTTAATAGAGTACAGTAGAGTGTAAACATAACTTTTATATGCACTGGAAACCCAAAAATTTGTGTGCATCACTTTGATGTGATATTTGCTTTACTGCAGTAGTCTGGAACTAAACCTGCAGTATCTCTGAGCTATGCCTGTATTATAGCTGGGTGATGGGAACAATGGCGTTTGCTTTTCCTTTTTCTGTATTTGCTCTAGGTGTGAAATGTTTGACGATTTGACAGTCTGTGACATGGCCCACAGATGTCGCTCCTGTGTGTCATCTGGGCTCATTCAAGCAGGACTGGAGACTCTCCTTGTGAAGTACAGACTTAAGTGTATGCAAATGGCTGTGACCTGACTGTGACCAGGCTGTGACCAGGTGCTGCTCCCTGCAATAGGCAGAGCTTTGTCCCAAAGTAGGAGCACTGCCAGCGAGTCTGGCACCTGGAGCACAGCCACTGGCTTGGACACAAGCCATCCAACAACACAGAATAAAAATAGAACTGCTTCTGCCAGAGAGGAGAAGGGGCCAGGCACCCTGGGCCCAGGCTTGCTGGGAAGCCTCTAAAACAAAAGCAGGTTTCATTGATAGTAGACTACAGAAGGATGTTAACCTGAGTGCCGGCAGGAGTCACAGTCACCTACCCGGGTCCCTGGAGGCACCTGAACATGGTGGAGGTGGGCAGTTATTTTTCTCCTCACCAGCTGGCACAGTACTCTCAGGTAAGTATTGAAAACTCTTTTTTTCTTCATGTACGCAATAAAAAATGCATGCTTTGTATACAGTTGGCTACAAAACTAATACCAGTGATAATGCTTTAAAAAATGAAACAGCAAAATATGGTTATTATATGAAGAATTAAGCCATGGTATTCAAGGACTTTGGAAGTAATTTGATAATTGGTTTTATTTTTAAGATTTAGGAATTTCGCTCAAAGTAATACATATGAGCAAGGTTTAAAAAACCAAATAATACCAAAGAAAACCCTAATGCGGGAATGTCTCTCTTCGCCCCCTCCCACCTTGACTCCCTTCAACCAGTTCTACCACACAGGGCTAAATCTCTCTCTCTCTCTCTCTTTTTTAAATCATTTCTGATTTTAAATATTTCATTGGTTATTCCTTTAAGCCTTAATGAAATGCTTGTCTTTCTGCTCTGTGATTTATGAGTGTTTGGCAAAATATGCTGGCTTCTTAATAAGAACGATGAACATGGTTGGCCCTTGAACAGCAAAGTTTCAAACTGCATGAGTTGATTTATATGTGGATTTTCTTCTGCCTCTGCTGCCTCTAAGACCGCAAGACCAACCCCTCCTCTTCCTCTTCAGCCTGCTCAGTGTGAAGATGATGAGGATGAAGGCCTTTATGATGATCCACTTCTACTTAATGAATAGTAAATATATTTTCTCTTCTTTATGATTTTCTTCATAACATTTTTCCCCTAGCTTCCTTTATTGTAAGAATACAGTATATAATACATCTAACATACTAAATATGTGTTAATCGACTGTCTATGTTATTGGTAAGGCTTCCAGTCAATAATGGGCTATTAGTAGTTAAGTTTTAGGGGAGTCAAAAGTTACACACGAATTTTTTGCTTCTGTGTGGGTGTTGGCACTCCTTACTCCCAATGTCAACTGTAATTACCTCCATCTCCCCACCCCTTCCTCCCACCTCTTCCCACCCCCTCCATTTACATTTAGGGGGAGTGTTCTAACTCTCCTGTAGGTGCTCTCTGAAACTTTACATAGCACTCTTCCTGCCTTATGTCTGCTGCTACACTTGTGTTCTGTGTCTGGACTCCCCTTCACAGGAAAGTAAGGGAGTAAGGGTAGGGTAGCCCCTGCCTCCACTGTTCCTACCCTCCACCCACCCCAGCCCTCCTCAGCCTTTACTTTTGCAACTTTGTCTGTTGCAAAGGTGGGTCCCAAAGGTGGGAGCCTCTACACCCCTGAGGCTGAGCATGTCACTGTTACTTGTTACTACACAGCTAAACCCTGGGCTAGGGGACAGTTCCTTCTTTGTGAGCCTAAAGTCATCACCTCCTCCTCTGATGATTCAAGGAAGATATTCTTAGCATCAAGAGCAAATAGGGTGAACCCATTTTACATTCTACCTATCACATTTTAGTTTGCTTTATAGTTGAAGCTTAATTTTGTTACATAGATTTTTTTTTCTCTTTAGCTTTTAATTGGCTTTCTTCCTTTTTTTTTTTTTTTTTTTTTTTTTTGAGATAGAATCTCACTCTGTTGCCCGGGCTAGAATGCCATGGCGTCAGCCTAGCTCACAGCAACCTCAAACTCCTGGGCTCAAGCAATCCTTCTGCCTCAGCCTCCCAAGTAGCTGGGACTACAGGCATGCGCCACCATGCCCGCCTAATTTTTTCCATATATATTTTTAGTTTGCCAGATAATTTCTTTCTATTTTTAGTAGAGACAAAGTCTCGCTCCTGCTCAGGCTGGTCTCGAACTCCTGACCTCTAGCGATCCTCCTGCCTCAGCCTCCCAGAGTGCTAGGATTACAGGCGTGAGCCACCGCACCCGACTGGCTTTCTTCCTTTTTGTTAACAGAGTAATAATGTGCCTCTTCCATCACTTCAGTTTTACCCTGTTTTTGTTCCCAGGACCTCCTCCCTTGCCTTCTCCACCCAACTATCTGGCTCCTTGCCCCTGGGCCTGCACATGCCTGGAACTCCACACAAATCCCATGTCTTTCCCTTTCTTAGCTTTCTTTCTCACTTTGCTGGAATACATCCTCAAGTAACTGTCCAAGAAAGGATGCATGGGAGGTGGTTTTTTTTTTTTTATTAAGTCCTTGGAGGTCTGAAAGTATCTTTACTGATGGGAAGTCCAATGCACTGTGGTTCTCAGCCTTTGCAGTGAACATTTTATGTTCACTCTTTGAAACCTGTTAGCCTGTTGCTCTGCACTTTCACGCAGCCATTTCCAAGGGCACGGCATTTTACCACTCTGAATTCCAAGGATCACTACACCTGAAGACACCGTTTGTCTTCAGGTCTGGAATATTTTCCTCTAACATTTTAGTACTAGTTGCCCTCCCTCCATGGTTCTTTCCTTTGTGGGCTTCATCCTATTTGAAGGGGACTTACTGACTCAGCCTGCTATGTTCCTTATCTCTTCTTTCAGGATTAGCCCTGTGTTTATTTTCCCTTTTTCTGCTGTTTTGTTCCTGGAGCCAAAACAAACTGTTTTACTCAAATCTCACTCATCCTCTAAAATGCAGACCCCATGTCATGTCCTGTTGGAGCCTCTCCTGGCATCCCTGTCCCCAGGGAGTGTTCCTGGCACCTTGTCCTGCCCCTCACTAGGCTGCTGGAACGAGAAAGGAGGGAAGGGAGGCAACATTCGCAACCGCGGGACCCTCTCTATGCGGTGGAGGTGGGGTCAGGGTCAGCGTGTGGGGCTTTGCGGGTTTGTGAAGCAGGGCTTTGGGGTACGGCACTGTCAGGGCCATCAGGGCCTCCCAGGGACAGTCAGGGCGAGGGGTGGCGGGACGAGGGGAGGGAGGGGAGAGGAACCGAGCAGGAAGGCCCTTCCTGGGCTTTCCAAAGCTCCAGTGAATTCTTGGAATTCATGAGCTGCTTGCTAGTGAGGATGGTTTTCCGTGGAAACCAGGAAGGCTCGGGATTCCCATCTGGGCTGACAAGTTGAGGCAGCACTGGTGGCAGCAGGGCCAGAGGCAGGGAGACCCCCGGGTGAGGCGGGGTCCTGACGACCGGCCACTGCCTCTGAACCCGACTGGCCCGCGGGTCTAGGTCCGATGCACTCTGCTTTCCCTCAGCGCGACGCCACCGAGCCGCGTTCCGCCGCCAACCGCACGCGGCAGTGGCAGTGGGCTCCCGCGAGCAGCCGGCCGCGCCAGGGGACTTCCGTGCAGGCGCCCTGCGGGACCACCTGCTGCCGCCACTGGACTTTGTATTTCTGGCCCTCCCAACGTCTTTCTGCCCCTGGTTGGGGAATAATACTTTGAATGCACTTTGAGAGCCCCGCCGCCCCGCAGCCACACACACACACACACACACACACACACACACACACACACACACTCTTAATGATTAAAAAACGAAGTTGTGGTTTCGGGTAATAATGATAATGATCATCACTTGCACTGTTTCTTTGTAGTTTGTAATTTTAAGGTGCTTTTACCCACACGACTTCATTTAATCCAGACAATGACCCTGAGACAGAGGGAGGGAGACTCCGCCCTTCTCTTTTACTTTTACAGTCCGGGACGGAGTCTCAGCAGGTCACAGGTCACGTGAGTGTGGGGGCGCGGCCGAGCCTGGGGCCACCCGGGCCCTAACGTACCCCGCCCTTCCCGACGTGGCCCCAGCCCCCACCCGCGTCCTTGTAACCGGCATCCCCCGGGTTCCTGTGGCCCGTGACCACGTATCCTCTGTCCTCCACGCATGTGAGCGTCCTGCCCCTGCAGGGTGTACGAGCGAGCGAGGGACACTGTCTCTTCTTGCCTGTCCCCTCAGGCTGTTGCTGCTTTGCTGCTACCCATCCCCTACCCCTGTCTCCTGTCTCCTTCCTGGGGGTGAGTCAGAGGGTCAGGAGAATCGCCGAATATATCTTGGGGGAGGACCCCTAGAAGGGCCACCAAGGAGAGTGACTTGGGTGACGTTTTTGGAATTCAGGGAAGAGTGCTCATGGTATTTTAGCAGCGACACCCTACCCCAGACGGATCATCAACCCATCTGGGTGCCCACACGCATTGTTACAATTGCCTTCTCCACTACCCGCCCCACCCCCATCCCCCATCCCCCATCCCCTACCGTGACGCTTCCAGGGTGTCTAAGCGGCAGGCGTGGGCGTGGTCAGGCTGCAGCCAGACCCTGCTCCACCTTCCCGCCAGCCCCCACCCTGCTGGAGGTACTGGACTTCCCTGCAGCTTCCTGTGTACAGTAAGCAGCCCTGGTGGCCCGGCCTTTGCCCTTTCTGCTGCAGATATGGGGTGGGCTCCCACTCCCCGCAAGCCTCCGCTCAGATGCTCATCAGAGGCCTTCCCTGAAACCTACTAAAGCGCACTCACGCCATCACTCCCTGCCTCCTCCCTGCCTCACCCCCGGACCTAGGATGCACTGACCCCCGCGGGTCTCAGTGTCGGGGCAGAGGTGCCAACTATTCAGCCCCCTCCCAGCACCCTCTGTTACTTGATCCTCCCAGTAGTCCACTAGTGCCTCTGTCCCCCACCGGGCTCGACCTCGCTAGACTCCTGGGGTCACAGCTACAGTTGCTTCCACCCTCTAGGACCAGCAGGCAGAGCTTTCCCAGCCAGGTTTCAGCTGCCTGGCTGTGAAGATGAGGGTGGTGATAATGAGAGTTCCCACTGAGATCATGTTCATTATGGCCTAGACACTGTTCTAAGTGCTGGACCTGTATCGACTCGCTTCCTTCCCACCACAACCTGGCTTGCAGGGGAGCCAATGGAGGCGTCTGTGGGGAACCAAGACTAGCTGTGTGGCTGGCGAGACTGGCATCCTGGCTCCACTCCTGCCTGCGGGGAGGGAGCAGGTGGCAGCATCTGCCAAGCTTGCCCTCAGTTTGCCCTCGGATCCCGGGAGCCTCCCCCAGGGAGGCTCTACCTTGATGTAGAGGAGCAACATGCAGGCACAATTGTTCCTGGGGGGGCATGTTGTGATGTCTAACATCCCCCCCACCAGAAGCACTGTGCACCCACCAAAAAGCAGGTGAGAGATGGAAACAGAGTCGGCGCTAGGGTGCACTGTTAAGTTAAAGGAAAAAAGGAAGGTGCTAAGTAGTACATAGAAGACGCTACTACTTGTGTAAGAAAGTAGGGGGCACTTCTTAAAAATTGCATATACATACACACACACACACGCACACACACACACTTATTTTTGCAAAAAGATGTCCTGTGTATACGGGAAACTGGGATAGTAGCAGAAGCATTCTCCTGGTGCATTTTTTCTATAACTTTAATTGAGATATAATTCACATATCATATAATGCAGCCATTGAATATATGTAATTCAATGCATTTAAGTATATTCACAGACATATGCAACCATTGCCACAGTTGATTGTAGGATATTACCTGAAAAAGAAACCCTGTACCCTTTAGCTATCACCCCACTGTTCCTCCCCCGAGTCCGGGCACCCACTAATTTTTCTGTCTCTATGGATTTGCCTCATGTTGTAGCATGTGTCAGTGCTTCACTCCCTTTTATGGCTGAATAATAATCCATTGTATGGATATATCATTTTTTAAAATCCGTTCATCATTTGATAGGTATTTGGGTTATCTCTACTTTTTGGCTACTATGAATGATGCCACTATGAACATTTGTGTACAAGTGTTTGTGTGGACACCCGTTTTCATTTCTCTTGGGTGTGTACCTAGGAGTACTGGGTCATGTGGTAATATTGTGTTTAAGCTGTGAGGACCTGCAGGCTGCTTCCCACTGCACCACGTTGCGCTCCCACTGGCAATCTCTAAGACGGCCAGCTTCGCCACATCCTGCCCGGCACCTTACTGTCCGTCTTTTTGATGCCAGCCAGCCTATCAGATGTGAAGAGCTATCTTATTGTGGTTTTGATTTGCATTCCCCTGATGGCTAGGGTACACATTTTATCTATAGTTTTGACATTTAGTTAAATGTAATAATGTCACATCAAAATTAATTTGATAAAATTAAATAAAATTGGAGGAGGTGGGGTGCCCCCAAGGTATAAAGAATTGAGTCCCCCAAGAGGTGCTGCTGCTTGAGGGTGTAGCCCAGGTTCCAGCCCAGGAAGTCTGCCTCAGAGCCTGCTCAGAACCTCCACCCTCTGCCTCCGGGACATTCACCAGCTTTTTTTGGCTGTTATCTCCTTGGGGCCCTTGATACAAGCGTCCCAGGGCCCGGCCCACCGTCCTCTGACTTGGTTAACCCAGCCCTCCCAGGCCGCCTCTTTCTGTTGCCAGCCAAATTCTCCAGGCTGAGAGGAAGACATCTACTCTTTGTCACTGCAGGCTGTGTCCAGGATGCCTGGGCTGGGCACTCCCCCCCTCCCTTTGCCTGGATATGGATGGTCAGGCTGAGAATCCCCTCCGCTCAGCTCCCCAGCACCCCTGAGAAGCCCCTGCCTGAGCAGACCCACTTTTCCGCTTTTCTGGTAGGTCCCAGCTCGACATCAGAAGTGCTGGAGGGAGGGCTACAGGGATGTCCCTGAACATAAGGGGGGTGAGGAGGGGGTTTTGCTGGGAGGCTGGCTCTGGGAGAGCCCATGGCTGGTGAATGGGGCTTGCTCTCTACACAGCTTTGTATTGGGGACCCAGGGAGGGACTGGGATACTCCTGTCCCCATGTCTGTGCTGCTGGACATCTGGCTGGGGAAGGCTGGGGCCACCAGACAGCACAATCAACTCAAGACTGGTACAGCCTGGGTAGGGAGAGATGACCAAGGCTGGGGGGACTAGACTACCAAGCAGCTATAATCAGGTGTCACCAGGTGGGGGGAGAGTCCGCTAGGTGCCATGGAAACAAATGTCAGCTCTGCTAACAGACAGGAAGTCCTGGAAACAAGTCCAGAACTGAATAAAGCAGTAAAGAGACCAGTGTGGAGCCACCAGAGTGGGGACAGGGAACATCTGTGAAAAGCAATAGGAATTAGGTGACACGTCACTGGTGTCCAGGGAATGGCATGGGAGGATTTGGCCTCTCTGCCTCATGGAGGGGATCCACAGAGCAACTGAGTGGCAGGCTCAGCCCCCCAGCCAGCTCCAGGCAGGACCACCCCGGACGTTAAACCCTCGGGTAGCCGAGAACCTACCGCAGCATTCCTCCGAAGGTGACTCTGATACCGTCTTGGGTGATAAAATTGTAGAATTGTTCATCCAGATGCTAATGAAAATCAAATCCATAACTTTAAGGTTGTTAAACATGTGTACTTGGTCTTTTCAGCATTTGTCACATTTAAGACTATCTAGAATCATAGATCAGCCTTGTAATGAGAATTTAAAGTCATAATTGAGTAATTAATTTAGACTTGAGATTTTAACTTGAAATCTAAGTTCTTATAAAATACTGGAACATTAGAAAACTTGAGTCACCATATTTTAATGTATTAGATTTATAAATAGTACTTAAGTGCTTGGGAAGGGTTTGTCATTGAGACTATTGAAGTGCTGTACTTAAAAAGCAAATTGAAAATTAAATGTACTAATGTAGTTCATTCACTGCGTTTAAAGAGATTTAATTAACAAAACATATGGATGGACCAAACATAAATCAGTGTCTCCTCCACCCTTTGTGAAGTGATGGTGAAAATTTTCTAGGCTTCTTCATAAAATAAGAACATTAATAAATTGAATTTAAAAGTTTAAGCAAGAACTGGGCCTTTACATTTGCAATTTTAATGAATTGAATGTTGATTTTAAAACTTTTAAATTTAAGATAAAATAAACTCTGAATTTTGTGCACAAAATGTGCCCTTAGAAGACATCAACACCCTCCTGTTGAGCTGGGGCGGAGTCAGGGCTGTGGGGCTTTCAGGGATTCCTGTCACTGCTGTGGCACACGGGGGCTGGGGAGGGGCTTTAGGGTGACCAGGGCTGCCTGGCCACAGGCACGGGCCCACAGCAGTCTGTCTTCTGTGGCTGTGTCTTAAGTCCATCTCCATCACAGCCAGAGAGGTCATTTAAATTGTCACCCTGCTTATTCCCACCAATGTGTTCCTGTCACACTCGGCATGAACCCCACCTCCGTGCCCTGACTCCATTGCCCTCTCTGTCCGTCTGTCCCCGCCTCTACCCCTCCGCTGCCATCCGGCCACCCTTCTTGTCTGTCCTTGGAGTCGTTCAGGGCTCCGGTCTAGAGACTGCACTGGCTGCTCTCCCCGCAGCCTGCTCCTTCCTGCAACCTGCTCGTGCTGCCTCTCCTCTGCAGAGGCCCAGACCACGAACGTCTGAAGGAGCCCCTGTTGCTGCTCACACCCCTTTATCCTCTTTTCCTTCTCCCCTCACTGCCCTCTCTTTCTTGTCTTTGTTGTTGTTTTGCGTGTTAGCTGTCTCCTCCATCACAACGTTGAGTGTGTGCAGATGCCTCCGCCTGGCCTAAAGCCGTATCTGATACCTGCATGGTGAGTGCGGAATACATACTCACCGAGTACGTGAATGAGCATGGAACACCCGTGAGAAGCACCATTTTACAGGTGAGAAAAACCAAGGCTCACAGACTCACTCGGCAGAGCTGGGGTCTCTCTGACTCATGGAACCCCATGTGCCTGGACCTGTGGCGGGGGCTGGGGGGTGGGCAGAGGGAGTATGTATTTGGGTGAGTTCACGAATCTGCCCTCAAGGGACGGAGTGAGGCTTTGTCAGGGAGACCACAGGGACACCATAGGGACATGAGGTACTACTCCAGAGGAAAAGACACCAAGACCCAGGAGATGCACAGAGTTGGCACTTGGTAGAGAAGAAACTGGTCTGTGAGATTCCAGGGCAGAGGGCATGGTTGGCGTTGGGGACTGACACTGTCTGATGGCTGGTTTGCCTGGACGTGGGGACACAGAAGGCAGACAAGGTGGTGGGGCCCAGTGAGGGACTTGGGACTCTGCCCTGGAGTTTGGGGGTAGGGTGAGGTAGCACTTGCTGCCTTTTTTAGCCAGGCTAATTGGGCGGGGACCCAAGCTGGGCCATGAAAGGGCATCCCATCAGCACTGACACGAGGGCGGAGGCAGTGGAGGCAGAGTGCGGTGGCTTCCTGCTGTGCTGGTCTGGGGCTTATTGGAAGCCACCCCACCTCCACATGGCCCTTCTGTTCCTTCTCTCTCTGGCGGGCAGAGGTTGCAGAGTGCCCTGTTCTGTCCCTGCTTAGACACTTGGCACTGCCTTTCAGGAAAGGAGACCAGACACAGAGACAGACCTCTACCCCCTGGCCTGGTTAATTCACATGGGACTGGGGCTTCCAGCCTGTGAGCCAGGTAGTGGATCTGACCCCAACCTGCCCACACGCCCAAGTCCCACCACTGGTGAGAGGGGTGCATTTAGGCAGGTTAGGAGCTCCAGGGTCAGCCTGGCTGCAGTTTATAAAGAAAGGGAGCCCAGGGGGAGCTCTGGAGTAGCTTTGGGAGGGAGAAGCCCTTGGGCTGCTGAGCTCGTGGTGTGGAGGGAGTGAGAGTGGGATCCAGGACAGGGGGTGTCACACCACAGCTGGCACCAGGCTCCTCTGCAGGGCATGTTAAGTGGAGTATCGGGCTCGGTAAGTCTGGGAAGGGCCCTGGTATTCCAGCAGGTTCCCGGGTGCTGCAGTTGGAGGAATGAAAGGAGATGGGCAAGTCCGGTGAAGTCTGTTGCGTTGATGTGGAACTTGATGCGCCCCCTCCTGCTCCTAAAACCCCCAGGTCTGGGTGGTGGTCCTGAAGTTACAGGGACCTTGGGGAAGGGCCTGGAGTTTCTGAGTGATCCTGGGTGGCCCCCAAGGGAGAGGCCCTTTGTCCCTTCCGGCGTTTGGGGCAGTCTCAGCCTGGCCAGGCTCCTGGAGGTGTGGTAGCCCCTTGCCTATCCTCCAGCCTGTGCAGCCCTGGGGGACACTAGCTGGGAGTGAGGGGCTGGGCCCTGGAGGCTCTGGGCTGTGAGGATGACTCCAGGTGCTAGAAGAAAACGGGGACCGGGTGACAGGGTGTGGCAGGCTTTTTGCCCAGAGGGATGAGGTTGAACCAGGGGCCGCAGGGTGGAAGAGGGCTGGTTGGGCGGGAGGGCACTCCTATGAAAGCCTGGAGCCCTGCTTGGGGGGAAGGGTGGGGCAGGAACCGGTGCCCTCCCCGCCCCCCACACCCGGTGGACACCCTCCCTTATCCAGTCCAGGTTTCTCTGATGTTGCCATTGGGACAGTCCCCAGGGTCATTGCCGAAAAGGTTTGACAGGGGTAAGGGGCGACTGGGGCATGCTGGGCGCCCGGAGGCGGAGAGGGCGGGGCAGGGCGGGGCGCGCGTGGCGGGGCTCCCCACCCCTCGGCGCAGGCTTCCCTGCACTCGCCCAGAGCGTAATCACCGGACTGGGAGCCGCGCCCACCGCCAGCCGCGAGCTCCAGGCCCCGCGGCGATGCGCTCAGGCCTGGGGCGGTGGCGCCCTCTCCTCTGTGACGCGCGCCGCCCAGGCTGTGTGCCAAGGGGTTCAGCCGCCTTGGAGCGGGAGGGGCGCGCGGTGGCCAGCCAACGTCGTCTGCCTTGGAGCGAGGGGCGCCGGGGATGCTCTGCATCCCACCAGCTTGCCTGTCCTGGGAGGTTCCTGGACTTGTTTTCCCTTTAAGGCCAGGGCTACTTCTTGGTTTCAGCTCTGACATCTACTAACAAATCCTTTAACATCCCCGAGCCTCAGTTTCCCTAGCTATAAAATGAAGATGGGTTTGTTTCGGGGGACTAAATGAGCTAATCTGTGTACAGTGCCAAGCCGATCTTATTAGTGACATTATTGTAACCAACCATTCCCAGTGGCCAGCAGCTCTTGACACATCACAAATGTCAGAGGGATGAACTTTACAGATGAGGAAGTGGAGGGAGGAAGAGTTTGGAGCTGGCTGTGGGGTTCCCTTCCCCCATCTTCTTTCATCTTTCTCCCCCTCACCTCCCAGCCCGAGGCCCTTTGGTAAGCAGCCTCCCTAGGAAAACACCACCTCAGAGCTGCCCTCTCCACCCTGAGTTTATCTCAGTTTTACAGGCATCTGTGGGCTGGGCAGCCCATAATTAGCCTAATAAGGTGCCTGCTGCTCACAGGTCTGTGCTGGGGCTCTGCTGATGGCTCTCCACCAATCTGCCTGATCTCTCGGATAAGGCCCTTGCCCAGACAGGCTCCCCACCACAGAGCACATGGTGCTCAGGCTCGGGTGGGCCGGTAATCGGTGGTGTTTTCACTGCTCCCCAACCCCCGAACCGTAGGGAGCCCAGGCCTCAGAGGCATGACCACCTCACCAAGGAAACAGCCCAAGCATTAGGGGACAGGGTGCACTGGGACAGAACAGGTCAAACGCCCGTTGCATTGACAACACTGGAAAGAAGCAGCCAAACCAAAGCAGCTGCTGGCATTTGCGTGCCGTGGCCAGGAGCACAGTGGGCAGCGGGGGAGCTGCTGTGGCGCCAGGTCCAGCCCCACAGCTGCACCCAGGCCCCTGGCTGGTGCCTGTTGCAGGGACATGCTCAGTGCCGCTGACCCTGCCCCCAGGGTGCCCCTTGGAACAAGGTCCCACTGGCTCCTGGGCCCCGACATTGAAGGAGTGACCCCCCCATCCCAGGGCTTGAGCTCGGGGCTCTGAGACCTATGTGGCCACCATGTCCCCCAAGTCACCTTCGTCCCCAGGCCACAGTGGCACATCAGTAGTCTCCAGCGGCTGACTTTGGAGCAGGACCCCAGGCCCTGGAAGAAAGCAGGAAGTGAAGGCTGTTGGAGCCAAGAAGCAGGAAGAGTCAACCACGCTGTGGGTGCCCTGCTCCCCCGCCTCCCCAGGCAGCCACAGGCGCCCCGTGGGCGGGCAAAGCCCGCAGCCAGGCCCTGCTGGGCAAGCCCTGCTGCGGACTAACACTCGCCCACGCAGTTCCCTCTGATCCACCCCGCTGGGCAGGGCTGCGTCATCTGCTAGGTTTTCCCTAGAGGCTGTGCCCAGGGAAGGTTGGCATCACCCTGACCAGAGTGTCCCTGACAAAGCGCGAGCCCCCTCACCCAGCCCTTGTGGAGAGCGTTGTGCCGGCTTCCCTGGAGGAGGTCAGCACCAGACAGGGAAGCAGAGCAAGCCTCCCCCCCAGCCCCGGGCCTCAGGTGCCAATCCCCCTCTGGGAGGAACTGGACTCCCGCTGAAAGCCAGGGGCCCCTCAGACGCTCAGGTGTGGGGGAGACCCACCTGGCAGGGTATCCGTGTCCCTGAGTGTTCTGCAGTCAGCTGTGCCAAGCCACCAAGGGTTTCCCAGAGCCATCCTGCCACGCAGGTGCTAAAGTCTGCTCCCCGGGATGCCTTGCCACTCACTGCTCTGGGTCCAGGCCCAGGCCTGCGCCCTCTATTCCGAGACGAAGTTCAAGGTTGCCGAATCCTGTGCTACCCTTCCTCCATGGCTGGCTTTGGGACAATGGCTGTGGTATCGGAGTCAGGGCTGGTTCACCTTGGGTGGGAGTGCCAGGGTGGGGTCACTTGGAGGCAGAGGGGCACCATCCCTGGGAGGGAGAGTCCTACAGTTTAGGGGCTCTTTGTGCATGCTCGCACCTGCCCTGCCCGGTCTGCCAGGGCAGGCCATGGGGAAGGGCTGAGAGCCTGGCTCTGGGCTCTGGGTTTCTGCCACATTGGGCCCCACATTTCAGTGCCTCGTCCTCTCCAAGGCCCCTTTGACTGATGGCTCTCCAAAGCTTCAGCTGTCCCTCTTGGAACTTGGCTTCTGCCCTTCAACCAGGGGCTTCCCACTGGGGAGGCGAACTCAGACCCCAAAGCTGCCATCAGTGCTGCTCAGACCCACAGAGCCTGCAAGCCGCTGGTCTCTGGCCAAGCCAGACTGAGGCCACCCCCACGCTCCCACCCCCACCGGGCTTCTCGACAGCCTGCCTGCCCGCAGCTGAGTCCCACTCTCTCCTCCCATCCTTACATGAGATGCTAAAATGTGGGGACAAAATACTTTTTAAAATGGTTGCATTGGAGGGACGGGCGGGGGTACTCGTGAATTGTTTTCTTCTTTCATAAGCAGCCTTACTAGCATCACGTGCTGCAGCAGGACTGATGCATAGGGCCGGATCCCTTGGGACCCAGCAGGAAAATGGATGAGAGGACAGCTTGCTAGCCAAGGCCCTGGGAAACAAGTTGTTTTCCATTTCCTTTCTCTCTCCCATTCTGTTGCCAGTTCAAACTGACAGTCTCCGTTGATCCCAAAATGTTTGAGTACAGATATGTCCACCGATTCCCCTGATTCTTTTAGACTTTTCTACTCTGAACAAATCTGGGCCAAGATCTTTTGTCCTGGTCTGGGTAACTCTGGACAATGTATTCAAAGCTAAAGGCTATGATGGAACTGGGTGTCTAGCAAATAATCGATGAACTGTGCCTTCAGAATTCTTGTCTCCAGACTGAGGGAAATAAAATCACAGAGGAGATATGGCACCTGACTAGGCTCCTTCAGAGTCCCACCATATATGTCCCCTTCTTTAATAATGAGCAGGTACATGGCTATCTGGACCAATTCTGGCCAATGGGGTGTGAGTGACAGTTTCATGAAACAACTTCTATACTAGGAAGTAACTTTAAAATAAGTGGGTGGGCCCTTCCTTTTTCTTTCTCTTTCTGCTGGCTGAAATGTGGACATGATGGCTGGAGCTGCAGCAGCCATTTTGGACCGTGAGGTGATCTTGGGCATGGAAGCTACACACAGGCAAGCACAGAATAGATAGAGCCTGAGTCCCTGTCACGGTGTAGCCTCTGTAACAGACCTGGACTTCCTACCTTCTATATTGAGTAATCTGCTGTATTGTGTAAGCCACTGTTGTGTTAGCCTTTTTTAAAAATCCATAGCCAGAGATAATCCTAACTGATTCACCACTCTCAGAGAGTTTACAGACAATTATGTTTCTCATGAAAAAAGTTAGCCAGTGATTGTAAGTTATCTTGTTGGACTGGAGCACTGTAGCTGAGGGAATGAGCCAACCCATTCATTTGTGGGATGGCTCTGTCCTTGTCAAGGAACAGGACTCCTCCCACACACCGACGTGTTACCACGTGTATAGTGATGACTGAGTGTGCCGCAGGCTGCGTCAGCTTAGGCAGCCAGAGGAAAGTTTTGCTTCCCTCCCCTTTCCAAATTCCCTGGAAATGGCCAAATAGCATAATCTCAAGCAGAGCTGAGAAGTGGAGTATCAGTGGCCCCGTGGCTTTCACGGACTTCCAGAAGATAAAAACAGACATGACCACATTGATTTTTAAACCAAAGCAGAAGCGACTACATCCCAGTAAGTATGCAGGAGAGACGGTATGTGGTGGGAGGTGGGGGCTTGGGCAGAGGTGCTACCCTCCCTGAGTACCCTGGAGAGGCTCCAAGCTCAGGGTCCACAGTTGGAGAACAGTAGGCAGGTGACTTTACTCAGGGGTGTGGAGGGAGGGATTGTCCACGGAACAGCAGAGGGGGCTCTTTACCTGCCTCTAACCCCAGGCTCCACCAGGCCTCAGACAAAGAGGCTAGCAGTGCTGTGTTTGCTCTAGGATAGAATTAATGATATGCCTGTGCTCTAGATTGAATATCTATGTCTCCCCAAAACTCATATGTTGAAATCTAACCCCCAATATGCTGGGATAAGGAAGTGGGGCCTTTGGGAGGTGACTAGGTCATGAGAGTAGAGCCTTCGTAAATGAGATTAGTGCTCTTATAAAGGAGACCCTGCAGAGCTCTCTCACCCCTGCCTCCACGCGAGGACGCAGCGAGAAGATGGTCCGCTATGAACCAGGAAGCCCTCACCACGCGCTGAATCTGCTGGCACTTTGTTCTTGGACTTTGCAGCCTCCAAAACTGACGAATAATTTCTGTTGTGTATAAGTCACCCAGTCTATGGTATTCTGTTATAACAGCCCGCATTGACTACGACATCTTGTTAAGAAATTGAAGTCAACCTGGAAGGAGGGTTAGTATCCACCAGAATAAAGCCCTCATTAGTCTGGTCCTTTTGTGGAGATGAGGAAGCCAGGCACCCTCTAGTGAAGGCCGCCAGGTGCTATGACTCACCCCTCCATGCACGACTGGAGCCAGCCTTCCCAGGAAGGGGAGAGGCCTGCTGAGTAAACAGACCCAGAACCACAAAGGGACCCTTGCCAGCTATCTGTAGGCATCAGCCTCGTCATTCCTTTGTGTATGTAAACAGGCAACCACGGAAAATAATCACACAGGACACAAGGAGCAAGATGAACGAAAGTAACAGCTGGCCCTGGAAGACATAGGTAATAGAAGTTAGAAGTCATGATTAACATCTCTGGGATGTTGGAGGAGATACTGCATCCATGAAACCAGACCAGGAACCTAGAGAAAGGGGAAATCAGAGAATAAGAAAAAGTTCAGAGATTAAAAATAGATTGTCAAAATTAAAAACACATCAGGAAAAGGATTGGAAGATATAGTCAAAGTAACTTCCCAGACGTAGGGCAAGAAGACAAAAAGATGAAGAGTCTGAGAGGACAGTTAAGAGACGAGTAGCTTCAGTCCAGGCTGTACAAAACGTGTCTAGTAGGAGTTCAGAAAGAACAAACAGAAAAAAATAAGAATGGAGGGAAGTGCATTGGTCCCTATTGCTCTAAACAATGACCACAAACTCAGTGGCTTAAAACAACACAAATTTATTATCTTACAGCTATGGAGGCCAGAAGTCCCCAAATCATGGTGTCACCAGGACTACATTCCTTCTGGAGGCTCTAAGAGAGAATGTGTCTCCTTGCCTTTCCCGGCCTCAGGAGGCTGCCTGCGTTCCTTGGCTCATGGCCCCTTCCTCCGTTTTCAAGGTCAGTGGGTGTAGCATCTTCCAGTCTCTCTCTATGACTGTGAGCCCTCCTCTGTCACCACATCACACTCTCTCCTGTGCCTTCTGTCACGTCACCTTCTCTGACTGGCCCTCTTGCCCCCCTCTGATGAGGACCCTTGTGATTAGGTTGGGGCCACAAAAATAATTCAGGAAAATCTCCCCGTTTCAAGATTTTTAACATAATTGCATCTGCAAAGTCCCTTTTCCATATAAGATAATATATTCATAGGTTCCAGATATTAAGATGTGACACCTTTGGTGAGCCATTATTTTGTGTACTACAGTGGAAAAGAAAGAAATGGCGGGAGAATAACTTCCCAGAGCCGAAAAGGAGGGAAATTTTTAAAATTTAAACTCACTCAAGTTATTTAATAGAATGATTGAGAAAAGATAACACCTGGGCACACTGTCATGCATTATTAGAAAGCTAAGGGAAGGGGGTGGCTCAGGTCACTGGCCAAGGAATGAGCTGAGCGTCAGGGTGTGCTAGAGAGAAATATTATAATAGAAGACTTCCTTCAAGGCCAGAGGGAAAATGATCTTGACTTGAAATGATAGAGCCAGCCAAATTATTAACAGAGTATGAAAGCAAAGTACCTTTTGATGTATAAGAAAGCATTTTGAAAGGTAACCTTCCATTAACTTATTCTGAGGAAACAGAACTACTTGTGAAGTACGCTGGCCACAAGAATGTGGAAATCAAGAAAAAGAAAAATAAGGACTTCCCAAACGGTAGAACTAAATCAGTATTACAGTGAAAAGAGATTGTATACGAGGAGTACAAAGATGATTCAATAATAAGAAATCTACTATTAAAACTGACCACATTAATAAGTTGAGGGAGAGTTAGGTGATTATCTCCACAGATGCCAAGAAAACCTTTGAAAACATTTAACACCCATTAGAACTCTGAGTGTTGAAAAAACAGATAGATATGTGTTTACCATGATAAATATATATATATGCGCATATATATATATATATATATATATATACACCTCAGTCCTAAATTTTCTTAATGGGGCAACAATAGAAACATTCTTACTAAGGTCAGAAATAAGGCAAGAATTTTTAAAATTCTATTACTTAACATATTAGCAATATAATCAGATTAAGAGAAAACAACTGGAGACGTAAGACTTGAAAAAGAAGAACTATCTCTTTTTGCAGAGGACAAGACAGTGTGCCTGGAAAACCCTAGGGAATAGTTGGTAAAACCACCTTAAAGAATAAAAGGATTCTACAACACAGGAGGTTGTAAAATTAACAGGCAGCGATTAATAGACTTCACATGTTGCATATATTATATAATTTGTACATATGAAATTAAAAGTGAAATGTATCCCACCAGATACTCACAGAGAAGACCAAGGAGACTTTTGAGAAAGTGTCCCAGTGTTGCAGGTCGCTTCTCCCCTCTCCTCCCCCAGCTCTACCACTCATGGAATAAATGCCTTAAAACCCTGGGGAGGAGGAGGGCAACAAATGGTATCATCCTTATGAGAAGTGGAAGTAAAAGAGTTAGCAAAACAGCCCCCATCCTAAACACAAGGTAACACTAGAATTTGAAGTCTGTTATAACGTGAGGATAACCATAGCAACATTAAATCTCAAACCCAGCCCAACTTCTGACTAGATTAATAGAACCCCTACATTAAAGACCTAGCAGAAGGAAGGGTGTGCTCATTTCCAAGCATGAAAATTATTTACCTCAGTCTCTACTGCCTAATGTCTGTTTTTTTTTTTTAACAAAAATATGAGCCATATGATAAAGCAAGAGATGTTGGAACTGTCTGACAAGGAATTTAAAATAATAATGATTAATATGTTAAAGGCTCAGCAAGATCAGATGGATGATTTATACAATTCTAGAACCCTCATCCAATTACAACAAAATGCATGTTCTTCCCAAGTACACATAGAACATTCTCTGGGAGAGACCGTATGCTAAACTATAAAGCATACCTCAATATATTTAAAAGGATTGAAATCACACAAAATATGTGTTCTGACCACAATGGAATGAACTTAGAAATCTATAGCAAGAAAATAATTTGGGAGACTCATAAATATGTGGAAATTCTATAAAACACTTCTGAATAGCCAGTGGGTCAAAGAAAAAATCAAAAGGGAAATCAGAAAAACATTGATATGAGTTAAAATGAAAACACAATACCCTCAAACTAATGGAATGCAGATAAAGCAGTACTCAGAGGGAAATTTATAGGTGTAAATGCCTACATTATGAAAGAAGAAAGACCTTAAATCAACAGTCTGAACTTCTAACTTAAGACACTAAACTTAAAGCAAGCAGAAGGAAGAAAATAATAAAGAACGTTAGAACAGAAATTAATAAAATAGAGAATAAAAACCAATAAACATAATAGAAAAACAATAAAGAAAATTGGTGAAATGAAAGGCTCGTTCTTTGAAAAGCCCTACAAAATTGATCAATTTTTAGCTAGATTGACCAAGAAAAAAAAAGAATGCTCAAATTGTTAGAATCATAAATGAAAGAAGGGATATTACTATCGACTTTACAAAAGAAGAAGGGATTATAAAGGAATACTAGGAACAATTGTATGCCAATATATTAGATAACTGACGAAATTCACAAATTTCTATGAAGATACAAACTACTGAAACTGATTCAATAAGAAATAGACAATCTAAATATATCTATAGCAAGCAGAGACTGAATTAGTAATAAAAAACTACCCATTAAGAAAATCCCAGTCCCAGAATACTTCATCACTGAATTCTACCAAACATTTAAAGGAGAATTGACACCAATTTCTCACACACTAAAAAAAAAGAAGTGGTAACACTTTCCAACTCTTTATGAGCCCAGTATTATCCTTATACCAATACCAGACATCACAAGAAAAGAAAACTACAGACCAATATGACTTATGGTTATGGATATGAAAATTCTAAACACAATAATAGCCAACCAAATCCAGCAAGATATAAAAAGAATTATACACCATGACCAAGTGATATTTATATCAGGAATGCAAGAATGGTTTAATATTTGACAATCAATTAATGTAATACATCATACCAGTAGATTGTAAAACAAAAATCACACGAACATCTCAAAAATAATTTGACAAAATCCAACACCTTTTCATGAAAAAAACACTCACCAAACTAGGAAAAGAAGGGAACTTTCTCAGCCTGATAAAGGCATTTATGAAACACTCACACTAATGTATATAATCATGAAAGACTGGATGCTTTCCTGCTAAGATCAGAAACGAGACGAGGATGTTAAATCACAACAAGATAGTTCCATACACCCACAGTTCTGACAATACCAAGTGCTAGTAAGTATTTGAACTCATAACACAGCTAGGGGTATAATCCCTTTGGAGAATGATGTAGCAATATCTACTAAAGCTGAAGATATGCACAGCCGTGAGCTTCCAATTCCACTGGAAGGTACATACCTACTAGTAAGCATGTGTTTTGTAGCTAAATACATGTATACGTGTATTCTTAACAGTGTGTTTATCATCGCCCCTGCCATGAACTGAATGTATGTCTTTTCTCAAAATCCGTATGTTGAAACCCTAACCCCAGGGTAATAGTATTCACAGATGAGGCCTGTGGGAGCCAATTAAGACATGAGGGTGCAGCCCTCATGTGAGATCAGTGCCCGTACAAGGAGAGACACGAGAGGGCTCACATCCTCTTTCTCTGTGCTACATGAGGCTACAGTGAGAAGGCGGCAGTCTGCAACCTTGGAGAGTGCCTTCACCAAGACCCTGGCTATGCCGGCACCCTGACCTTGGACTTCCAGCCTCCAGACCCATGAAAAATAAGTATTTGTTGTTTAGGCCATCCAGTCTGCAGTATTTTTTTTTTTTTAATATAGCAGCACAAAGTGACTAAGACATCCCTCAAATGGAAACAACAGAAATGTCCACCAACAGTAGAGCAGACTAATAAATGTATATTCATACAATGGATTCTACATTGCAAAAAAAAAAAAAAAAGAATTAGATGCATACAGCAACATGGTTAAATCTTGAAAGCATAATACTGAGAGAAAGAAGCCAGATCTCAAACCATGCCTACACTGCACGATTCCATTTCTACACGTTGCACAGACCTGCAGATAGGCCCTTATCATTTAAGGCTGCTTGCTTTAACAGGGAAGCAGCCGAAGGGAGTGCTGACTGGGAATGCCAGGTGGCTGAGGGCCAGGGAGGGGCCTCGGGAGGGAGGACGTGTGATCTGGATGGATCCCAGTGGTGGCTACACAGGTGTTTGCTTTACAATAACTTGCTAAGCTGAACATTTGCATTTTAAACATTTTCTTGGATGTATATTATATTTCACAATAAAGAGGAAGACTAGAGAGAAAGGAGGGGAGAGTGCAGAGTACCCACTGAGTACACTGCACGATGCCCAGTGAACCAGAAGACGTGTAGTCAGGCCGGTGGGAGCCCCACGGGAGCCCCAGCCACTGTCCTGTATTTGAGTAGGGTGGCTTTTCCCTGGCTCCAGGCAGTTTCTTCACATACATGGGCTGAATATTCACGTGCACACTCTGCAGATGGCCATGGCTCTCCCTTGCCAGCTCTCTCCTTTTCGGTTCCCTGTCCCGAAAACTCTAGTCATCTTGGTCTCCCTGGACTTTCAGCTCTGTTTCCTCCGCCTAGGGAGTCCGCTGGCTCTCTGCTCTGCAGTCTGCAAATGCCCTGGGGACAGGGAGCTGGGCTCATTAAAGGGCTCACCCGTCCAATTTCCCATCACCCAGAAACCACCGTCCTTTCTCATCTGATGTCCTGCTGTTCTCATCTGTTGGCTGGTTGCGTCGGCTGCTCCAGGAGGGAGGGTAGATCCAGTTTACTCCATCTCGATGCAAGGGGCAGGCAGAGAGGTTTGATTTTAACCTGGGAGTAATGAAAACAGGGTTCACTAATGGGAATTCTCTGCTAGAAATAAAAAAATTGATAATGCAGAAGACAAGAGGGAGAACCAGCGAGTGATGCCCTTGAGTGGACAGGGGCAGGATTGGGTACACCAGGAGAGGGTGGGCCATACCCTGGGGAAGGGACCACCTATTTGCAGGAAAGGAGAGAAAGCTTTCGGAAAAGGGCAGGCCGGCAGAGGTCCTGGAGTTTCTCTGAAAGTGGGAAGCTGATGGCCAAGGGGCTTTCCGTGACGGCCCACGGCATAGACCCTGCGAGGGCCCGTGTTGGTCCGTTTCTGGCGTTAGGCAGCTGCCTGTGCCCGGGCTGCATGCCCAGGTCCCCCTACGATCGTCATGGAAACAGGAGCCCTGTTCACCCCCTGAGATCACCTTCACAGCACTAGTTTTCAAGGGTGCCCCTTTCCTCAGGCCCCGACATGCAGCGAATCACCCACGGGTAGCCTGGCTGCTCTGCTCGGGGCCTGGCATCCCCCTCTCGGCCCTGGTCTACAGGCCTCTTTCTTTCCAACAGGTCTGAGAACATCGCTTTTGTTTGGGAAAAGCCAGAAACACTCGACAAATCTCTGTCCTGAAATTCTCAAGAACTACGTGTCTGTTTTGACTGAGGAACATGATGAACCTCTGGAAAATCGAAGTGACCTCAGTGGTGTGGTTTGAATATTTGTCCCCTCCAAAACTTCATTTGAAACTGAATCCCGTGTGGCAGTATTGAGAGACAGGGACTTCGCAAGGTGGCTGGGCCTGCCCTCATGGATGGATTGATCCATTCGTGGGTTAACGGGTTATCACGGGAGTGGGGCTGGTGGCTTTATGAGAAGAGGAGCTAGCACATTGGCACACTCAGCCCCCTCGACATATGACATCCTGTGCTGCCTCGAGGCTCTGCAGAGAGTCCCTACCAGCAAGAAGGCCCTCACCAGATGTGTGCCCTTGACCTTGGGCTTCTCGGCCTCCATAACTGTAAGAAATAAATTCTTTTTCTTTATAAATCACCCACTTTCAGTATTTCTGTTATAAACAGCAGAATGTAGACTAAGACACTCGGCAACCCCGCTGGCAGCAGCAATGGAATATTCCAGTGGACAGCTTGGACCGTCTCCCCTCCCTTCCACTCCGTGTATCAGTCTCTCAAGATACTCCAGGGCTGTCCACGTAGAAGCCAGAGGGCAGCCCCACAGGGGTGTCTGGCTCACTGCTAGGTGGTAGCCAGGCTTCTTGTGACTTAGTGCTTTCATGAGACACAGGACAGAGGCTGACCTGTGTCCCAAGCCTTCCTCTTTCTGGATGGACATGTGGGCTTGGACTACAGAGCCTTTGTGGGCCCCAGGGAGCATCACCTCAAAGACACACCTGTACTGAGAGCTTAGCCCTGCAAGGTCTTCCTGAGCCTTTGGTCTGGATGCAGCCCTGTCCCTGTGCGGGCTGATGCTGACAGGCTGTCAGGCTCCGTGCAGTGGACGTTGGTCCTAGGACAGTCCCTGGCAGCTGGGGCCACAGCCACCCCGCAGCTGCTCTTCTCTCTCAACTCCCGCAAAGGTGCTTGAGCTCTTAACCGCCCTCCACCGTGCAGAGAATCCTTTGGCCCCACACCACTGGAGATATCACCCCTCACATTTCTGTTTTGAGCACCTGTTGTATGAGGAAAGATTCTGTAGGCACTAAGGGAAGATGAAGAGAACCTATGAGTCCTACTCTGGACAGATTACCCTCTATTGGAGGATAAAAGGCCATCATCATCATCGTCATCAGTGCAATCCTTCAGGTGGCCTGATGACGATGACGGAGCTGGTAGTATGTGCCAGGCTCCTTGCTTTGCATCCGTGACTTCATCTCATCTGGCAACTCTCAATGTCCCCATTCTACAGATGGGGAACTGAGGCTCAGAGAGGTGAAGTGACTGGCTCCGGCTGGACATGCAGCTGCTGAAACAGTCATATGCCAGATCAGCGCCAACAGTGGGGGATAGAGACTTTGCAGGTGGAGAGGCGAGGAAGGTGAACAGAGGAGGTGGCATTAAGCTGGCTCTGGGGATGGGCAGTCCTGGGACAGAGGACAGGGAGGCCGGACAGGGGACAGGCGGCACAGACGCAGGGAGGTGCAAATCTGGGTGCTTGCCTCCGAAGAGCCTGGACCCGTGGTGTGCAAAGCCTTGGAAAGCAGGAGGCTCTGGGCACGGGCAGGACAGGCCCAGAACCAGGTCCCACAGGTAAGGCCTTATGGGTCACAGGGGCGTGGAAGGGACTTTTGAGTGTGGGAGTGACATGCCTGGAGCTACCCTGGTTCCACAGGGCTGGACCTGCCAGGGCCTGAAGCTGGTTATGACCAGAAATCAAAAACAGGTTTGTTGGTGAGTCAGTAACTGGGAACACAGAAGAACAAGCCTCTTGGACTCCATGTCGCCCCTCAGCCCTGCAGCCCGGCCCCGTGCCCTGCCCAGTTCCAGCCCCAAGGCCTTGAAGCCGCAGCACGCGGGGTGCCTTCCTGCCAGGTGCCCGCCCTGGCCGCAGTGTCTAGACTGCAGGCACTGCGAGTGCTGCGGGGGTCGGGCGGGAACAGTGGGGGCAGGGGTGCTGGCCAGAGCTGCGTCTGAAATCCTGTTCAAAACCACAGCCAGGGCGGGCTTGTCGGAAAATATTCCTTTCCTCGAGACATTGCAGCGCTGCCTCCTTGAATCACCCGGCCACTTCCTTCCTGTGTATATCTTACGCACGCTGAGGGACGGGGCGGGCTCGGCGGCGTCTATGTTTTTGCTTCTTTTAAGTGTTTGTCTATGTTTTGTTCCTTTGGTGAGTTGTAGGCTACGAGGGTGGGGCTGGTCCTGAGGGGCCTTTGTCACTGTAAAGGATGCTGGGGACAGCTTGGGCTTCTCGGCAAGTTAAAAACCTTTGGCTGTGAGAATGAGGAGGAAAGGTCCCCTTGGGGACACGCTTTGGACCCTTCGCACATGATGTCGTGTTTAACCTCAAAACAGCCTCAAGAGGCTCTTGTTCCTTTATAAGGATCAAGGAAGATGGAGGACTGGGGAGGCTGAGAACTTGCCAAGGTCACGGAGCCAGCTTCCTGCTGCCCAAGCCCAGGCTCTGCCTGGACATCTGCAGGCAATGCCAACACGCCCTCCAGCGCCCGTGGCAGGCGGGGACGTGGTCTCCAGCCCCCACCTTCCCATCCTGTGCTAAAAATGTCTGTCAGCTGGTTTCCTGAGAAGCCCAGGGGCTTTTGGCTTGTTACTTTTTCTTTCTCTTGAAGTAAACAGAATAAGAGAGTTGCGCAACCATCTTTGGTTGTGACCACAGGAGGTGATAGAAGCTACATGGCAACCCCCTCTGCATATATATGTATATGCACATGTATGTACAGCTGTGTACATGCATATATAAACATATGCATATGTATCTATAGCTGATACTATTTTCATGAAAAAACACTCACCCTTGTGCATGACATTCATCCTGCGTGTGATACGTTCACATTTGCTGCATGTACGCATGCATCTATGTATAGA
Organism: Lemur catta; assembly: GCF_020740605.2. Lineage (NCBI taxonomy): Eukaryota > Metazoa > Chordata > Mammalia > Primates > Lemuridae > Lemur > Lemur catta. The sequence continues at coordinate 18,272,405 of NC_059136.1, forward strand.
TGTGTGTACATATACATACATACATGCATATATATGCATATCTATAACTGATACCATGTTCATGAAACAACACTCACCCCATGTGTTAGTTATACACTTGCATTTCCTCGGATCACCACTGAGCGTATGTCCAGCACTTAGTGGATCACAGTCTAAGCCTGGCAAACACTGAACAGGGAGGAGTCGTGCCTGTGGGGCCCCCATGGTCCAGCATTTGGTACTGCACACTCTGCTTCACCCAGCTGGGCACACGCCTGCACGTGGCCAGGAAGGAAGGAAGGAAGGAAGGAAGGAGCGAGCATCTCTGCCTCAGATGGCAGGGCCTGTCAGAGCTGAACCATGGCCCAGCGGCTTGGAACCACCCTCGGACTCTGGGGTTTCTTAGGGAATGAAGTGTCCCGGGTAGGAGGAACTCTAGGTCATGCCTCTGAGGACGTGAGTCCGTGTGGCAGCTATTGCACTTGAGCCCCTCTGAGCCCCTCTGAGCCCATGTTTCCTTTAAATGTAGGTGATGATAATCTGTGCACAGCCAGTGGCTCTGCTCACATTTGGAAAGTGTGTTTATCACGACATTTCTCGTGGCAGGAGGTGTGCAAGGTGGAAGTGCTCCTAATTCATGCAGGACTTCTGGCCCTGCAGCCCCTCCCGCCCCAGGGCTCGCATGAATAGGGCACAGGTGGGTGAGAAGGGGTGGCAGAAGGTGGGGACGGCTGCTCCCTGTGTACTACTCAGTTCACCCCTTACTCACCCCGACGGGGTGATTGGACCAGGAGGCTCCACTAAAAGAGGCGTGGCTTGGGGCTATGCGCACCCTACCTGGCTGTGGGGCCCCTTCACTCTATGCCAAGTGACAATGTTCTGTCTGGGAAAGAACCAGATGAACCATTTTTAGTAGTCACTATCCTGGCAGGCCAGCACGGGCAGGAGAAGGAGCTAAATATGCAGCCCACCACCCTCCCAGAGCTCAGGCCCAGGCTGTAGGGACTCGGCTGTCCCTTCACTGGCAGCTTCAAGTGCTGCTGCAGGGCCAGGCCTCCAGGTCAGCAGGCAAACACTGGGGTGGGGGGAGTTGTTCCCAGTGCAGGCTGCCCAGAAGGCTCACCTTCTGCGGGGCACCCCCCAGACATGAGGGCCCTCAGCCCTGACTGCCGGGGTCACGTGAGGAGGGCTGATTTTCCTCTGGGCACTTACATGGAGTGTGGGCAAGGTCGAAAGCGAGTGGACGTTTACCCTCCTTTCCTAGAAAGACAGTCACCGGAGCAGATTGGAGGTCGGCCCCAGCAGTTCAACATCCTCCCCAAAGCCACATGAGGTTTCACACAGTTATTGCCAGGAGTGGCTGCTGCCACGGGAGAGGATCCTAGAGTGCTGTCATCAGAGTGGCCTTGCAGGTGACCCGGATGGGGATGGGCAGGAGCAGCTGGGTGCCTGTTTTCCACCGTGTCCGACGTCAGGTTTGCTCTGGGTGCCCCTGTAGCCATCTACGGCTCCCCCAGTGGGGATGGGGTGCTCTGGCCCAAGGCCTGCTTCAGAGCTCAAGTCCCCGGTGGGCAGGAGGCCAATCCTGGGGTCTCCCTTTCCACTTCAGCCTTCTCTCTGCTGGGGCTTCCTCCCGCTAGTGTTGCCAGGTTTTAGCAAATAAAAATACAGAATAGTCAGTTCTATTGAATACTTGAATTTCAAATAAATATTCAAATAAGATTCTAGTATAAGCACGCCCCAAACGTTGCATGGGTGTGTCCTACATTTTATCTGGCACCTCTACCTCCTAGATCTTGGGCTCTGTGGTTGGGCCTGTGAACCTGAAGTATGCACGGGCTGGGGGCTGAGGCTGCTGGCCCAGGTTAGCCAGGCCAGGCCCCCGGTCATCAGGGTCCATATGCGGGATGGATGTGGGAAGATGAGATGGAGGAGCCAGACCCCACCGGCCCAGAAGAGAGAAGCTGCACGTGCTCGTAAGGACGCATCAGCCCTCATGTGGGTGGGCTGTGGTCTCCCGGGGCCTTTTAGGAAATCCCCACCCACCCAAGCTCACTTGAGAAGGTCTTTGTTCCCCAAACCCTGCCCTCAACTAGCTCCTGACTCTGCTGTGGATCGTGGGTCACAGGCGCCCTTTCATGAGGGTGCAGAGAAGCTCAATCAGCTGGCTCCGTGCCACCCCCCCACCAGAGGAGATGGGGCTCTCCTGCAGTCCTGACTTACCTCTTTATGTCATGTCCTGACCCCTGGCCCCACAGGCCATGAGACGGAAGGGAAGGGGGAACACTGAGAGTGAGAGGGAAGTGCTAGGTGTAGACACACCCCCAGTAGAAGGGCCTGTGTCTTTTCTGCTCCCACGCTGAGGCCAGGTAACCTGCATTTTTCACTAATGGGTTGGCCTTAAGGGGAAAGGGAGCCTCCCCGAATCCTGGCCTGAGCTGAAGGAGGGATCCTAGGGGTACTGCCCAGTTTAGGAGAATTCTATGTTGCATTTTTGCAGCCAATGGCCAACTAGTAATTATATTACTCAGGATGTTTTCATTTGTAACTGTTCGAACTAGCTTAAACAGAAAGGAAATTCATTGCTGTGTAACTGGGTCATACCTTTAGGCACAGTTGGATCCAGGAGCTCACACTGTATCCATAATCTCTCTCTCTCTCTCTCCCCCTTCCCTCCCTCCCTCCATAATTCTATTACTCTGTCCTCTCCCACCTTTTTGGCTTCTTCCTCAGGGCAGTTCTCCTACATGGTGGCAAGGTGACCATCAACAGCTCCAAGTTCAGAGAAGCTGGACTTCAGGGGCAGAGAGCTCCAGACAAAGTCCCCGTGGTCTTTCTCACTGGCCCCCACAGGCTGGTGTACCCACTCCTGTGGCTGGGGAGCAGAGCTGTGGCCAGCCCTGGGTGCAGGTAGGAGGTCCATGTACCAACAGGGAAGGGGACTTTGGGCAGACAGCCTCGGACCTCTGCAGTCCACACCCATACTAAATTGTCTGCTTGCGTGCGTGTGTTTCTGAGGCCTCCCTGGGACCAGGGTGGTTTGTCTGACGGTGGCTTCAGCTAATCTTAAGCACTTCACGTAAGACCTCTTCTCCACCTGAGGTGCACACAGTATTGTGACCTCTCACAAGCTGTTCAGAAGGCTGTGCAAATACAGCTAGTCCCTGGCTCACGATGGTTCCACTTATGACCTTTTTGACTTTACAGTGGTGCAGCAATACGCATTCAGTAGCAGGTGGTATGAGACTCTGCCTCAGTGCCGGGCAGCAGCATAGAGCCGCAGCCCCTAGTCAGCCAGGCAATCCCGAGGGCAAATAACTGACACTCCACAGTGTCCCGTGTTGCCAGAGGACTCTGCCCAACTGTAGCTAATGTGAGTGCTCTGAGCACGTCGAAGGTAGGCTAGGCTAAGCTATGATGTTTGCTAGCTTAGGTGTATTAAATACATTTTTAACTTACAATGGGTTCATCAGGATGTAATCCCATGGTGAGTTGAGGACCACCTGTATGCAGCTGACAGGTGACATGGGTAGAGCCTTGGGCGGCAAGTTGGCTTCTTGCCAAAGCAGAGCTCATCCTCAGGACTCCAGCCCTTTGGTGATGGAGACTTCCAGCACTGACCCCATCTGGTTCTCTCTTTCCTGGCCTGTGGGAGATGACACTCCTGGGTCCCTCACAGTTAGGGGGTTGAAGGACTTGTGAGCTGAAGGACTGTCTGTCACCTCCAGGGGGAGGCATTTACCTGCCAGCCTGATTCTCCCACTCTTCCCTATCACAACGACCATGTGGGAGGTCTTGGGTGGAGACAGAGCCACGCCTGGACCCTGCCTAGCACTAGGGCAATTGCTCCCCTGAGAGTTGCCCAGATCTGAAGTGCACCTTGTGTAAGGGGGACATATACCTTTCTTGTGCTCAGATCTTAGATTTGTCACTGTTTGTTGCTGCGGTATGTTTGTTGCTTCTGACACCTTAGCAGTCCTTTGGCCAATCTGAAGCCCTGCCAGGCCCTGGGTTGGGCTCGGTCTGCTCATCCCCTCAGTCTCTTGAACCAACATCTCTCCAGTCTCTGCCGCCGCACCAGCTAAGGTCTTAATGGCTGATGTGGGCTGCTCCTGTGAAGCCTTGGGTTAGCCTCATTTCCCCACCAAACATTCTTACTATTTTTTTAAAAAAATTTATTTCAAGATATTATGAGGGTACAAATGTTTTGGTTACATTTTATGTCTTTGCCTCACCCAAGTGAGGTTTAGAGGCATGCTAGAGGCATGTCCTTCCCCTCTACAACACACACCGTGTCCATTCGTTGTGAGTTTATTCCCCCCCCCCCAATCCCTGGAGAATATTACTACCATGTGAGCACCATAGTGTTGATCAGTTAGCGCCAATTTGATGGCGAGTACACGTGGAGGCTGTTCCTCCCATCTTATGATACCTCACTGCGGATACTGGGTTTAAGCTCAATCCAGGAAAATATACGAGGTGCTAGATCACTGTCGTTTCTTATAATTGAGTAATAAATATTTGATTGTATACATATACCAAATTTTAGTAATTCACTCATGGATTGAGGGGCACTTGGGTTGTTTCCACATCCGTTCGATCCAGCAATAAATAGCACTATTAGGCATCTACCCAAAAGAGCAAAAGATATTCTTTATTTTTTCTTTCTTCTTTTCTTTTTTTTTTTTTTTGAGACAGAGTCTCCCTCTGTTGCCCGGGCTAGAGTGCTGTGGCATCAGCCTAGCTCACAGCAACCTCAAACTCCTGGGCTCAAGCAATCCTCCTGCTTCAGCCTCCCAAGTAGCTGGGACTACAGGCCTGTGCCACCATGCCCAGCTAATTTATCTATATATATATTTTAGCTGTCCATATAATTTCTTTCTATTTTTAGTAAAGACTGGGCCTCGCTCTTGCTCAGGCTGGTCTAGAACTCCTGAGCTCAGAGCAACCTCCCGCCTGGGCCTCCCAGAGTGCTGGGATTACAGGCGTGAGCCACTGCGCCGGGCCAAGAGCAAAAGACATTCTACAATAAAGCCATCTGCACCCGAATGTTTATGGCAGCACAATTCACTGTTGCATTCTCTTACTCTTAAACCTAACCGGCTGCGCTTCCGCCGGGGTCCCTCCCCTGGACCCTGGCTGTCCTGGACCTGTGCTGTCCCGTTCCCTGCATGGGGCCGTGCTCTCCAGCGCACAGGTGCAGACCACGCCAATCCTTTAAGGCGGGACCCAATTCCTGCTCCTGGAGGACTTTTCCCAGCGCCCAGCCCGGGCGCCGCGGCTGTACTTGCTGCTTCACCTTCGCATGGCTTCCGCGCTTGCCGGCCTCCTCCCAGAGGGCAGGTCGGGAGTGCAGCCTCGCCCAAGCCTGCGGACTGTCACCTGCGCCCCATCCCACTTTAGCAGAAAGGTTGATGCTTCAGGCCCGCAGGCAAGTCACGCGGGACGAAGACGCCCCTCCGCGCCCCAGTCTTTGGCTGTGAGCGGGGGAGCCCGCAGTGCCTGGGACACCCGGAGCCGCGCCCGGCGCAGTTGCCTCCGCTGTGGCACATGTGGCCGCCAGCCAGGCAGCGGGAGAGGGCAGCCTGCGCCGCCCCGCGGCCCTTCGCTGTCCTGGGAACCGCCCGCGGAGCCAGCGGAAAGCGGGAGTCAGAGTCAGCGCGGGCCCGGAGGTCATGGTGACCCGCCAGGGAGGGAGCCAGGCTGGCTGCGGGCGGGGCCGGCGGCGCCTGCAGACCCAACGTGGCAGTGGCCCCAGGAGCACAGCTGGGGCCCCCCAGCCATGTAGCTCGCACCTCCCGCGAAGCAACGCAACGCCTTGGCCTTAGCCAGAACCTATTTTTAACACATTAGCTGCCCTGTGAGTTGTATTTCACGCATGCTAGTTTTGAGCCAAGGGCCTCGTGAAGCGTATGTAACTCACACGTCTCTTCACCTTGGGAGCCCTGTGAACTAGTTTTCCAGTTGCATATGACTCACGCACAAAAAACAATAAAAATAAAATTTTCATTAAATTAGAAAGGATCATTTTGTTTTTGAAGCTTTTATTCTATTTTCGAAATAAAACACCGTGGCCCCAAGGAAAAATATTTATTTTCTAGTGTGGTAGTCAATGTGTTAAACCTGGAAGATGGCTAGAGACCAGTTTGCAAAGAAAGCCCTTTAATTAAAAAGGAGGTACGTGAATGAAAAGAAAACCAAGGGACATTAGTATACGACAAGGTGTTGGCCACACAAGTCCTCAATGTGTTTTAAATGGGCAGGGCGGCTAATTCCACTAATCCCAGGGGCTGATTAAGCACTTGCCAGTAGTGGGAGAACAGCTGCTGGTGGTGGAGGTGATGATGATGATGATAGCCACTGTTTATCGTCTTCTTTTTTTTTTTTTTTGAGACAGAGTCACACTCTGTTGCCCAGGCTAGAGTACCGTGACGTCAGCCTAGCTCACAGCAGCCTCAAACTCCTGGGCTCAAGCAATCCTCCTGCCTCAGCCTCCTGAGTAGCTGGGACTACAGGCATGCGCCACCATGCCCGGCTAATTTTTTTCTATATATTTTTAGTTGTCCAGCTAATTTCTTTCTATTTTTAGTAGAGACGGGGTCTTGCTCTTGCTCAGGCTGGTCTAGAACTCCTGAGCTCAAAGGATCCGCCCGCCTCGGCCTCCCAGAGTGCTAGGATTACAGGTGTGAGCCACCGTGCCCGGCCTAGATCATGTTTTTTAAAATCCAGTCTGACAGTCTCTGCCTTTTGATTGGGTTGTTTAATCCATTCACATTTAACATTATAGTTTGATTTATATCTGTCATTTAACTTTTTGCTTTCAATAGGTCTCATATCTCTTTGTTTGTTTGTTTGTTTGTTTTAGAGACAGGGTTTTGCTCTGTTGCCCAGGCTGGATTGCAGTGGTGTGATCATAGCTCATTGTAACCTCAAACTCCTGAGCTCAAGTGATCCTGCCTTAGCCTCCTGACTAGCTAGGACTATAGGTGCATGCCACCATGATTGGTTAATTTTTTAATTTTTATTTTTATAGAATTGAGTTCTTGGTATGTTGCCCAGCCTGATCTTGAATTCCTGGCTTCAAGTGATCCTTCCACCTCTGCCTCCCAAAGTGCTGAGATTACAAGCATGAGCCACTGAGCCTGCCCCTCATGTCTTTTTGTTTCTCAATATTCTTTTACATTAAAAGTAATATTTTTTAATGTAGCAGTTTAATTTTATTAATAATTTTTTCACTCTTCTTTTAGTTATTTCCTTAGCAGCTGTGCTAGGTCTTACCACATCCTAAATTATTAGTGTTAGTTACATATTTATACTAGCTTAATTCCGGTGATATATAGAAACATTTCTCCTATATAGCTCTAGTCCCTTTACCTCCCTTTTTGTGATATTATTGTTATATAGATTACATTACTGTTACAAACCCAAAGACTATTATAATTGTTACTTTTTGTATTTTTATGTCTTTTAAAGAAGTTGAGAGAGAGAGAAGAATAGGTCAATATTTATAGCTTCTGTTATAGTAACCTCTTACTTATCACCTCTCATTCTCTTCTTTTACTCCTGTGGATTCAAGTTGCCATCTGTAGTCATTTTCTCAGCCCAATTCAGCTTTGTTGCCACCCACCTCCTTTTATTGTTATTGACAAATATATGTGAAACTATACATCCTACACATATCATTTTACATAATTGCTTTTAAAATCAGTTAATAGAAGAAAGATAAAAAACATGCATTTTACAGTACCTTTTGTAATTACACAATATAATTAATACTGATGCTTTTTTTTTTCTCCTGTGGATTCTAATTATCCTGTGGGGTTACTTGCTTTCAGCCTTAAGAACTTCCTTTAGTATTTCTTATAAGGGGAGAGGTGAAGTCTGCAGGCAACAAAATCTGTCAGTTTTTGTTTATCTGGGAATGTCTTTATTTTGCCTTCATTTTTGAAAGATAGCTTTGCTGGATATATGATTCTTGGTTGACCATTTTTTGTTTTTCTTTGAGCACTTTGAATGTGTTATCCCATAGCTTTTTGGCCACCATTGTTTCTGAGGAAAAGTCAGCTGAGAGCGTGAGAAAGAAACCCTGGGAGGAGCCCACCTGGCGTCAGAACAAATATCAAACACAGCCATCCCTCAGCTGTAGTGTAAGTGCCGTGTAAGTAGTTATACTTTGTTGTTTAGGGGATAATGACAAGGAAAAAAGGACTGTACATGTTCAGTACAGATGAACTGAACATTTTCTTCAAACGTTTTCTATCAGCAGTTAGTTGAATTAGTTAGTTGAATCCATGGATGCCGAACCCACTAACCCACCAACCCTACCCCTCCTCTTACAGCAGCCCCTACGCTAACTTTCCTGCCTTCTCTCTTACTAGGGAGGAAACTGGCCTGTGAATTCCCTGGGCAGATCCCCAGCATTTGCTGAGCCCAGCACGAAGCAGGCTCCAGGCAGTGTTGGTGGAAGGGGTGCCGGCTCCATCTACTGGGCGCCCCTTTCCCCCTTCTCTGCCTGACAAGGTCAAGGCCCCCAGCAGCTCTCACCACCCCCTCAGAAGTCTTCCTTCCCAGCAGTCCCTGCCTTGGGCGGGGCTGAGCCCCAGTGCTTTGTGGAGCTTCTCCCAAGGCACACCCAGCCACACTCCCTGGGAATTACACAGCAAGTAGTCACCTCTGATCCACAGCAAGGGGCATGCCCGGGCTGGGACTGCTTGCCCAGCTCACCTGGGCGCACAGAGGAGGGCAAAGTTGCTGATCATACCATCGACTGGGTCTTCGTGGGCATTGGGGCTGATCAAAGATTCTGACATCTGGGAATCAAACACCCACGCAAGCAGATGAGGCACAGGTGAGGTTGCCTGTGACAGAGGTGAGAATGTGAGCTTGGCCTCCAAGAGGAAGGGAGCAGAAGGGAGGCATGAGACAGGGAATGCTCCAGGGAGGAGGGACACACAGGTCTGTGCAAACACACCACAGGGCATAACGGGATTCTGTGCTTCTATGCAGGTGCCTAACTCAGAGGTGTAAGCCCTGTGTGCAATGGACAGACATCCACCTGGGCTCCAGGTAAGGGGGAATTGTCGTAAGGTTGTGGGGGCTATTGCATGGGCACCAGGAATATGACAAGGCATATTCCTGTTTCAGGTAACTGAAACTATTTGCTGGCGGAATGTAAAACCATACACGCTCTTTGGAACACCGTTCGGCAATTTCTAATCAAGTTAAATATACACTCACTTGATGATCTAGCAATTTCACTCTTTGTATTTATCCAGAAGGAACAAAAGCCTGTGTCCACCAAATGTTCACCAATGTTCATAGCAGCTTTGTTCCCAAACTGTAACCGGCTCCAGGAACAAATTCCAAGGACCCCTATATGTTTTTTTATAATCCTCTCCCTTAACTGAACTTTTGAGTTGTTGCCCAGAAATGACGGATTTTCTTTAAGATGAAGGAGTTGAGATTCTGAAGGCCCCTGGGCAGACTTCCAGGACCCAGCATGGCCCTCAACCTGCCCCAAGGCACGTGGCCCCTCCTTAAAAAGCCCATGGTCTCCATGAGTCGGGGAGATGGGTTTGCAGCAGCTTCTCCTGTTCTCCCGACAAGATGTTTGTCATATTAAAAATTCTTCTCTTCCTTGGCAACCGTCATTGCTTCAGTAATGGGATGTTTGTGCAATGAGCAACTGGACCTAGACTGAAACCCCCTTGCGGTTTTGACAACAAAACCGGAAACACCCTGAATGTCTGGTAAGAGGAAAATAGGCCTACAGCGGTGGCGTAGTTATACAGTGGAATACTGCTCAGCAGTAAAAACATGCAGACTGCTGATGCCCACAACAATGCAGATAGATCTGAAAAACATCAAGTAGAGCAAATGAAAACTGACATGAAATAGTACAAATTGTGATCCCATTTGTATGAGGTTTAAGAACCGACAGAATAAATCTAAAGTCAGCGAAACCTGTGCAAAGCTGCCTCTTGGGGTGGAAGGGCCATGGGGAGGAGAGATCTCCAGGGGAAACACTCTGGATCTTGGCTGTTCTCTAGTGGGAACACTCTGGATCTTGGCCGTGATGACCAGGGGGGATACCTTTGCCAAGACTCATTGAACTGTATGTCTGATATTTGTGCATTTTCATGTATGTAAAATAGAATTCAGTAGAAACAGTAGAATTAATTTTATTAGAAAGCACTTCAGGTTTGAAGGCAACATTCCTTACTCTAGGTGCCACAATGTAGAGTCACAGAAAGTCCTTGAGTTTCCAGATCTGAGCCCCTTGACAGGTACGGGGCCCCTTCAGGGAAAGACCCTGCTGTGTTACCCCAGCTACATATTGCAAACCTCCTCCTGGGGCCTGTGGCCTTTCTCCAGAGTGACTGTGCCCTGGAACAAAAAGGCTTGTTCTGGTAAATGTCTCCTCCGCATAAGGACTAGAGGAAAGGAATATCTTGATAATTCGGGGACTACTTGGCCCTGGCTCTGAGACGTCACTAATTTACAGGATTTAAAAACATTACCATGGCCCAGTAGTCAAAGTGGGGACTTGTGGAGGTCTGATGATAAAAAGAGTTTGGTCCCAAGTGTGGATTTCCATGGGGCTGGGGTGTCTGTGGGCTCCCCGGGGGTCATTTCCCCAGTTTTTGAACGTACAGTTGGAATAGTTATGCTCAGCAGACAGCAAAGCCCCATGTTGGCTCTTCTTCGTGGAGCGATGCTATTTCGGTAGGAAGTGGAAAGAAAGTGAAAGTCCTGGAAATTCCCCTCCTTACCATGATAGTAAATCAAAGGTAATTAATTCTGAATCTTAGGGAAATTGCAGAGATTAGTATCACTACCAAGGGTGGAAGATCCTATTATGTCCCTGTATTACTGGCCTGTTTGACCTCTATGGAAGACAGATGCATCTTGGAGAAAATCAGTGGATCACAGTAAATATAACCACCTGCTGACTCCAGCTGAAGCTGCTGTTCTAGACGAAGCTTCTTGGCTGGAGCCACTGACGCAGCCCCGGGGAACTGAGGGTTGGCTCTTGATCTCTATGTCAATTTGCAAGGACCAGCAGAAATAGTTTGCTGGTGTCTGGGAGTGCAAACAGCACACCTTCCCATTTTGCCTCAGGGTTTTGTCGGTTTTCTGCTCTCTGCAGAGATGTCGCAGAGCACCACACTGGATCACACCACTGACTGCACCAGGTGAGCGGGGCCAACCAGCGCGTCAGGAACCACGGTAGGACACAAAAGTAGAAGATTAACCCCATAAATATTCAGGGGCCCACCACCTTGGTGAGATTTCCGGGGATCCTATGGAGCATTTCAAGACATCCCAACAAAGTGAAAGATAGGTTGTTATTCCCAAAATGAGGCATGGTGCTTGCTGAGATGTTTTGCCATTTGAATGTGCTATCCCAATGTGTTTACCAAGGAGCCTTTAGGGCTACCACTTGTGAGTGGGGTCCTCTGGGCTCATCACCTAATGGAGCCAATGGTGCTCAAGTGTTTGTGGCCAAGAGCAATGTGGCAGAGAGCCCCAGTAGGTGAATCATGGTGTAGAACTCCAGGTTCTGAAACAAAGCCATGCCTTCTACATAAAACTATTCTTTCTAAGAAACAGCTCCTGGCATACTGTTGGGTTCTGGTAGGGCCTGAATAGACGACCAGGGGACATCAACTGACTCTGCAATCCTGAGATGCCTTTCAGGGACTGGGTGTGGTCTGACCTGCCCATCCATAGGTTGGGCACATGCAGCTGCAATCTGTCATTAGGTGGAGAGGGTATGAGAGGCTGGACTGGAGAAGACCCAGAAGGCACATGTCAGTGCGTGAGCAGGCGGCACAGACCCCTGTGACGCGTACTCCTGCTTGTGTTGCCTCCTTTCCCTCAGTCTACGCCTGTGGCTCACAGGAAGTTCTCCACAACCAGATGGCCCAGGAGAGCTGCCTTCAGATGGCTCTCCAGGATATGCTGGTACCAGTGAGGGTGGGATATGGAAGCATCACAACTCCAGGCTGGAGTGTCCTTGAAAGACGGCGGGAAAGGGAAATTGTTCCAGTGGATAGAGCTTGAGCAGAGCAAACTGCTATTGCTTTTCTGGACTGAGAGCCAGCCAGAAGAGTGGACCTACACCAGTGCTTCTCAGCAGTGGATGACCCCATGCATGCCCCCAGGGACACTGGCAATGTCTGGAGACATTTTTGATTGTCACTGCTAGAGGCGGGGGTGCTACTGGCATATAGTGGATAGAGGTCAGTGTATTAGTTAGGGTTCTCCTGAAAAACATAACAGGATATATAGAGATATGCAGAGAGAGCTTTATTATGAGGGATTATTGAGCTCACATGATTATGGAGGCTGAGAAGTCTCATGATCTTTCATCTGCAAACTGGTGTCCTGGGAAAGCCAGTGGTGTAGCTCCAGGCCAAACCCAAAGCCCCGAGGACTAAGGGAACCAATGGTGTAAGTGCTGGTCCGAGTCTGAAGGCCTGAGAACCAGGAAGAGGGCAGGAGAAGATGGATGGCTGAGCTCAAGCAGAGAGAGTGAATTCACCCTTCCTCTGCCTTGTGTTCTATTCAGGTCCTCGATGGATTGGATGGTGCCCACCCACACGGTGAGGGCAGCTCTTTATTCAGTCTATGGGTTCAAATGCTAATCTTTTCTGGAAACATCCTCACAGATGTACCCAGAAATACTGGTTTTCCAGCTATCTGGGTATCCCTTAGCCCAGTCAAGTTGACACATAAAATTAGCCATCACAGTAAGCCAGGGATGCTGCTAACATTTTATGATGCACAAAGGACAGTTCCCTACAGAAAAGAACAGCAGAGACCTCCCTGGAGCCTCCCACAGGATGCATTCCCGGAGAGAGCCAGCCAGACCCTGGAGGCTAGCTGACCACACTGCACCCCTTCCCTTGGGGAGGGAAAACAATTCTCTGTCACTGAAAAAGATGGACCCTGGGTTCAGATCTGCCTTCCTTGCCTGCAGTGCTTCTGCCAAAAGCTACCGTCATAGACTTCAAGAATGCCTTATTCACCATGGTATTCCTTCCATACAGTGTTGCCTCTGACTAAGAATTTCAATTTTCCAGCAATGAGGTCACGCACATCAGCTTCACTTACTACACATCCCACTGACCCAGAAGCAGCTGGCTGTTAGAGCCGTGGACTGCAGATTCAGTTCTGATGCCAGCAGGGAGATGACACCCTGAAAGGTCAGAGTTCTATCTTGCAGATGGAGTTTGGGATTTGAATCAGCACCTGCCATATGGTCTGCCATATGGTGGTCCCATGGCCTGAACACACGGTCTGGGAAACAGGAGGTGGGCGTGTGAGTAGCTTTTGTCACCGTGATGCTTTACAACCAAGAACCTGTGCTTCCCCCGCCCCATACCTTAGCGCCGGTCTGCTTCATAGCTCTAAGTGGAAAAGGAAGAACTTCCAGCAGGCAGCACAGAGATTTCACTGAACTGGAAGCTGAGGCCTGACCATTCTGGGCTTCTCGAGCTACTGAATCAACATGTGTAAGGTTGTTACTCTACTGGCTGCGTGACTGAACCTGTTATCAACGAAAAAGTAAGTTGCTGCTACACGATGGGGCTCGAAAGGATGATGTCTGAAATCCAGAGGACTCTTTGGGGTGCCTTTAATTATGTCCACATCCAAATATTAAAGGTAATGGTAGGCTGGGTACAATGGTGTGCACCTGTAGTCCCGACTACTCGGGAGGCTGAGGCGGGAGGATCGCTGGAGCCCAGGAGTTTATGTTACAAGTGAGCTATGATGACGCCACTGCACTCTGGCCAGGGTGACAGAGTGAGAACTTGTCTCAAAAAATAAATAACTAAAGTAAATAGTAAACTACAGCATCCAACAGAAGGGACTTGTGAGGACTGAGAACCTTCAGGAATGAAAGTTTGGTTATTTATCCAGTAAAGAATCCTAAGGAGCTGGGTCTGGCTGAGAGGAAAGGAAACACGGAATGGCTGTAGAGGAAGAACGTTATGAATATCAGCCACGGCCAGTCCCAGTTCCATGGGGGCTGCAGCAGAGGCCTCTTCTCCTCCTTGCTCAGCGCGTGTGTGTGCACGCACACATATGTGTACATACCTGCATGCAGATGTGCACATGCAAGCATGTGTATGTAGGTAGACTGAGACACACACAAGGGACTTGCTGTTTCCTTTTGCTTCCAGTTTCTGTCAACATCGTCTTAGCAATAGTTCTTCCCTTGCTGGCTGCAGCTTGTTTTTCCCCCATGGACATCGTGCCCCCCTCAGAGACACCAGCACCCTGTCCTGGGAGATCTGAGCCCAGCTTTGCGAGCCTCGTCCTCTGGGCTCCTGAGGCCTGAGCATGGCGGGGCAGAGCTCCCTTTCCAGAGGTCTGAGCCCCGCTCTGCGGAGCCCACCCTCTCGGCTTGTAGCTTTCGACAACCCGACCTCTCCGTTCTGCCCCAGACTGTGATGGAGCCGCTTCCTGCAGGGTCTCTCTGTGTGGCCTCTATGTCTCCTTTTAGTGATTTTTAGTCTTCCAGTAGCTGCCTGGCCAGTTCCCCAAACTGAATTCTCTCTGTTAAAATAGCTGGGGTGACTTCTGCTTTTCTGAATGATACACAGATTCCTTGACCGGGTGGGGAATTTCGAGAGCCTTCCCTTGAGTCTCTCATGGTACAGAACAGAAACCCGGGCCTGGAGGTGGGAGATGTCTTTCTCAAGGTCAATTTGGGGGCCAGAATTTCCATCTCCCAACCCAGGGTCCTGCCACCATCCAGCACAGTCCTCTAAGCACCTCTCAAAGCTTCAAATGAGGGAACTTGCCTTTCATGTGGGATTCTTGCCTGTCCTGAAAGAACTCAGAACAGTCTCGTATTTCCTTGTATAGAACAAAGAGGCAGAAATGGATGGTGTCTTAGGGGCCTTAACGTGATCCCAGAAGGGTGTGGAGGCCACAGCCCCAGCAAATCCCACAGGCCAGCCAAGCTTCTTCCCTCTCCTTCTCGCAACTGTGCCAGTTCACTGCCCCCACCCCACCACCCCCCAAGCGAGATGAAGTCTTGTGTGTCACCTTCCCCTGGAGCATGAGCTTGTCCTGGGCAGGGGCCTTGCCTGTTCCTCGGGATGGCAGAATACTGCCGTGTGCTCTGCAGCTGGGAGCACAGGCCCTTGTGTCAGGCACTCCTGAGCTAGAATTTTTTTTTTTTTTTTTGATACAGAGTCTCGCTCTCTTGCCCTGGCTAGAGTGCTGTGGCGTCAGCCTAGCTCACAGCAACCTCACACTCCTGGGCTCAAGCAATCCTTCTGTCTCAGCCTCCCGAGTAGCTGGGACTACAGGCATGTGCCACCATGCCTGGCTTATTTTTTTCTATATATATTTTTAGCTGTCCAAATCATTTCCTTCTATTTTTAGTAGAGACAGGGTCTCGCTCTTGCTCAGGCTGGCCTCGAACTCCTGACCTTGAGCGATCCACCCGCCTCGGTCTCCCAGAGTGCTAGGATTACAGGCGTGAGCCACCGTGCCCGGCCCTGAGCTAGAATCTTGGCTTCACAACTTACCTCGCCAAACCTTACTTTTCTCGTCTACAGATGGCGATTTTGATATCTAACTGACAGGGTTGCTGTATGGATTGAATTCCACTGCCCCCCGCATGGTGCCATTCAGTGCAGGAGGCCCTGTCATCTGTCACGACCTGTCACTGTCCCTGCCACCCAGTACAGGTGCTTGATCCATGAGCATGGCCTCTTCCTTTCATTTACAGAGGCAGTGTCTCTCCTCCACAGAAGAGCACACACGAGAAAGACTCATGACAGAATCCTCCTCCTCCGCTCTGCTCCCAGCTCTGTCCTCTTGCCTACGTTTGCAACCTCTGGCAAAGACATGTTGAAGAAAACTCTATTCAGTTTTCATCCAGATAGAAAGTGTCATGGCCGTCTTAGAAAGGAGAGAAACCATTATTCCTCTCATATGAATGAAACTGTGATAACTAGCTCTGCATCTCATCTGACTAGAAAAACACTTTTATTTTATTTTATTTTTTAAACTAGTGTGGATGCATGCCCAAAAGAATCCTCTTCCTCTTAGCCATAAAACTTTTCTTAGATGGTATTTTACCAAGAACCCAGGAGTGAGTGGGCAAATAATTGGACCAACCCATGCTTTACAAACATGTTAATTTTATTGAGTAGGCATCAAAGCTTCTCTCTGTGTCAAGTAATGGAGAAGCCGTGTCACACAGATTACAGAGCTATTTTTACTTGAAATAATCTTTCATAAAAGAAAGAAATTAAATACAGTTCTATAAAAAGTGCAGTAGTCATTACTGGAAGTTTTCCAAAATGAAAGCAAGATTTACTACATATTGCAAAAATTGGTTTAGTACTTTAATACTTTACAAAGTAACAACTCAACCACCGAAGACAGTTCTTATAATGGGTTTCTTCTCCAAGAATGGACCGGATCAAAAAGAATATTTGCATCGAATCAGAATGAACACCTGCAGGTAGAAAAGGGTGCTGCACAACTTGGTTAAAGTAATGTGATTTATGACCCATTTTTGCCTCAATGTTTTCCTTTGTCCACTGTAATCAAATAAATGAGAGAAACAAAGCAACATATTTCATCCAAAAATCAGTCAAAGAAACCAAAAAAGAAAAAAGAAAAAAGAGGAGCAACATTCACTGACTTCCTTAGGCCAAGTGCACGTCAAAAGGAATGGGGCAGACACAAAGGGAAGATGGTCCCTTGTTGCAACTAACCTCAACAATCCTCAGTTAGAATGAGACCAATGTATCAAAGATGATGGTGAATGGACTTCACGCTCTGCAGATGAGGCAGTGATCGGCCACAGAGGAGCTTAGTCCCATGGACTCAGGTATGTCAGGACTTCATTTGTAAGACTAAGAGCCCAGCGTTTCCCACCAGGGCCCCAGGAAGACAAGCTGCTGCCTGGCTCTGTCAGAGGTGGGCCTTACCCCTGCGTGTACCAGGGCTGAAGCCACAGCTGATCTCCAACACGTGCTCATGGTGAGTTTACTAGTTTTGGTCATAAGCCAGCGGAGACAAGTGGCCCTACTCCACCTGCCAAATCATCATTCCAAACCATGCGTTTCGATTCTGTTCCTGTGAGCAGGAAGAGTGTGTGCAAAGAGCTGGACAGCTCCTAGGGCCTGGGGCACCTTCCGTGGGCGCCTGCCACGGAGAACAGCGTGTGTGGGCCATGGGGGCAGGCTCGGAAAGCGCTCACTGTCTTCCTGAGTGCTGGCAGCAGCACGCCTCCAGTCTGTTTGGGCAGCAATGAAAGGGACACTGTTTATTTGGCAATTCAAACACAGGGACACACGTGTGGGCCCACTCCCCGCCTGCTGGATGGTGGCAGAGGGGCACTTTGAGGGACTCCAAAATATGGCATCCAGAGAGGTGACCGCAAAAACCATGGAGGATTAAGAAGGACAAAGCTTTTTAACCAGGCCACAGGAGGACAAAGGTCCTTATAAGCAGCATGTAACAGTATTTTGCCAACAACTCTGAGAGGAAAATGCATTTGGCCCAAGGACCTAGAAGTAAACACCAAGGTTAGGTAGTTGTGAAAATCGTCCAGCAAGGGCAGGAAGTTCAGAGGAGGACCCTTGGCTCCCCTGTGGGTGAAGCCACCTGCCGTGGCTGGAGGGCCACCGCTCTGGGGCCTGGCCCAAGGAGGTGAGTGTGGTTTGGCTCTGCAATGTCATGGCTCTGATCCTCCTGTGCAAATCCACCCGTGACCAAAGGGGAGACACAGGAGCCCTCGGCTCTCTGGCCCTGCTGCTTCCAAGTTTGTCAACACAGTCACCCAGCCCTGCCCTGGCTAGTGTTTGTGACGAGCTCCTCTTCCTGTGCAGCTTTGCTGTGGTGGCTCGAGAATGAGTCCTTCTAGTGGTCAGATGGACTCTTTCTCCTGGGCTGGGCCGTCTGCTGCCACCTGTGTTTGATTATAACGGACCAGGAGACACCTAAGGACCAATTACAAAGGATTCTCTAGAATGGTTCAAGTCCACAGTGACCTTGGGGAGGGGTGTGACAGGAGCCCAGCACTGTGCACCTGACTATGAGAGCTACCCTGTAGGAAACCGTTTCCACCTCAGCTTGTTCAAGAGTGTCCCCTGAAGACAGCTGAGCCTCACATCTGTGAGGGGGGGCTGGCCACAGGGCAGGTGTTCAGAGACAGAAACCACTGCTGCCGCCAGGTGCATCAGCTCACTGCTATGCCCAGCCATCTTGTGCCAACGGCTGGAGAAGGACCCAGGCTGCTAGATCAGCTAAAGTTCTCCACAATCAGGGACAGTAGTAGGCTCTAGATGTGATGAAGGCTAGAATGGACATTTTATGGCCTCTTAATAGCTCACAAATTACTGATTCCATTTCCTTTCTTCAGCAAATATCTATCCAGTGCCTAATACATATGTCAGGCACTGTCGTAGGCACCAGGATACAGCAGTGAGCAAGACATATAAAAAATCCCTGCCTACACGGAGCATACATTCTATGGGGGCTGGAGGGACCTAAAATAAATGAATAAATGAATAATTAACCTATGTTTCACTGAGATGGAGATAAGTGTGTAAGAGGAAGATGCACAGAGAGGTGGGTACGAGGGTGGGATGTTGTCCTTTTAAATACAGAAGTCACGGAGGCCTCGTTGAAAGGTAACATTGGAGCAAACACGAGTAGGTAGTGAGGGGTGAACCAGGTGGCTCTCTGGGGGAAGAATGTTCTGGGTAGAAGGAATGGCACGTGCAAAGGCCCTGAGGCAGGAGGGTGCCCGGTGACTAGAGATGGCAGGAAGGCCTGCATCCCTGGGCAGAGCAGTTGGCAGGAGAAGTACTGGCATGGGAGTGGTCTTTGCAAGACTTGGCTTTTACTCTGTGACGGGAGGCTGTTTCTTCATGTAAAGTATTCCTCTGGCGTCTGTAGATATATTCTGAAACAGCTGCTTTCATTAACCTGTCCTCCTTAAATTAACAGGTTGCTTTGGTCTTGAGTAGATTTAGCCTATATTTATTCTTAAAACCAACTGGTACTTCTCATCTTATATTAAACTAACAAATTTTATATAATATGTATATATATTTAATATATCCTTGAGATACTGTCTGGGAGGAATAAAAAGGTATAAGCAATGTATCATTTTGTATATACATAATGAGGGGTGGTGGGGCCCCTTTTTCTTCAAGACTAAATTAGTACAAATGCAAATTTCAACAAATTATTTGGCAACTAGACAGAAACAGTAATATTGCTAGCATGGTTTGGAGATAATGGCTTCTGTGCTGTTCCTGTGATTATGTGTGTCTTCAGCTCATGCTGCACAGACTGGACATACCTGTTGTTCCCGAGGGGTCCATGCAAGGCATCTCCCTTGCTCTTCTCTGCTGGGGTGGAGTAGGGGGGAAGAACAGGTCTTTTGGGAAAGAAGCGACCTGTGTAACTACTAACAGACCATTTTGCAAGCTGCCTTGGAGATGTCATGAAAGGCTTGCAGAACGGTTCACCCTGGAAGTACAGTGGGGGCCTCACCTTCGTGTGTGCTGGCTGCTCTAGGATGAACTACCCTGGACCTGCCCCCTGGCTCTGCCCCCGTCAGCGAGGCAGCACTGGCAGAAAAGCGCTCTGGGCCAGGGGACCCAGCACTGCCGAGTGGATGTGGGCAGTGGGATGGACTTGAATTAAACAAGAACCAAGCTGAGTGTCCGGTCACTGCCCTGGACGGCCACACCAAAACAGGCCAGCTGGAGTAGGAAAGAGAGAGTTTAGAGTCAGGAGTAAGTGGGAAGGTGGTGCCCAGAGATCTCCAGAGAGCCACCACTTTAAGGCTTTTTGGAAGGGGCTGCCTGCCCTCTGGGCACCTGGTGTGCCAGTCATCACGGGGCCCTTCATGTGGTGCGCCTGCCCTCAGGTGACAGCAGAGCCAGACTCTCGGCCAGAGCAGTGAGGTCTGTCTGACAAGGCAGGGCTCACTCAGCTATGGAAACACATTTTCTTCTTATTTATTAGAAGCATTGAAAGGAAAGAAAAAGAATAGTGGAGGAACTTAATTTGTAAAGTCCACACCAAGATGAGGGAAAAAAGAATCATGCCATAAAGAAAGAAACCCCAAACATGCAGTAGATGCCTTCGGCTTTTACTCCAGGTCTCTTAGGAAAACAAAAACACTCACACAGAATGGAACTACACACACAAGTTTGGCAAAGTCTTTTTTTTTTTTTTTTTCTTGCACACATTTCCCACCACTGATAGGTACAGCCCTTTTTTCTTAACTAATATGAAATATATTTTGCTAGGTTAAGTTTATTTTTGCAAAGTAGAGTAGTTTGCAAAATAGGCTTCTGGACGCTAAGGGAGGGGGGACTACGTACCCATGACCCCTCCCCAGAGACACAGTGGGCACTGAATGGAGAATTTCCACACTCTGGGTGTGTGCCTGGGGGGCACAGAGAGTCCTTTTATCTCAAGCCGCCCAATTCTTGACACTAAGCTACTGGAATTAATAAATAAAATCATTTGGGACAACATTTAATTCATAAGGTCATAGATTCAAATGCCACTGGGTGGTAACAGGTAAGAAAAAGTCCACAGTAACTTAGTGAGTATAAAGTATTCATTTAAGAGGAAAGGTGCAGTACCAAAATCTGTGAACAGAAAAAAGGAACTCAAGCTTTCAATTAAAAAAAAGAGACATTTATACATTCCCACTTTCAGAGGGTATTTGAACAAACAGCAAAAAGCATTCAAATCCCAAGAGCCCACGATGAGCCCTTTCCCACCTCAAGTTACCCTTCCAAGGGACAACCCTGTGACAATAAAGGGTGCAAAATATTGCTCTGTGGCATGTTCTGAAAATAATATAAAAATAATTTCTATAGTACAGTTTAAACTCGGCTTGTAAAATTTCAACATAACACAGCATAAAATCTACAAACGGAATACACTGAAAAACACCTTCCCTCAACAATATATTATTTTTTTTAAAAAATCATTTACCCAGGTAATGCCATGTGCAGGAAATGTGAAGTAAATTTCTGAAATAACCTCCACAGGGGTTTAGAAGTATCTGGGATCCTTCTGGAAACTTGTCATCACTTAGAGACATCTGTGCTTCCCAGCAAGGGAAGTTTGGCCAGATTAGGTGGGGAAGGCCATTTACAGGCAGGGTCGGCAGGGGCTGCAGGGCCCTGTGCCCTGGAGGGGCTCACCCTCTTCCTCTTTGTTCCTGCCCCACAAAGGGTCCCCAAGTCATAAACTATGAGGCAACCCTTTGGCCCACATGTAACCAAGGCAGTTTCTAATAGTTCTTGTTCAGCCTGATGAACTAATTTGGTGTCTGGCCAGGGACCAGGTCTAGAGAGTTCTGAACATGAGCATGCTACTTGTGCACAGGACTAGTACGTTTAATATTACCATAGGCTCTCTCCCTTTTGCAGTTTTAAATACTGTTTAGAAGAAGGATGGATCCAGATCTCTCACAAAAGGAAATGGCTATTCTTAAATGATATGGACTGGGTGGTGATGTATCAGCCTGGAGCAGGCGCTGACAGGCAGTGGCTAGCCTGCCTCGTGACCAAACTGAGAAGCTGGGGCCCACGGTGCAGCCAGTGGCTGTATCTCAGGCCCTTATTCAGGCTACATCTGTCATCAGATGCCAGTGGGGCGGAGGTAACTTAGAAATGCAAGGACAGAATAGGTCCCCATTTTTAAATAATACATACATATTACTCTGCCGGGTTAAAAGGGTTTTCCTCTATTACAATGGACCATTTTTATTCTCAGTTTGCCTTTTTCTTTTTTTAAACTTGGCAGACAGAGCATGAGAAAGAGAAAAGTTTGCATAGCCAGTTTTGGAAATTTCTGGTTGGCTGTTTTAACATTATGGGGGAAAAAAAAAAACCAAACACGAGTTGACTTTATGCCTTGTTGACTTCTTGTGCACATGAGTTTGGTTTCTGAATGCACATTTAAGCATTTTTAAGGTTGGGTGTCTCAACCTTAGAGCGAGGAGCATGAGGAGTAGCCGGTGTTTACACCTGAAGCAAAACCTTCTGTGACCCCACAGCTTTGGATGGCAAAGCAGCTGTTTAGCGTGACATGAAGGATCAGTCCAAAAAGCTGCCACAGACCCTCTCGATGAGAGATTTTTTAAAAACCACTTTTTTTTTTTCTGAGTAACAAAAGAAACCCCAGCACTGTTAGGGACGTGGATGTTAGTACAGTAATTACCACACATTGAAAATATTGTTCAGCAGGAAAAGTAAAACATTCAAAAAACTTCTTAAAGATTCTATTTAATAAATAATTTTGATTTAAGGAACCATTTATGCAAAACTTGAATAAATTACTGAAAACTCCATGTGCTGTGGAATAATTAAAAACAAAAAGGAATTACAGGAGATACTCTATTTTATTATAATTCTTCAAACAAGTAAAAAAAAAATCCTTTTTTTTTTTTTTATTTTTGCTGCTCTTTAGTTGGGGAAAAAGCATCCTTTCTGGAGGAGAAGCTGGCTCCGATGAAGAGATGGTCTACCTCCTGTATTTACTGAGGACACACAGCAAAGCTGGGTACTTCCTTTCTTAGGATTGATTATCAGAGGCTATTCTAAGGCTCTCACAAGTTTTAAAGTGTTCTTTGTTAGCATTCACCCAGCTTATCCACATTTCTCGGAAACAAGACTGCTCCCTAGTGAAGCAGGTTTAGCTCCTCAGCGTCCTTGGCCAAGAATGGTATTCTCCAGAGGTAATCTTGGAAGGAAGAGGCTGCATATTGCTGCTCAGAACAGGGTAGCTAAGGACACATTTTTTTTTTCCTCAAGAAATGTAGGAGGCACCAAAAAAGAGACTGCTCAGGGATCAGGCTGCTCCCTCAATGTGTTAGGGAGCCAGGGACAGGGTCATCCGGCCCTGGGAGGGAGCCGATCCCGGTGAGCCCCTTTACCTGGCTGAACCCAGATAGATGCAGGTGTGTGTGTGGGGGGTGGCTTCCTTCCTGGCTTTCCTCTGCCTCTTCCTGTTGGAAAGAGGCACGGCCTAGTGGGGGCTTACACAGTGACCAAAGGGTCACTTCCTTGCTTCTCTCCTGGGGCACCGATGGTCACCTCTCAGGAGCCCTCCAGCAATAGTCCACTGTGGAAGTGTCCTCACGGGAGAAACGTGAGCAGGCTGTCCTATTTGCTCGTACGTGGGCAAATCCAAATTGTGAGTGCAGAACTTTGCTTTTTGGACCCAAGGTGTCTTTGGAAGGCTCCTGTCACCTGAGCTGCCTGGTACCGGCACCAGGAGCGATCGCTATACCTCACTGCGCCCTGCGAGGTAGGTTGTCCGATGCCCTCTCTACGGACGCCCGCGGCGTGGATGGCAGTGTGAATGTTGCTAGAGCCGGGGGCTGCGGGAGGAGGTTTTGCTTATGAAATGGAGTCGTGTATTTCTAAAGGGCCACAGTGACCACCAGAGCGCCAGAGGGTGGCAAGGTGCCTGCCCTCCAACGACCCGGGACTGGCAGCAGGTGGGAGCCCGCAGAAGGGCCTCCACCAGTCCCAGGTGCGCGTTCGTTTCTGCATCCCGGGTGGTACCAACCGTACACAAGTGACCGCTACCTGGAAGAGGTCAGTCGCTAGATTAGGGGGAAAAAAAGCATGTAAAACACTCCCTTCTAAAAACAAAGGGCTGCGAATTTCTTTATTTCTCTTATTGAGGAACAAAAATACTCTTGCAATGGCTATTGAGTTTCCACAGGTACGAGGCAGATGCTAGGCTAGCACACCCACTTCCAACAGTATGACTTGTTTCCTATCCGTCTACTACCTGAGTGGCGTCAGTGTAGGTTCAGGCACCATTAGGAACGTTTGACCAAACACGTACACAGCACTGACAGAGGAGGCGCCGGCCTTTCGGTTGACCAGGGCATGTAAAAAAGACACCGACAGAATGGAAAAGAAATCCTTCAGGGAAAACCTCGTCGCCGCGCCGCCCGCTCAGGGCCGGGCCCCGCGCGCCTCGCGCCGCCGCCGCAGCTCCTCGCGGTAGCAGTACGAGCAGAAGTGCTCGGTCTCGGCGCGCCCGTAGAACGCACAGTTCTCCCGCAGGCAGCGCCGCTGCGCCGGCCCCGGGCCACTGCGGCCGCACTCACCGTTCGAGCGCGCGGCGGGCGCGTCGGCGTCGGCGAACTCCAGGCCGTCGCGCGCGGCCCCGAAGCCGTTGGTGTAGGTCTGCGACTTGTGCTCGGCCGCGCCCGAGGCCCCCGCCGCACCGGGCAGGGCGCCGGGTATGGCGCGCGCCAGCGACTCCACCGTGTTGACTGTGCGCAGGGCGGCGGCACGCGCCGGGCTGTAGCTCTGCGACGACAGCGAGCGGTTCTGCTGCGGGTACGTGGCGCACGGCCTCAGTGCGCCCACGGCCGGGGCGCACGCCTCGTCCCGTGCGCCCGCCGCCTGCACGTGGATGACACTCTGGCGCGCCGGCGCCGGGGGGCTGCGGCCGGGGGTCTGTCCGCTGGCGCCCGCGCGCCGTGCGCCGCCGCCCGAGCCCGGGGAGGCCACGCCGCCGGCTGCCGCCCGCGCCGCCCGCGCGCCCGCCGCGGGCCCGGGACTCGGGCGCTCCTTGAACTTGAGCACCAGCTGCGTGGGCTGCCCGGCCGGCGGGCCCGGTGAGGCGCGTTCGGGGCCCGGTGCGCCCTCCGCTTCCGGCCTGCGCGGCGCCCGCTTGGCCGTGGAGGCGGCGACGGCGGCGGCAGCGGCGGCGGCTGCGGTGGCGGCATCGCGGCGCCGCTGCTCCTGCTCGGCGCTGAAGCGCTCCTGCGCGCTCGTCAGGTAGTAGCCGATCATCTCCTCGTGGAACTGGTGCCGGTGGCTGGTGAGCAGCAGGCCGGCGAAGATGAACTTGCGCTCGCCCTGCATGGCGGCGCGCAGGATGTTGAGGCTCAGCTTCACGTCCGTGCTGTACTTCCAGGCGTCGCCCCGTGGCCCGCCGCCCTTCTCGGCCGGCGACGCGCCCGCCGCCTTGTCCGTGGGCGACGGCGTGGTCTTCTCCGACGGCGACGTGCTCGCCGACGCGCCGGACTCCTCCTTGCTGCCCTTGCGCGACTTGGCCTTCTTCTCCTTGCCGCGCTCCGCCGAGTCCCCGTTCTTGCCGTTGGCGGAGTTGGCGCGGCCCATCTTGCCATGCACCAGGCCGCTGAGGCCGCCCATGTTTTTCTTCAGCTTGATGCCCAGCGTCTTGCTGAAGCTGCCCAGCTTGTTGGCCACGGAGTCCGCGCGGGTCTTGTCCTTCTCCTTTCGCTGCTTCTCCTTCTCCTTGTCCTTGCCATTCTTGCCATTATTGCTGTTGGAATTGCTGCACACTGAGTCGCGGTCCGAGTCCAGCGAGTCGGCCAGGGACTGCACGTCCTCCCCCGCGGAGGCCGTTGGGGACTCCGGCTGCGCCAGGGGCGCCTGTGGGGAGAGAGGGAGGGCAGGGAAGGAAGGGGGTTTAGAGGAGAGCTGTCCCCGCACAGGCCCAGGAAGACAGACCCTGCACTTGTGTTGCTGGGGCCCTCGAGCCTCGCCGTCCCAGCCGTGACTGCCGCTCTGGTGATGGCTAGACTGGCTGGGATGGGGATGCTTAAGGGAAAGGAGCGGATGGAGTGGGCTCCGGTCTGCTGCAGTAATGAGAACCGGACCTGGAGGGGTTTGTGGAAGGCTCCAACATGCGTGCACTCCCCCCCTCTCTGGTGAACTTGGATACCCTGTAGCCTAGAACCCGGAGTGGAGGAGTGGGGCAGTGTGCGGATACCTCACCTGGCTTTGCGCCCCGTGGTCTCGGCACACTTAAGAGAGAATTACCAGGCCCAGACCCTGGTTGCCGCTGCCTACTTGACCAGACACAGGTCCCAGGCTGTCCTCTCTGTAAATGTGGAGGCTTTCAGGTGGGGAGGACACCTTGCACAAAAGTGTCTCTGCTACGAAGATGTCTCACCTACTCACTCCAGGCAGGGGACAGAAACCTTGCCCTCACAACCTCATCCACTGGATCTGGGAACAAGCAGCCCCTTGATTCAGCAATGACACCTCACCTTAGGGTTCCTTTCTCAGTTTGGCAACGCAGAGTACTAAATTGAGAAGGATTCTGAAACAGGCCTGGGCTCAGCAGAAAAGATGTTCGTATTCCTAGAAAAGTTCTGCAGGGATATGGGGTGGGGTGGAGGGACTCTGGGGAGGGATCGTCTCTGTGCACACCTTGGATGAGACCCACTGATCTGGGCCAGCCAGTCAGAGGAGGGAAACGCCACATGAGAATGTAGCCAGGACCCATATCAGGGGCAGGCAGGGAGCCTGAGAAGGGAGGTGGCAGGGTACAGAGGATAGGCAGCACCTACTGCTGCTTTGTGGAAGACCTTCCTGAGTGAGAAGAGAGAATTCTGACAGTGTCACTGGGCAAAGGGCAGGGCCCCCTGTTCTAACAGCTGGGTGTGGCAGGAACTAGTGCTCATGCCTGAGCCGGCTTTCCCAGCCTCCAGGGGAGGGGCCTGGGAGAGGCCCACTGCCTCCCATAGACTTTTTGTCAACCCCTGCCAAGCAGTTTAAGAGATGGTGACCCTCCTGCAACCAGGTAGGTTTACCCAGAAGTAAAGGTGGGCAGAACTGGCCCTCAGCGCTTCCCATTCTGAAATTCCTTGTTTCCCCTTCCCAGCTGAGTTTGGGAGGAGGGAAAGGTCTCACTGGTGTGCCAGAGACACCAACGGGCAGAAATGCAGGGGCAGGGCTAGGCCCGAGAAGGGGGGCGCCCACTGGGAGCACAGTCAGTGAGGAGCTCAGGCTGTGAGACCTCCAGCTGAAAGACCCTTGCCCGGGTTGTCTGCTGAGAGCCCTGCATCCAACCTGGAGGCCACCAAGGCCTGGCCAGGGGCCCTGCTCATTGCAGGGCAGGGCCGTTTTCAGTGCAAGAGCCTTCTGATCCTAGACCTATAGCTGCTGCCATCACACCCCACACGGGGGCTGAAAAAGAACATCCACAGCACCACTGGCACACTCCACACCATTGAAAGGCAGGACTCAGACTCTGCCCCCGACTGGCTGTCACTTACACCATCAGGAAAATGGGGTACCAGTACCTGCCTCGTGGAGCCCTGTGAGGATGAAGTCCAGGTAAAGGCTGAAGTCTGAGAGCTCTCTGCACGGCACTGACTGTGCCAGGCACGGTTGGACTTGCGCTACTCACGTCACTCCCTTAATAATTCCTTGTGAGCCCCACATTATGCCTAAGTAAACTGACGTCTGAGGAGGACCAATTATTTGCAAGCAATTTTTTACAAATCCTTTTCCCTGGCAGAGATTACAAAAACATCAATCAGTCAGATGCTTAAAATGAATCCCTCTCGGCATCTGCAAGTAGGGGCAGCACCGACCCTCCCGGGGGCAGGGGCAGGTGGCCTCGTGGGGGGGTGTGGGCCCCTCTCCTCACCGCCCTGCCAGCTCTACCCACCACTGCACCGCCTCCGCCTCTGGGCGGGGAGGAAGAGAGGGCACTGAGGAATCACACTTTCGGTTCCCTGGCGTTTCAGAGGACCCACACAGTTTATAATTAATTCTGCTGTGCCGCAGCACATCATGTTCCGATCTCCGTAGAGATAGATTTGTGTTGTGACTTGCCTATGGTTTATTTTCTGAGTGGGTGTGTTTATTCCTCTCCTCCAGAAAATAGGGACAAAAATCCCCTAGCTGGAGTGTGTGCTTGTGTGCACACATGCCTACATCTGCGTGCACACACAAACCATGCCCAATCGGAGTTTCCTCAAGCCAGAGCCAGGGTGTCCCATGTGCAGCTGGGACAACTAGGACAGGGGGTGGAGGGCTCCTGGGCTGCAGGTGCAGCTGGGGGTGGGCAGCCAGGCTAGGGAAGGCAAGATTTTGGGAGCCTTTGGGAGGATGCACCCCGGCTAGGCTGGAGCTAAGTGGCCTTGTCCTGGCTACCAGGTCCGGTCCCAGTGTACACCAGGCTTACCCGGGTCTCGGAGGGGATCCGGATCCACGTCACATTCATGTAGCTGTGCAGAAGGTTCAGCTTCGCTTCTAGTGACAGGATGAGGCTGGTGAAAGAAGAACACCTAGTGAACCGGGCCCTAAGCTGGCTCTCACATGCACCCTGCCCACCTGCATGCCAGCTGTCCCAGGACGAGCGAGGGGTATAGCTCTGCCCCAGAAAGCTCCAGTGGCACCCCTCCCTAGACCATGCCGAGGGGTGCAGAGTAGGGTCTTACTGGGCCAGCCGGGCATTATCGTTGTCATCTTTCCCCCACTCCCAATCCTTGCCGGGGTCCACTGCAAAGTGCAGAGGCAGCAGCTTGTGCTCAGAATCCGTCAGGGGTATCACAGCTGGAACAGAGAAAAAAGAGCCATGCTAGGAGCCCCAGCTATTCCTAGGGCAGACAGGAAAGGGACTCCGAAGCCAGGTATCTGGGCAATAAGTAAACAGAATGGAAATACATGCAGAATATCTGTGCCAGCAGGAGTGTTAAGACCATAGGTTTCAAAACCACTACTGATAGTTTTTTTTTTAATTTCATAGTGAATGTGGACATTGAAGAGCAGTTAGAGGTATCACCTGGACTCTGTGTCTCTTTAGCTCTGTCCAATGGCAGATAGCCCACTGGGCATCGGGAGAGGAAAAAGCTATTGCTGTTCTGTTATTTCTGAGGAAGGACCCAGGCCGGCTAGGTACACTGTGTGAGGCCACCCCACCTCATTCCTGAGAAGGCCCAGTGTGCAAGTCGGGTGAGCAAGGTGTTACTGACCTCTACTGGTTTGTGATTTCTTGCAGCAAGTCTGTATCAGTGCCTAGGACCCAGGGACACGCCCACCCCTGCCCACAGGGAGCTGTCTGTGCTGGGGCAGATAAGCAGGTTGGCAAGCACCTCATAATGTCAGGTAGTGATGAGCTAGCTCCGAAAAAGTAAACAGCAGGCAGAAGGCAGTAGTGGGGAAGGCTTTCCAGGGTGGAGGCAGGGGAGCCTTTTGATGAGGTCATTTGTAGGTGGAATGACAGGCCAGTCATTTCTCAGAGGGATTGACTCCCCATGAAACCTCTTGAGTGAAACATACCACCCGTAGGAGACCATGGCGCATCACAGAAGGGCTGGGGTGGAGGGGGGTGTCTGCAGGTTTGTTTGGGATCTGCCAGGAGCTTCTGAGCTGCTATAGGACCCTGTGAAGGGGGTCCCTAGCGACACAACCAACTCCTCATAAGGGCCTTGTCAGGGATGAGCAGGAAGAAGTGGGGAGATGGCACCCCCCAATTCTGCCTTCCAAGAAGCAGCAGCCTCCTCTCCGGCTTCCACTCAGCTCTCCTGCAAACCTCACTCATAGGAATCACACCACGGCAGAGAAGCACAGCCAGGGCCTCT
The DNA here is from genome assembly GCF_020740605.2 of Lemur catta. Classification (NCBI taxonomy): domain Eukaryota; kingdom Metazoa; phylum Chordata; class Mammalia; order Primates; family Lemuridae; genus Lemur; species Lemur catta. The sequence goes on from NC_059136.1 coordinate 18,301,779, forward strand.
GGCCAGCTGCCGCATGTCTTTGCTGGAGCCTAGGGTTTGTGGCAAGGGTGCCATGGCAAGAACGAAAAGGCAAGTAAAAAATACATAAAATCTAAGACTGAATACCATTGATTTTCTGCTAAGAAAATGGAAAATTGGCTCAATGCTGCCCTCCAGTGTTGCTAGAGAAAATGTGAGTGGGAATAATTCCTCCTCTTGCTCCCCTCAATCCCCTACCCCATATAAGGGAAACAGCCTTGCGGACCAATGACCGGCTCAAGGCTTTTCCCGTAATCTGGCTCAGCACTGGGCAGCGCAGTGCTCTGGTTTGGGTGGTCAGGGGCGGCTCCGCCTGCTTCAGCTGCAGCCTGCAGCCATGACGTGGCCGCCTTCCCAGGGCTGAGCTGCAGGGTGGACACACCCAGGGAGGGCTGCAGGGCCGGCTCAGGGACAGGCCTCCCTTGGGTGATGCCCAGTGGCCTGTCCCATAGTTCCATGAGTCGCCACCCAGACAGGGGGTTAGCCTGGTTTCCCACCAGCGGGGCGGGTGGTGGCAGAGGCTCTCCCCGTCAACACTTGTAACCAGACCTGTCAGCTTAGTGCAGCTCCTTGGAGACTCAGGCCCCCATGCACAGATGGGCCAAACCAGGGTTTCCAGGGAAAGTACATTTTAAATAGCTTCCCCTGTGGTTCTTAAGATCAGGCAGATTTGGAAAATATTCTTCTAGAGCAATAGTAATCTGTTAGAAGCAGTTCCTGTGGGTGCAACTTGGGCATTTTAGGTCTGGCTGTCTACCCCATCCCAGGATACAGTAGTCACTGGAAAGCATCTGCCCAGCTGTGACTACATTCCCCAGCACCACCTCGTACCCCAGCATTTAGGAGGGAACAGGTGCCTAACTGCACCCATGGGCTATGAGCAGAAGTGACGTGGGAAGTGCTGGGTGATGTGGTCAGGCATGGGCGGCCCTCTCCCCCACTCCCCTCCTCCATGTGCAGCACCTGCAGAAGACGGCGGAGCTGCCAGATGGCAGGAGTGGCCTCCCGGATCCCACTTGGAGAAGAGCTGCCTGCCAATCAGGAACACCTGTTTGAGACTTTATTGTTTGCATGGGAACCAAACTTCTATTGTGTTAAGCCACTGTGACTGTGGTTTATTTGTTTCAGATAAACTCCCTGGGCTAGGAATACACCACAGCCCTGTCACCCTTACCTCCCTGTGGTGGGGCTTCTGGGAACTCCTGCCCTCTACAGCTGGGCTGGAACCGAACCCCTGGGCTGCCCACGGCTTGAGTGTGCAGTTGGAATGCGCCCGAAGGTGCTAGTGCCTGCCCACACCGAAGGGTCCTGGCAGGCTCTCAGCTTAGGTCTTGGTGGGGTGAAGACCAGGCACTGGCAGAGGCTCTAGCGATGCGCCTGCTCCCAACAGGAGACACCCAGGGCTAGGCGGGAGGCATCTTCTCTGCAGAGCGTCAGCTGCGGCCTGTGGTGAGGGCTGTAGCTGCAGGGCCCGGAGAGCCCAGGGAGAGTACAGGCCAGGGAGGCTGCGGAAACAGGCCCTCCTTGGGAGCATCAGTTGCTCTGGATACCTCTGCCTCTTGCTGTACACACTGACATCTCCCTACTTGGAACCTGGCCTCACCCAGTGAGACGGGGAGTCATGTGGCAGGTTGCCCTCTGGTGGCACGTGCCAAGAACAGCAAATGTTTTTCAGAATAAGCCTGGAAAGGTAGGGTTTTGTTGTTGTTTTTGTTGTTGTTTTCTGTTTGTTTTGAAAACATTCTCTCCTATCTTTTAGCCAGGAAGCACTAGCCTGGACATATTATGAGTACTTCTTTTCCAAAAAAGTATGCAGATTTCTGGTTTCTGTTTGGGACAGGAAAAGCTGGAAGAGCTTTGTTCCACCATTGCAGCGAGAAGTCAGGCAAACTGCAACTTCACAACTTATCTTTAACCCACCAGCAAGCTGAAGTTATGGGGAAGCAACTAATCCCACATGTAAGGAAAGACAGGTGCCTCCAAGGAGAGACAGACATGAGCTTAAGAGGGATTGACTCAGCAGGACACCAGTAAGAAGAATTCAGCTAAAATTGTTAAATTGGTAAAGGAAGAGTGTTGGCTAGTGCAATAATATAGAAACCTGGAGGCTGAAGACATAAAGGAAATTCACATGCATTTGCAGTCTCCTCTCCACAGGACCTACCCTAGTATGCCCTCAAAAAGATTGGCAAGAATGCTGAGAAAGTATCCTCCGCAGATCTTTCCCTCCTATCTCTACTAAGGAACAAAAGCTTAAACTGTAGAGGGTAGGGCGGCAACAAACACTGGGTGCACTAAACGCAATGTTTTCTGTTAGTCTGATCAAGCCTCTGTCTTAGGCAGGCCTTGTGTCCCTGCATCTGGGGAGAGGAGTGACCTCCCCCAGCTGTCCTGGCTAGACTGATTCAAACCAAACTCTAAAGACCTAGAAAAAAGAAAGGCATACCTCTTTCCAGAATAAAAGTGATATACCTTAATCTTTACTGTCCTACTCAAGACATTTGGCTTTCAACCAAAAACTATGAGGAACAAGAAAAGACAAAAAACCTATACATTGTTAAGAGACAAAGCAACTGACAGAATAAGACTCAGATATGACACAGGTGGTGAAACTATCAGACAAGGAATTTTAAACTGATTAATAAGTTAAACTCTTTAATGGAAAAAGTAAATGCTATGCAGGATTTGATGATTAATTTCGGCAGAGAGAAGAAATCTATACAAAAGAATTAAATGGAAATGCTAGAAATGAAAAAAAAAAAACAAACACCACAATAACAGTGGTGAAGAGTGACTTTGAGAAGCTGTTCAGTAGACTTTACACAGCTGAGAAAAGAACCTGTGGACGTCAAGATAGACCACAGAAATTACACAAACTGAACACAAAGAGAAAAAAGGTGGCGGGAAACTGAATGGAGCACTAAGAGCTGGCAGGCAACATCAAATAGCCTAAGTTCTGTGTAAAGGTAACCCTAGAAGGAGAAAAGAGAGGGCTCAAGACAAAAGAAATATTTAAAGAAATAATGGCTGAGAATTTTCTAAGGTTTTATGACAAACACCACCACAGACCCAAGAAGCTAAGAGAATACCAGGGAGGAAAAATAACAACAAAAATAGTACTATTCACAGCATCTTAAAACTCCTGAAAAGCAAAGACAAAGAGAAAATCTTGAAGGCAACCAGAGGGGGGAAAATACATTGTAGAGAGAGAAACAAAGATAAGAATTACGGCAGACTTTTCATGATAAAATAGGTAAGCCAAAGATGATGGACTGACATCTCTAAAGTGCTGAAAGAAACAACTGCTAATCTAGAATTCTGTACTCAGCAAATATATCTCTGAAACATGAAGGAGACATAAAGACTTTTCAAACAAAAGTGAGCAAATTCATTGCCTGTAGACCTGTACTACAGGAAATGTTAATGGAAATTCTTCAGGTGGAAGAAATGTGCTGCCAGTAGAAAATTGGATTTACACAATGAAGAGTGATGGAAATGGAATCAATGAATGTGAAAATAAAATTCATTTTTTTTCTTCCTTTTAATTGCTCTGAGAGCTGAGTGACTGTCTAAAGCAAAGACAGAAGCAGTGCATTTTGTGTTTGTAGCAGATGTAAAAATGCAATGTCTGAGATGACACAGAGGATAAGAGGCAGGGATTGGGAACACATGGTCATAATATCCTTCCACGACACATGAAGCAGAATAATATTACTTGAAAATAGAATCTCATTAATTAAAGATATTTATTGCAAACCTTAGTGGTTAGGAAACCATTAACCATTAAAAATAGAGGTATAATAAGTCAATAGTGGAGATAAAGTGGAAGCACTAAAAAGCCCAATTAACCCAAAATAAGACAGCGAAAGAGAAACAAAAACAACAGATAGAACAAATATTAATAGAAAAGAGCTAGCAAGATGGTGAATTTTAACCTAACCATATCATTAATACTATTAAATGTAAATGCTCAAAACATATCAAAAGATAAATTATCAGATTGGATTAAAAAGCAAAATCCAAGTAGGTACTGTCTATAAGAGCCCCATTATAAATATAAAGACATAGATAGGTTAAAAGATACTCACTAATAAAAAGAAAGCTAGAGTAGCCATACTACTATACCATACAAAGTAGACTCTAGAATTAGGGCTGTTACCAATAAAAAATGAGGAACATTATAATGATAAAGGGGTTAATTCTCCAAGAAGACATAATAATCCCATACACATGCATGCTCCTAACAACACTGCTTCAAAGTATATAAAGCAAATACTAACAAAAATGAAAGGAGAAATAGACAAATGAATTACAGTAGGAAATTTCACCACTTTTCTCTCAGTAATTGGCAGGGCAAGTAGGCAGGAATCAGTAAGGAATATAGAAGCCCTGAGCTACACTGTCAGAGAACTTGAGCTAATTGACATTTATAGAACTCAACAAGAGCAGAATACACATTCTTTTCAAGTGTATATGGAATATTCACCAAGCTAGAAACATATGCTTAGCCAATTTTAGACATTTAAAAAAATAGAAATCATAAAAAGTAGGTTCTCAGATCATATAAATCAGTAACAAATATTTGAATAAGCCCCAAATATTTGAAACTTAAACAACCTGCTTCAAAATAATCCAAGAGTCAGAGGACGCCTCCTGGGAAATTAAAAACAGTTTGAACAGAATAGAAATGGAAATATGACACATCAAAATTCATGTGATGTAGCTACAGCTGTGCTTAGGGGGAAATTTATAGCATTAAAATGCTTATATCAGATAAGACGAAAGGTCCAAAATTAGTAATCTAAATATTTGCCTTAAGAAAGTAGAGAAATAAGAGCCAATTAAACACAAAGCAAATACTAACAATAAGAGCAGAAATCAATAAAACTAAAAACAGAAATGTAGTTGACAGAAATCAGTGAAACCAAAAGCTGGTTCTCGGGAAAGACCAATAAAAAAGAATGGATTATCCAAATTGCTGCCTCTAAATCTGTATTTTAAGTAGTTAGGAAAAATGGTAAACAAGGCTTTTTAATAATTTTAGCCCATTAATATTCCTGCTAGTCAATACATGTTTATCATATCTAGGAGCAAATTGAACCTTTTTTTGTGAGATGGTTGTAGATTCACACGCAATTGTAAGACAGAATACAGAGAGGTCATGGGTTCACATCTCTCACCCCCCTCAGTGGTAACGTCTTGCTAACTATAGTACAATATCACAACCAGGATATTGGCTTTGATCTGCTAATTGTATTCAGATGACACCAGTTTTACATGCACTCATCTGTGTCTATGTGTGTTTATAGTTCCATGCAATTTTATCACATGTGTAGACGTATGTAATAACCTCACTTAAGACACAGAACAGTCACATCACCATAAGGGTCCCTTATGCTTCCCTTTTATAAACAGTCATCTCCCTCCACTACCCTTTCCCTGTTCTGAATCCCTGGCCACCACTAATCTGTTCTCACATCTCTAGAATTTTGTCATTTCAAGAATGCTGCGTAACTGGAAACATACAGTATGTAATCTTTTGGGACTGGCTTTTTTCACTCAGCATGATTCCCTTGAGACCCATCCAGGGTCCTCTGTGTGTCATAGTCCTTCTTTCTACTGCTGGGCAGAAGTCCATGGTATGGACATACTGCCGCTTGTTCAACCATTCACCTAGGAAGAACATTTGGGTTGTTTCTAGTTTTCAGCTATTGCAAAGCTACCAAAACATGCATGTACAGGTTTTTGCATACACATAAATCTTCCTGATGATATGGAATTTGGATCCTAAAATGTGGCAGTGTGAAGGGAGCAGGGACAAGGGAGTGAAAATTCCTCCACTCTGGGCTGGGAAGTCTGTGGCCTCATGAAGCAGGCTGTGACTGAACCCCAAGCTCAGCAATGGCAGATGCTGGCCCTGGGACCATCATTGTTCCCTGACCACAGAGACTCCCCTGGGACTGGATAGAGGGCCCAGCCCTGGCCTGGATCCCAGGCCCCGAGAAAGGCCCCTTTCATCTCCCCAGAGCTGCGGGAAGCCCTGAGAAGAGCTAAAAACCCACAAAGTAGGTGCAGGCTCTACTGGATGAAACATGGAGAGACAACAGAAAAGGCAGGAATGACTCCTGTCCTTCCCTGGCCAGTGAGATGTCTGGAAATAATAAATAAAGGTGACGTGACACTCCCATCACAGCTGGCTGCAGCCTCTGGTCTGCTCTTCCTTCCAAGGACCCATGTGCCCACGGTACCATGTGTGCAGTTCCTTGTGGTTCTGCCTCAGCCACTGGGAAGGGGTCAGTGAATGCCCCGAGCTGCTCTCACTCCTACCGCACAGCACCTGGCCTCACTCCCAGCTCCCCTGTCATGCCAGGAAGTGAATACTCCGGTGCTGCACCTTGCTGAGGGCTGAGGGAGGCTGGGTTCTGCTCACTGGTCTGTGTTCCTTCCATGCGCACCATCTACAGGAAAGGGTAGCATTTGAGAGTCCTGATGGGGCCAGTTTTGTTGCTGTATTTATTTCCCATGATACACACTCAGTGTAAAAGAACCAGACACCCCTGAGCTTCCTGCCTTGTAGACGGCCTGGACAAGTTGCTTCCAATTCCCCGTGACCACATGCAATGGCTTGGACCCTGAAACTAGTCCGTCCTGTTTGTCCTTCAGTCTCCTGGTGGGTTCTTGGCCTAGACCAGAAACAAGGTGACAACAGGAAGGGTTTCCCTCTCCACTCAGCTAGTCACACATCCATCAGTAGCTAACACAAGAGAGCAGCAAGCGTTCCAAACAAAATTCCCTTTTTCCCCAGCAAAGACATCAACTGGTATCCTAGAATTGTGCAGTGCTCAGCCTGGGGGGCCAGGCCAGGCCAGCCAGTCCATCAGCAGCACTGAAATGGCTACTTGGAGGAAACTCAGCTATAATGATTTGAAAGGAAATGTTGACCTTTTGATTCAAAAGCTTACTCTAGAGCAGGGGTGGGCAAACTTTTCCCATAAAGTGCTAGTTAGTAAGTATTTTAGGTTTTGCAGGCCACAGCCTCTGCGGCTGCTATTCAGCTCTGCACTGTAGTGCAAAAGCAGCCATGGACAATACGTCAGTGAATGAATGTGGCTGTGTTCCAATAAAACTTTATTTACAAAAGTAGGTGGTGGGCTGTAGTTTGCCAGTTCCTGATATTGACGGGCTTTTTAAAAAATATTTACATCTAATTACATCCATATAAAACTTATGCACATGTGAAAGGGAACAACAATAGAGGCTATTTCAGTGTGGTGGAATTAGGCATTTGTTTAGTATTTTAAATGAAACATGGTCTTTCACATTGTCATTTTCAATGTTTTATGCAAAACCCATCACTGCTGAGTGGGCACAGGCAGCTTCTGAGGGGACCTGTCCACATGCCCCCTCCCTGTGCTCTCCTATGCCCACCGCCGATGTCTCCCTGACGGCATCCCACTGATGACATCCCACCATTGGCTCTGCCCCTACCCCTGTCCCCGATGGCCACCGTCTCTCAGGAGCTGGCATACCTTGTTCTCTTTGCTGGTCTCTCTGTTCCATGGACACGAGGGCAGAGAAATGCGCTTGATCGTAGGCCAGAACGAGCGGTGAGCAGTGGCATCTGTTGGGAGGGACCTCCAAGGGCAGGTAAATCCCCCCAAATGGGATGGGTGCGAATGCTGCAGATACAGGTGGACAAAGGTGAGGCATGAGGAGCAGCAGGGCCCGAGCCGGGAGGGCACGGCCCCCGCCATCCCAGGGGCTCTGCGGTGAGCACGGGGAAGGCAGTCGCAGCCTGGAAACCCATGTTGCTCTGGATGTGCTTCTTCCTCTCCTAGTGTTCATTAAAGCATCTGTACACAAAACAATACCTATGCTTCTTGAGAGTGTGTTTGTCCTGTATTTTGAGAACCTCTTCTGTAGAATCCAAAGAAACCAGCCAGGGCCAACCAGAGAGCTCCAGGACCAAGTCGTAAGTCAGACAGGAATGAGAATAGGATCCTTTAGTGATTGTTTTCCTACAATCTTGCTTGTTTCCTTTCTCATGAAAAAGAGGGAAGAAAAGCCTAAAACTCTCACTGGAATAGAGCTGGAAACACTGGAAACAGCTGTTTCACTGGAAACAGCTGCCCTGAAGCAGCATCTGCTCTTTGGTCATAAAGAATCTGGCTTTTAGGCCCCAGAGTCAGTGAGTGGCTGCAGGGACAGTAGCTTCAGGCCCATCTTTGACGAGCTTTTAGGATTCCTTCTCCACCCTCCCTTTGTTTAAATTGGTCAGTGCGGCTCTGCCCGCAGGAGGAGAATGGAAGGAAGTTGGGCTGGAGGGACGCTCTGGGAAGCGTAGCCCAGAAGGAGAGCAGGCTTCTTTGGAGCACTCCTGTCCCGGGATGAAATCTCTTTGGGCTTCAGTTTCCTCGTCTGTAAAGCGGGAGGGCAGTGTCCGCCCCGGGAGGTTGTGGCAAGGGCTAAAGGAGGGCACACCTGGGGAGGGGCCGTGCATGGTGCTTGGCCCTTGGTGGGCAGGCCACAGCAGCCCGCTCCTCCCTGCCCCTGTCTCTGCCATTCTGATTCTGCCACAACCTTGCCGAGTGGCCCTACACTTTCTGTCTCTCTTTTCTTTTTAACGCACATGTAGCCTGTAGGGGGTGGGAGGGCTGAGTGGCTCTGGGACATGGCCGGGGCTGTTGGAGGGACACAGGCCGTCAGCTGCGGCTGTGCTCTGGGCACACGATGGGGGTCAGTCCCCGCCCTCACATGGCCAGATTTCTCATGGCCACTTGCTGCTGACACACAGGGCAGATGGCCAAGAGCAACCCTTGCTGCCATTGGGGAGGAAAAAGAAATACACTGAGTCCAGGAGAAATGAGAAATAATACGCTATGTGTCCCTGCAGAGTGACGTCCGGGCCTTCTGGGAGCTTACCCTTTAAGTTACGCTTTCTGGATCATGAATAAAATACATCTCTTTGAGGAACTTACCTTCTCCACCTGAGTCTCTTAACATTGTGTCTGCCACCACGACGATTGGTCTTCTCAGTATATGGGCTAAGACAAAAACATGGAACTCTTCCAGGCTCTCATACACGGGGTCCTCAGAGTTGTCCACGCTAGGAGACAAAACAGAGCAAGGCCTTCACTGGACAGAATTAGGATGGAGGATGGAGAGAATGGAGAATACTCTGTGCAGGGGCTGAGGCTACTCGGCTTGGGTCTGATCTCTGAGGACCCTGGCAGCTACGCCATCTAAGGCCACCTCCCATGCCACCTGCCAGTGAGAAATGTCCAAGTTCCAGCTCCCCACCCCACCCCACCCCCGGGTTGGGTGGTCTCGGCAGACAAATTGGAGAGAACCTGCAGGAGAGGGTGGCCCACCAGAGCCTGTGGCCATGGGGTCCTGGTTCTCTGGGGGTGCTTCACAAGGATGCAACGGGGGCCGGAGGTATGGGGGTCATCTTCTGTTCATTTCCACACACAGCAGCATAGGCTGAAGCCTTATCCCTCAGGGACTCAGGGAGGCCTGGGCACATTTGATGGGCTGGTGGGGTCATTACTACCAAGACCCAACGAGCCTTCTAGGAAATACCCTGAGGGAAGAGGATAGTGAGACGCTGCCCAGATTTCGGTCCTCAGGGTGGGAGTAGGGAAGTGATCTGAATGTGCCACCCAGGCCACTCAGACCCTCCCCAGCCTGTGCCCCTGGCTCACGTCTGAGGCTCTGGGAAAGAGCAGGTTTCAAGGCCCGTTTCACCTGGACTCTGAGACGTCTGGGCCAAAGACATAGCCTGATGTCACAACAGGGCCACCCAAAGGGAGGAGCACTGGGAAGAGAGCCAGCGTTCACAGCATGATAGGGCCTGGCTGCACCCATAGTGCCTGCAAGTCAAGGTGGCAATACCCAGCCAAGACCCCCAAGAGGTGGTTCTTGGGCTTGTTCAGAATGAGCTGAGGGAGCCCGTGAGGACTGGAGCAAGCAGGGCCACAGCTGGCAAATGTGGCCCTGTTTGATAACACAGGCTGGAGTGGCCTGCGGAAGCAGCTCCCAGGACAGAGTTCCTAGCCAATTGCTCCCATTACTTCTAGAACAAAGGCTGTGAACCCTGGGGAATGCATCATGACCACCTGGGGAGTTATACTACCTATATTTTTTCTTGTTTATTCTTTTGTGATTCAATTTACCTTATTTTAATATTTATTAATAGTTCAAAAATTGGCAGTAATAAAACAAATCACAAAATAGTTACACAGGTAATAAAAATAGCTTTTATTTTTCTGAACCATTTGCAGGTAAATTGTCAACTTGATGCCCCATCACCTGGAAGAGTTTAGTGTGTATTTCCTATGACCAGAACATTCTCCTACATAACTACAACACAGCCGTGTTCTCATAGATACATTTAATCACCAGACCCCATGCACGGTGTGCCAGTTGTCCCAGTAATGCCTGTTAGGACAGACGTTCCAGTGCAGGATCACCTGTTACACTTAGTTGTGGTGTCCCTTTAGTCTCCTTCGTCCTGGAACATTTCTCAGGATTTCCTTGACTTCTGTAGACTTGACACTTTGCAGATTACAGTCCAGGTGTTTTGTAGAGTGTCCTTAATCTGGGTTTCTCTCTTTCTTCACAATTAGATTAGACTGGGCTGTGCTGAGTCCTCCTCGTGGTGTCCTGGCAGGCAGTGTGGAACCGCAGATGGTCTTGTCACGGGTGATGCTGACGTGGACCACCCCTGGAGGGCATCCGCCAGGCCTTGCCCCTGTGGAGCCCCTCATTCTCCCTTTGAAGTTAACAAGCATTTTTGGGGCAGATACTCCAGTCCTCACCAAACCTCTAGATGGTTTTTAATATCACTATGGATTCTTGGTTTGCTATTTTATTCCTGGGTTATAATCCATTAGTGTGATTATTTGGATGCTCAAATATGCCTTGATTTGTTCAGTGGCTTATTTCAGCTGGACCTGTGTCCTTATGGCATCCTCTCATCATGTTCTAGACCACTTCCTTGCTTCCTGGCACAAGAAGATGGTCCAAGTTCACACTCACATACACATTTGCATCTTTATTTTCATCTCTCTTTTTCTCTCTACATCTATCCATCCATCCATCTATCTATCATCTATCTCAATACTTATATTAATATAAAACCTGGAGTTTATTGATACCTCCAGTTCCCACCCAACCCTACAAAATTCCTTCTACTTGTAACTTTCTTTGCCAACAGTGAAAAACCTCATTTCCATTAATCTTAAGGTGTTTACATACTTGCCAAGTCTCCCTGTATGTAAGCAATCTCCCACCTTTGCTGCTGCCCCTCCCCCGGGGTTGCCCTCTCCACCCTGTCTGGCCCTGACACCCTAGCTATGGCCCTTTGTGCCCTCGCATCTCCCACCCCATGGCAGGCGCCCACCTAATGGCTTTAGGATGGAAGATTTTAGGAAGGGAAGAGAAGTGGAAGAATAATGTTGTAAATATGTATTGATATGTATACACAAATACACATACATCTATTTATTTAATATGTATCCATATGCCAAGTCCAAACACGATGCTCTTGGGTGTGCATTTTCAAACATCCCAGGTGATTATCCTGCCCAGCCACACCTGAGAGCCAAGCTGCTGTGTTTGGGGGTAAAATGTTTCTGGAAGTTGCTTGTTGGTCCCCATCACCTGGTATGCACTAACTAAGTGCTGGGCAAGTGGATGGTTGAACAAGACAATAAGCAGCACAGAGGAGAGAACATGGAGTTAAAACCTGCACACTCAAAGAGAAAAATACCCCAGTTAGAAACGTGGAGCACTATTTTTTTCCTAATTCAGTGAATGGAGAGGTCAACGTTGGAAAGAGATGAACTGCTCATGAGTCAGATATTAATGCTGGGAAGAAGGAAGGGCAAGGTGAAGGGGCAGCCTCTTAGTCCAGGATTCAGAGCCACATCTTCTCTCCCTGATGGAACACTCTGGTATCTGAATAGCTACACAGAAGGGGACCCATGGTGACAACACTATAAAGGCTAAGTGTTAGACACCATTGTAGTGGCATGGCATTCTTTTCATGCAAAATCTAAAGCAGGGCCATTGTATTTCAAACTGAAAGACCTGCAAATATTTATCAAGCACTTACAATATATTGATGCTGTGAAAGGCACTGCAGAGGCCCTCAGGTAACTCTTGCCCTCATATAACATCTACTATCCATCCATCTTCTGCCTATCTGTTCAGCCATATGCCCATCCATGGGCTCATCCACACTTTCCTCTCCATTGATCCATCTATCCACCTGCTGTTCACCCCCCACCTATCCATCTGCTGTTCATGCAACTGTCTATCCATCCTTCCATCCATCCATTCATCCATCCATCCATCCATCCATCTCTTCATCTATCCATCCATCTACCCACCCCTCCCTCCCACCATCCATCCATCCATTGATCCACCCACCCATTCATCCATCCATCCATCCATCTGCTGTCCATCCATCCTTCCATCCATCCATCCACCCACCCACTTATCCACCCACCCATTTGTCTATCCATCTACCTACCCACCTGTCCATCCATCATCTTTCCATCCATCTATCCACCCACTCATATGTTCACTCATCCTCTCATCCTCAGTTCTGTGCTAGGGCCAAGGCATGGAGTTGGGCTATGCATAGCATGGAGCCTTATGACTGGACACAGGCAGCACTGATAGGATGGCTGAGAGGAGGTGAGGGAGGAAAGCCTGGAGCAGAGTGACCTTTCTCCACTCCAGGTATGCTGTTGAGCACGGCAGCCAGGTGAGCAACTAAGAACCTTCTCAGTGATCCAAGAGGTGGCAGAGAGGGTCCTAGTTCTAGTCTGGGGCAACCTGAGCATCACAATGCCCTTCCCTACTTGCTTCCAGTCTCCACTATTCAAACAGTACCAGTCACTATGCACAAAGTTGAATGCTTCAGCATCACAGAGTTGACTGTAATGGGAATGACACAGCAAAGGTTGTGGCCTGGGCATTGGAAGTAGAACACCACACCCAAATGGCTCAAGCTGGTGGCCAGAGATGAGAACGTAGAGGCATCTCTCCCACCTAGGAGGCCGGGCTCCCCACTTTCCTGCTGCGTCCTTTAACCAACTCTGCTAGTTGCTGTGTGCGTTCTCTCTCTCTCTCTCTCTCTCTCTCTCTCTCTCTCTCTCTCTCTCTCTCTGCCTGACTCTTCATTCCTGCCTCGTGTGACCCTGGGATGGAGGACTGCCCTAATGACTCATTGTGCCCTCCCTCTGTGGCCAGGATGTGCAAATAAAAATCTCTGCACTGTTTCCCATTGTGGTGGCATATTAAATTTGGGCCTTGCAGTGCAAGAACTAGGGGCTACCCCAGGCTGGCTTTTCCCCTTGATGCTGGAGAGAACACAAGTTGAGCCCAGAGCCAGAGCGATGGTCTGGCAGAAATAAAGTAGACATAGGTTAGTTAAGAGCCACAAGAGTGTCTGCCAGTATAAACAAGTTTCCAGTGTGAAGGACCCCCTGGTTTTGGGCAGGGCAACCTGGCACCAGGCCGTTTGCAGGTAAATGAAGTGTCCTGTAAAAGGCACACTGCACACACCCACAGGGCAGGGTTGCTAGCTGCTCTGGTACTGGAACCCCAATTTAGCTGGGGGCTCTCAGAGGGGCAAATGAGATCATGTCTGGGACAATACTTTGGAACGGTGACCTGCATGTGTGAGTTACTGCAATCAGAGCCCACTGGTAGAAATCAGCTCCAGAAAAACCAATTCTGAAAATTCACTCCCACTTTTAGCCCTGAGGCTTCACATTTTCTTCCTGTGAGCTTCCTGAGAAAATGCTAGATCTGGGACTGGGAGTAGAATCTGGCCTCTGGGCAAAGACACAATTCTAATAATCAGCATTTACTGCTAAGAAGACTAACATGCAATACAATGACTTCATCCTCAAAGATGCGCCTGCCCCGAGCACTTCTTAACCTGCGCTGTGCCAGGCACCCTGGGCACCCACCTCTTCTCCCTCAGTGTGTGCCTGAGGAGGGAGAATTTCCAGGAGCAGGGACACACCCTGAGGAAGATGAGGGCAGGAAGTGCCCTGAGCAGAGGCCATGCTGGGGACCCCTCCTGGCAGGACCAAGAAGCAAAGGCTGTGGAGAGCGCCCCAGATGGGATCTCAGGTCCCAGGGAACAGCACCAGATGCAAATTTGGGGGTGCCCTGGCTTAAGTTGCAGCCATAACACTTAGAGACCACCCTCAGCAAGAGCCTGTGTCACAGATAAGGAAGTGGTCTGGGGGCGGCAGGTGTTGCTGAAGGGCAGTCACCCAGCCACAGAGTGGGGGAGCTTGGGTGCAGCCTCCCAGGCTGTCCACCTCCTCCATACCTCCTGTTTTGCTTGGGACATCCTGAGTGATTAATATCCACTCTCTCCCTCTCCAAAATGAGTAAGTTTTGACGATAAATTGCAGTCACCCATCTATGGGGACATAGTTATTGGTTCTTGGTGTACCTTGCATTTAAAAATGTAAGTGCATGTGTGTGTGCACACGTGTGAGTATGAGGAAACAGACGACTTAGACACCCCCCACCTCTGGGTGACAGGCAGGACGCTAGACTTGCTATCCTGATCCTTGCTTTTTCCTCTTCCCAGCGTGTCTTTGGGATATCCCCAGTTCGGTACGTGGGGGCGATCCTCACCCCTTTTCACAGCTGCCACGGGTCTCCCCAGGCACAGACCTCACAGGCAGTCTTTCTGGGGGCCTGTGACTTGACCCCTTCCAGGCAGCCCTGCATGGCAGAGCCAGGCCCAGGAGGCTCACGGGGCTGAAGCCAGACTGTGGGCTGCCATGGGCCTCTGTGCCCCGCCACGCGCTGTCTGCCCAGACAGCAGCTTTTATGACATTCTCTGTAGGCACAGCATAGGCTGGCAGGGGCCCTGCCAAGAGCTACGGCCCGGGAAGCCAGGATGGAAGGAGTGGGTCCCCCTGGCACCCTGAAGGGACCGAATGTATCTTGGGCTCTGGAAGGAGCTTCTCAGCAGTGGCCAGTGTGACCTGAGAGAGAAGACTCATCCTCCTGTTTGGAATCAATAAGTTGAGGTCATTCATGTGAGAAATATTTATTGATTATCTACTTGGGTCTAGCACTGTGCTCTGTGTGTCCACGTGCTATGTGTGCACAGGATTGCGGGCCTAGGGGTGGGGACTAACAGATGATCAAATAAGAAACTATCAGTTATTAATAAGCACAGTGATAAAAGGTAGATTCTTCATATAGGAAGGTCAGGGAAGGTTCCTACTTGAGAACCATTCATAGATAAAGAGTTAGCTTTGGTCTTATTTTCAATTAGAAATGTCTTTAAAAAACTCTTATAAACATCAGCCTAGGCAAAGAATTTATGAAGACCCCAAACATATCATAACAACAACAAAAATAAATAAATGGGACCTGATCAATTTAAAAAGCTTCTGCACAGCCAAGCAAACTATCATTAGAGCGAATAGACAACCTATAGAATGAGAGAAAATATTTGCATACAATATGTCTGATGAAGGGCTGATAGCTAGAATCTACATAGAAGTCAGGAAAATCAGTAAGAAAAAAATCAAAACACCTCATTAAAAAGTGGGCAAAGGACATGAACAGAAACTTTTCAAAAGAAGATAGACTAATGGCCAACAAACGAAAAAACACCCAACATTTCTAATCATCAGGGAAATGCAAATCAAAACCACAATGAGATATCACTTAACTCCAGTGAGAACAGCTTTTATCAAAAAGTCCCACAACAATAAGTGTTGGTGTGGATGCAAAGAGATAGGAACACTCATACACAGTTGGTAGGACCATAAACTAGTATAGCCTCTGTGGAAATTGATATGGAGATACCTGAAAGAACTAAAAGTAGAAGTACCATTTTATCCAGCAATCCTACTACTGGGTATTTACCCAAAAGAAAAAAAGACATTCTATAATAAAGACATCCACACCCAAATGTTTATAGCAGCATAATTCATAATTGCAAAGATGTGGAAACAACTCAAGTGCCCATCAGTCCATGAGTGGATTCATAAAATGTGGTATATGTATACCATGGAGTACTACTCAGCCATAAAAAA
The DNA here is from genome assembly GCF_020740605.2 of Lemur catta. NCBI lineage: Eukaryota > Metazoa > Chordata > Mammalia > Primates > Lemuridae > Lemur > Lemur catta. Next base: position 18,317,891 of record NC_059136.1, read on the forward strand.
TGGTGAACTAACACCTCTTGTATTATCCTGGATGGAGCTGGAACCCATTCTTCTAAGTGAAGTTTCACAAGAATGGAAAAACAAGCACCACATGTACTCACTATGAAATTGGCACTAATCGATCAACACTTAGGTGCACATTTGGAAGTAACATTTATAGAGTGTCAAGCAGGTGGGAGGGGGTGGAGGGGGTGGCTATATTCACACCTAACGGATGTGGTGTGCACTGTCTGGGGGATGAGCACACTTGTAGCTGTGACTCTGGTGGTGCAAAGGCAATTTATGTAACCAAAGCGTTTGTACCCCTTTAATATTCTGGAAAAAGAAATCTGACCTGGATCCCACATCTGCAAAGTAAGGACACCTTACATGAACGAACAGACGCTTTTTCTGCTCAGTTTGCCGATGAACGTCATAGAGCCTTAAGGCATATCCGCAGAACGCCTCCTTTCCCACGCGGGGGCTACCCACGGCCTGGGAGCGCCAGACTGTGGCGTGGGCACTGCCCAGGAATGAAATGCCACTTGCTTTTCCTTAAAAGACTGGCTGAAATTTATGACTCTCAGACTGGGAGTTAGGAAATCATTTAAGATTCCAGCTATTTCTGAAAAAGGCCAATAAAGAAGAAATGCAGCCAACACATTGCCAGAGAAATGACAGAGACTCAACTGTGATGAGGAAGCAGAGCAGGGAGCTGTGAGGACAGCAGGGATCTGGGACAGAACACACCCTGAGGCGGGTACTGGGGGTCCCTGCCTGTCCCCGAGGCTCTGCTCTGCTCTCCCCTTGTCCTACTGGCCTCTCAGCTGTCACTTCACTTGTCTCAGCAAAGGGAAAAACAAGTAGTTCTTTTAAAAGGGAAAGGTAAAGGGAAAAGAACACAAATGATCATCTTCCCCCCACAGCTCAAGCTGTTGATTCTTACACCTGCTCTGCACTCGCCTGTGATGGGCCTTCACAACACACCACGCAGGCAGCAGGCACCCCACACCCACCCACTGGCTGAGCACGACACAGTCTTAATAAACGTTACTTCCACAGGTGTAAGAAAGCCCTTTCTAAACACTTTCAAATCTGTGATTTCACCACCCAACACCCACAGCTTCAGAGCACGCGGCAGACTGCTCTCCGGGCTGCAGACCCCCCAGACCCCCTGTGCTTGCCTCTTTGCAACGTGGCGACCCCTCCTTCCATCCAGTGACAGTCTTTCTCTCCACCCCGAGGCTGGCAAGTCCACGTGACTTGCTCTGGCCAGAGGGACATCAGCACACGTGATGCAAGCAGAGGCTCGAGATGCATCTGCACATGGCGGGCTGCCCTTGGACTATATCGCAAAGAGCCTGAGTTTCTGCAAGGACAAACGCCCCCGCAGAGAGAGGCCCAGCTGAGAGCCAGTTCCCAGACCCAGTCTTGTGAGTGAAGCTATCTGTGACCATCTAGCCCCACCCAGACGAACTGTCACCCGGCTACATCTCACGAGGGGCTCCAGGCACTTCCAGGCCAGACTGCTGATCCATGGAACGTGAGCAAAACTGATGGCTGCTACTTTAAGGCACACAGTTTAGGGGTGGTTTGCTACACACCGACCAAAAGCTGACAGCTTGGCATGGGGGGTACTACCAAGCGCATGTCACCGATGAACAAAACTGAGGCTCAGAGAGCTTGTGAGACATGCTCAAGATCACATGCCCAAGCTGGGACCAAAACTCGGACATTTAAGTCTGGGTCTCAGGTCAGCGTCTACAAGGCAGGGTCCTTTTCCTTGTTCTCATATCTCAGTTGGCCTGAAACTAGAACAAGTACCCTGACACCTTCACTAATTGCTTTTGGAGGTGTTCTCAGTTTCAGAGCAAGTAACTGGGTTCCTCTTACTATGCACCACCCTCTTTTCCCAGAGTGTGCACAGCGTGGGGCCAGGGGCTGTGTATGCTTGCTGGCGATGGGTGGCCTCGCTGCAGCACTGGTTTCTGCGCTGAACTGCAAAGCTCAGGGCGGAATTATCCTTCTTTCTTCTGGGGAGCATCCCTCTTCCCAAAGCATCCCACCTGGGCTTGAGCCCCCAGGATGGCAGCTCTGGTGACGGGTGAGCCAAGTTCACTCTTGGCTAGAGAGGGCCATCCGATCCCCGGCAGCAGCCCTTATTGGAGGCACATTCTGCACATGGTGTCTCAGGTCTCGGCAGCAGCAGCAGCAGCAGCAGCAGCAGCAGCAGCAGCAGCAGCACCAAACATCTGGTTTTAAGTTGTTTTGGCCACAGAGAATTTGCAAGTAGGAGCATCAGAACAAATTCCTCCTGTAGTTCTGAGCACACCCCTGCTCACAAGCACCTGCCCTTGCTTGGGGACCGAGGCAATGAGTCCTCACTCTCATCACCCCAGCCCAGAGTGGTGGCTTTGTTTCAGGCTGACCCATCGCCTGAGGTTCTACAGACTCCATTGTATTTGAGCGTTGTAGAGCCCAGTCAAAAGAGGAAACGATAATTTTTTTTTTTTTTTTGAGACAGAGTCTTACTGTGTTGCCCACGCTAGAGTGCCGTGGCGTCAGCCTAGCTCACAGCAACCTCAAACTCCTGGGCTCAAGTGATCCTCCTGCCTCAGCCTCCTGAGTAGCTGGGCCTACAGGCGTGCGCCTGCATACCTGGCAGGAGTTGTGCACTTGGGCTTGTGGTTTCTGAGGGTCTCATCCTTGGACACAGTCTCAGGCACTGCTGCTGGTGCCGCGGACCCTGTTGGAGCCTGTCTTGCAGCCGGGGGCCTTGATTGAGGGACCACCAGGCCTCACTGCGGAGGGTGGGTGAGGACCTAGATGGCGGCTGTGGGGCCTGTGAGCCCGAGGGCGACTTGGAGCTGCATGCTGTCCTCTGGTCCTTTTGTGGGTCTTCTTGGTGTCAACGCTCACACTCTCTCATGTTTGGCCGAGACCTTTTCTAGGAGCAGCACTTTCGCTTTCAGGTTCAAAACAGTATGAGCTAAAGAATACACCATGGCCAAAGACTCCATGGCTGTCTCACCTGGCCACACTCTTCATTCCATACTAGAACACGACAGGTGAGTCTGCGGAAGCAAGCTGCTCCCAACTGTGTGCAGCTGCGAAGCCTTTTTGGCCAGAAAATCCATGGAGCCCTCTGGGAAGCGCCAGGCCAGCTTAATGAACTTTTACTTTCAGTGTGACTTTTTGAAGTCATAAATTGGTTATTTAGTTGGGGAAAAACCCAAACCCAGCAGCCTGAGCCTTCTGAGCCTGGTTTGTGCAATGGCGACGTGTGGGACGACCACCATCACATGCCACCTCCGGAGCTGGCTGTGTCCTGAACCTCCGCTACGGCCCGCCGCTGCCCACCCTGCACGGCGAGGTCCGAGGAAGATGGGCCTGGGGGCAGCCCGGTGAGCTCACCTCTGCCTGCTAAATGCACGCGGGGGCTGCGTACACTTCCTCCCAGTGTTTGGCAGGGGCCAGCCAGCGCCCACAACCCTCTCGTGTGTCCTCATCTGGAATCTAATGCTTGAAATCTGGAGTCTTTCTGTCTTCTACAGCTCAGGTAAGAAGCTTCCGTGCTCTGCCCACACCACCTGTCACGCTGCTAGTGTCCCTGGGTGGCCAGGAGTTCGAGGTGACCTCTGGGGAGAGCAGGGGCCTCACTTACCCCCCGCCTGTGCCTCCGTTCTTGCTGAAGTGCGTGCGCGGCTCGCTGGAGGCCAGCTTCAGCAGCTCCGTCCACTCTCTCTCCCACTCCTCCTCCGTGTACACCAGCCCTGACTGGCACAAAGGGCAGTGGGAGGAGGTGGGGGTGGGCCCAGCGGTGCTGCCCCGTCTCCTCACCCTCCCCACCAAGGCAGGCCTGGGCCAGCTGCGCCGACTGTCCGGCTCGGTCCAAGCCCCACCAGCACCCAGGCTGGGCACACGTGTCAGTGGCCACTGCCTCCCCGCTCCTTGCTGTGGGCAACATAGTTTCAGAAACCCCAGTCTCTAATTTTAGAGCTATTGGGAGTCCACCCACCCACAAAGGTCATTCCCATGGTGTGGGACAGAATCAACATTCCTGTGCATGCACCTAGCTCAGGGCTGGCCATTAAAAAGTTGACAGGGATAACAGGCCAGTTTCAATCAGAAAGCGGGCAGAGTCTTTTTCCAGGAGGGCAAAGCGATAATGTTCACCATGGCCAGGGATGACTGGGATTTTCTTTAGACTGAGCTCACACATCGTGGCTGGGGCCGTGGGTTGCACCGACAACGGGTGATCATGCAATTCATTGCCCAAGATCGGGCACTTTGGGGAGTGAAGGTGGATGGTCTTCATAATTACACCTCAAGGAGGTGTGAGTGGACACGTGGTCGCAGTCTGCTGGGGCCGTGCTATTGTGACAGGGATCCTCTTCCATGGGCCAAAGTGTGGAAATGTGGGCTTGGGCCTGGGGCCATGCTCTGGATTCCACCAGGGCCTGAGGCTGTGCCTGGTGTGGGTCCCGGGCTCCAGCCACGCCATCAGATACCAACCTCCTTGTTCTGCTGCGTCTGCTGCCACCTCCACCTCCGCTTCAGGGCTTCCCTCTCGGCCCCTGTCCGCATCATGGTGTAGAGAGCTTTCCGCAACACCAGGTCCCGGTCGTGAAAACCCCACATTCCTGTAGCCAGAGGCCATGGGGAGCAGAGGAGAGAAAGGACGTGAGGAGGGGATGAGCTAGAGGTGACTCAAACCACCCTGACCCACTGGGCTGGCCTCCCGTGTCTGCACGCACAAAGGTACCTCCTTAATCAGCTGCTCCATTTTCGTCATTAGCTCATAATTCCCCTCCACCCTTTTTCCTGAGGGACCTAATGGTCACCGTCTAGGTCTTGCATTCGGGTGGGAGACTGCCTAGGGGGATAAGTTTGTGATGTGTCCTCACATAGGGCCTTTAGCATCCCGGCTTCCCCAGGGTCTCCCACATCCGATGTCTGTAGCCTTGGGGCATCTCAGCTTCCTGACAAGCAGAGTGTCAGTGGACACCACTGCACACACCTGGCCCAAGAGAGCTTCCCAGGGAGACGGTCTCACCCCTGCTGGGTGTCGAGGGCACATACAGACAAACTAGCCGTCTCTGAGCGTGTGCCCTAGGCGGCTCAGATGAGGTCAAGAAACCCAACCCACGGGAGCAGCACCGAAGAGAGAGGCAGCCCTGGCCACAGGGAACTCATTCATTCATTCATTCATTCTTCAAGGTGCTGAGAATATGCATGGCAGCGACCACGACACGACACACTACGTTCCTAAAATCTCATGGAACACACACTGTGGCAAAGTGGGAAGTGAGGCAGCCATGAAGTTAGCATGTAGTGTATGATATCAGGAGTGGTGGGTGTATCTGTTACAATGTAAATGGAGACGTCATCAGCTGGAGCAAAGGCCCCAGTGCGTGACAGAGGGAGCCGAGTGGATGTCCCAGGCACAGGGAAAGGCCAGGGACAGGCCCAGAGGGGCAGCCCATGGGGTGTACTTGAGAAAAGGCAAGAGGGAACGGTGGCTAGAGCCAGGATCAGGGGGCCGAGGCAGAGAGTGAAGGGTGTGCTTGCTGGGAGCCTCAGGAAGGATTTCAGAAGAGGAGCAACGTGAGCTGACTGATGTTTGTAAGGCTCACGCTGACTGTGCATCCTTGGACAATCACTAAGGACTGCCGCAGGCTTTCTAGCAAGCGAGGCCTTTGCCTCTTTGTACAGGATGGAAGGGGGTGAGTGGCCATCACTGCTCCTTGCTCATCCTCAGGCCTGTGTCAGCTGCCTCCTGGGACTCCCCAGGCAGTCTCTGCTCCTGCAGAGAAGGGCTCTTGGTCCCACGCGTGTCTGCCTATAAGCCTGGCTCCAGGATTGCTGTCATCATTTCTGTGTGTGCCCCCAGCCCTAGCTCAACGGCAGGCCTGGTCCTCAGGTTTCCAAGGAGCACTGCTGGTGAATGTCACATGGCCGCTTTGGGCAGTCCTGGTCCTGTGAAGTTTAGCTACATGAGCACAGAATGAAAACAAAGCACTGGGATAAAAGGAACAATTGGTGATGAAGTCTGGGCTCACTGCCGCGCCGGGGACTCTCAGAGGAGCCCTGGGGAGTCTCGGACCAGCCTCCCTGCAGGTGGAGCGAATGCAGCCTGAGGGAGGCTCTCCCCTTCCAGGGAGGCCTGGGGGCCGCTGTGCTCACGGGGGAAAACCTGCCGTCAGGGGACACCAGCACGGTGTGGATTTGAGAGATTTCTTCTTTTGGTAAAATACGTTCAATAATAGGGGAATAGTTAGCATTAACTATTATGATGAAATACAACCTAACTACTAAAATCATGTGTTTGGAGCATAATAGCATGGAAAATTCTCAATTAAATTTTGAAGGGAAAATGTTGGATTCAAACACAGGAAGATCATCATTTCACTCGAAGAACAGATCAAAGTGTGGAGGACAACATACCGCACTGTTAAAAGTGGCCGTGGCCGGGTGGTGAAATTACCGATTTTCATGTTCTCACCAAGATGCATGTGGAGTACTATTATAATGCCAACGAGCACGACGTGCTCGCCGTGACTGGGGAGGAAGCAGGTGGGAGGGCATCTCTGCCTCTCCCACTGTGGGTCAAGCCTGTGGAATGTTCCTCTTGCTCTCGGTCTGCAGCCTACTCTGGGCACTGCTGGGCTCCTCCCAGACCCTGGTAGGTTTCCCTCGAAGCCCTTTATAGCCTCATCTTGGTCCAAAGAAAGGTGTCGGGGGCTGGCCCTTGCTCTGGGTTTGCCCGGGGAAGCGTCTTTCACCAACAAGGACCACATTCCTGTCTGAGGGTCCTGTCTCCTGGAAAGACTCTATCGTCCAGGGCTGACGAGGAACAACTGGCCCTGACGTCAGGAACCCTGGCGCAAACTCAGACTCACCTGTCAGAACGGATTCAGCCTTGAACCTGTGAGGCTGGGCCTAGAAGGGGATAATTGAGCTTGCAGAAAGTCTACTATGACCCTTAGTCATCCAAATATTGCCAGCCACGCCTGCAGGTGCAGCTTTTTGCGAGCAGGAAGCTCATAGCTCCATCAGAAAAGGTTGCTAACTCTCAGCTGTATATTGTAACTGTGCTGATTCCCCCATGATTCACCCAAGCAGTACCTACGTCTGTCTGTCAGTCAGGGCTCTGCGGTGCTCTGGGAATCCCCTGCCCAGAGCTCATAACCAGTTGTTCCTTTTGAGCCCAAGCCAACTACTGATGGCTGTCATCACGATGGCTCCGCTTCTTCCCAAGCTCATGTACCACTCTCCAAACTTCCTTGAGTCTCCCCTAGCTCAGCCCTGCCTCCAAACACCCTGTGCATTCCTGCCTCTATGCTTTATCCATGTGGTCTCCCACAGGGAATGTCTTCTCTTCTATTCTTTTAAGTTCTTCAAATCTCAGTAAAGATCCCACCTCCTCCAGAAAGTCCTCTTTGATTGCTCCTCACTCCAGGCCACTATTTCTAATTCCTAACCCTGAAGCCTCAAATTCAAGGCCTCCTTCTATCATGACAGGTCTCTTCTCGTGTGTATTCTGTCTTTCCACCAAGTGTGAGCTACTTGACAAAATCGGTCAGGATTGTTGGGCTCCATGTCTTAGGGACTCTTCCAGATGACAGTGACATAGGTGCATATGTCTGTGCTTTAATAATGCACTGAACAGGCCTGGAGCCCTGCCACCCTCTGTCTGTGCTGTGGAGCTTACCCAGTGAGGCGGCATGTAAAAGGCAGTTCCCATCCCCTGTCGTGGCCAAAGGAAGAAGCCGTTTACAGCTCGTGCACACAGTGGACCACCAGTTCAGGCGACCTGGAACAGAAGCTCCCTTTAGAATAGAATCCCAGAAAAGGTAGGAAACATTGGGAGTGTATTTGCTAAGTAGGTACAAACATTGGTGAAATATTTTCTAGAGGATTTCCGTAGAAAGGTAGAATATTATGGCTACTTTTTTCTCAAATAAAATATAGATTTATTTTTTCCCCTGAGATAAGAAATGGTCAAATCCTCCCATCACCTAGCAAGAGGATTAAGAAACACAAAACCAAAGCCTTTGCTCCTTGGATCTGGGACTATATTTTACACAAATTTTAAAGTTTATCTTTAATTTCCTTGAGCACATTTTCTCCTCCTGAAAGTAATTTTTTCTTCAATCATCCCTTTTTTTGATGCATATGTACCTTTGAAAGTATGTTTTATGTTTTATTTAATACATCAAAACCATTACAGCTACTTAGGTGTAGTCATGTTAAATTTCATTAACGCTTACATCTAGAGACTTCTGGGAAGATAGAATAGAGGTAGTTTTCCTCATTCCTCCTCCTAAGTGCAACTAAAAGCTCTAGACATTATGTACAAAATAATATAAGAAGACTCTGAAAAGTGTAGAGAAGGTGGCAGACTGGCTAGGGACCTCAGGACCTGAGGAACAACATAATGGTAGTTTCCCTGGATTTCTTATATAGCTCACAAATAGAATGTAGAGAACAGAAGGAATAATCAGTAAGTGTAAAGGTAGAACCTAAGAATTACCCAATTTGATACTGGAGAGACTGGCAACCTAGAAAAAACAATGAGAGCAGACAGGAAAAAAAAAAAAAGAAGAAAAAAAGGAAAAGGAAAAGCATGTTCCCTTTAGACAGAATACCAGGAAAGGGGCAGCTAAACAAGATTGTAACTGCTTAGACCTTAACTACTCTATTCCACCCAAACACCACATGGGAATCCAAATTAAAAAATATAATACCATTTACAATCACTCAAAAATTTAAATACTTAGGTATGGATCCAACATAACCGGTTTAATATTTGTATACTGAAAACTATAAAATGCTGATGAAATGAACCAAAGATCTAAACAATGGACATACCATTTTCATGAATTAGAAGACTCTTAACATAGTAAAGATATAAATTCTCTCCAAATTGATCCATGGGTTAAATGCAATCCCTATCAAAATTGTAGCAAGTTTTTTTGTAAAAAGGAAATTATTACCAATCTAGAATTCTGTACCTTAGGTAAATAAAAAGAGTGAATTTTTTACCATTACACTTGAAAATATTAAAGGCAGAAGAAAAATGATCATGGAAGGAACCATAGTAAACAAAAGGAATAAAGAGATTTGAAAGGGCAAATATGTTGGTAAATATAAATAAATATTGACTGCTTAAAGCAGTATTAGTAGTGTCTTTTGGGGATTAAATTATATGTGGAATTAAAACATGTGATAGCAATAGCACAAACTATGGGAGTATGTAATAAATGACACAAATTCTAAGGTCTTTACATTGACCAGGAAGTGGTAAAAGCCAACCTAAGGTAAATTCTAATAACTCAAAGATGCATTTTGCAAATTGTAGGGTAACCACTGAAATCAAACAAGTTAATAGAAGGGATAACAGAATGATAAACATCCTCAGATAACTCAAAAGAGTACAAGAGAGAGGAAAAAAGAAAAACAACAACATCAACAACAGAACAAACAGCAAGATAATAGATTTAGATTTAAACCAAAATATACTGGTATTTATGTTCAATGTAAATAAATTACATACTCCAATTAAAAGACAGAAAGTTTCACTTATGCATTATGAACAAGTTCTGAAGATCCAATGTGTATAACATGGTGATTATAGCTAATAATACTATATTGTATACTTAAAATTTGCTAAGAGAATAGATCTCAAATGTTCTTATCACACACATCACGATGTGAGGTAATGGTTATGTCACCTAGCTTAACTGTAGTAATTATTTAACAATGTATATCAAAGCATCGTGTTATACAACAGAAATATACACAACTTTTATTTGTATATTTGTATAATTTAATTATATATTGTACATGTGGAAAAAATAAATAAAAATTAAAAATGTTACAGATACAAGAAAAAGAGATAAAGATTGTCAGCCTTGCTTATAAAACAACTATATGCTGCTGACAAGAGACATATAAATATAATAACACAGAAATTTAACAGTAACTATATAGGAAGAAAAAGATATACCATTCAAGACTAAGCAAAAGGAATGCTGGTGAAGTTCTATTGATATTGGATGAAGATGACATTATTAAAGAATAATTAATAACAGTTGATAATTGCTAAAGAGTTATGATAAGTAATCAATTCATTTGGAAAATATGACAATGCCAAATTTGTATGCACCTAAAACTTATCCGAAGAACATATAAAATGAATATTGATAGGATCAAAAGAGAAGCAGATAAACCCACAATCAAAATTGGAGATTTTAACAGAAATCACTTGATAAATGATAGAATTAACAGACCAATAAAACCCAGTAGAGATTAAACATAATGAAAGACCTTGAACCAACTGACATATACACAACACTGTACCTATGAGCCACAGAATAAATATATGTTCTTTTCAAATCACATGGAAAATTCTCCAGAATTGACCACATGATGGGGCCATAAAGAAAGCGCCAACAAATTACAAAAGATTTGAAATCATTGAGCGTATGTGCTTTGACTACAGTAAAAGTAAGCTAGAAATCAATGAGAGACAACTAAAAAAAGCAGAAAACCCCAGATATGTTGGGAATTATGTAGCATCCTTCAAAGAACTCATGAATCAAAGAAGTCACACAGGAAATTAGAATATATTTTGAACTGAATGATAATAAATATGAGTTATCAAAATGTGTGGGATATAATAAAGCCATGTTTATAGGGAAGCTTAAGTAATAGTTTTAAGTGCATATATTAAAAAAGAAAAAAGCCTGGAAAATAAATATTGCAAATGTCCACAAAGCTAGCAACAGCAATTTGACCTAATATATGTAGGCTGAAGTAGAAAAGGAATCAGTGGTACAGAAAACAAACATAAGTCAGAGCCAAAAGTTGGTCCTATGGAAAAAGGAACACAACTGTTACCCTTAGCAAGACTTACCAGAAAAAGAGAAAGAACAAATTTTCAATATCACGTATAAAAAACAAAACATCATTACATTTTCTACAGACATTAAATATAATCTATATATAAACACGTATATATACGTATCTTATATATAATTGTATGACAACCCATTTGAAAATGTTAAATAAAAGGGACAAATTTCTTAAAAAACACAATTCACCAAAATGGATTGACGGACAACTAGAAAATATATATTGCTCTTTATCCTTTAAAGAAACTGAGTTCATAATTAAAAACCTTGCCCCCAAAGAAAACTCTAGACCCAAAAAGCTTTAGCTCTGAACTTCTCCACACATCGAAGGAGAGAACAGAGAATAGAAAATCTGAGAACTTTCCCCAACTTGTTTTGTGAAGGCTGTACAACTTTGATACCAAAACACGCCAGCGACATTACAGGAAAGGAAGATGACAAGTCAGTCTCTCTCATTAATAAACATGACAACAATTATAAACAAAATTGCTAAATAGAAAATATTTAGCACATAAATCCAGCAGTACATTAAACAATCACCACATTGCCAACATTAAAGTTGGATTTATTCCAGGGATAGAAATTGGCTTAGCATTCAAAAATAATCCATTGGCAGTCTCCTGCTTGCAGGAGAGATGGAGTAGCCCAGGGCAAACCTGCCCGTCTGCCTGTGAAAAAAGCGATCAAATACAGCAATCATCTTTGGAGGGGCAGCTAAAAGCTGCAGAGGCACCTTGACCATTTCTGGCCACGTTGCTTTTTTCTTTTGCCTAATGGCAACCCCAGGCTGGCCTATGTGGTACACCCTCCAGGGGCAGTCCAGCGGAAAGGGGGTTTAAGGGATATGGAATTAATTATGATTCAGTTTTACAAAAAATAGCAATGTTTGAACAGATGATGGTCAAGAATTTTCCAAATTTGATGAAAGACAGAGATTTTAGAAGGTCTGTAAACCCTTATAAGAGTAAATACAAAGCAAACCATAGCAAAGCATACAGTAAAATCATTGACAAGTAAAGAGAAACTCTTAAAAGCAGAGAAAAAATATATAACGTGGAACACTAAGATAGAAGTCTATACACAATGGGATGAAAACATGAAAGCACTGAGAGAAAATAACCTGCGCTCTAGAGTTCTGTATGCAGGGAAATTATCCTTCAAAAATGAAACTGCTAGAGATACAAGGTAACTTCTCAATCTGATACAGGTGTCTTATGAAAACCCTCTGGCTAACATGATACTTAACGGTGAGGTACCGAGTGCTTTCAACCTGAGGCAGGAAGCACTACAATACTGATGAAGTCTGAGCCAGTGCAATATGAAGAAGAAATAAAAGGCATAAAGATGAGAAAGGAATGACTGAAACTGTATTTCTTAATAGATGGCATGATTTTATGTAGAAAATACTTAGGAATCTACCAGAAAACTCCTAGCCCTAATAAGTGAATTTAAATTTAGCAAGATCTCAGGACACAAGATCAATAAACAAATATTACTGTATATTAGCAAGAAACAATTAGAAAAATGAAATTAAAAACAAAATATTTAGGCATACATTTAATGAAAGATATGTGATATCTAAACTGAAAACTATAGAACATTCCTGACAAAATATAAAGAAGATTTAAATAAGTAGAGAGATTTATCATGTATATAGATTGGATTCCTTATTGATATTATATCAAATTATTCCCAAATTAATCTATAGACTTAACATAACCCCAATCAAATCCCAGAAGTTACATTTTAAGAAATTGATAAACTGATTCTAAATTTACATGGATGTGCAAAAAAACCCTAGAACAACCAATATAATCTTCAAGAAGAACAAAGTTGGAGCACTTATAGTCCCTGACTTCATAACTTATTATAACTCCATAGTAATCAAGATAGTGCAGTGTTGATTAATAAACACAAATAGATTAATGGAACAAAATACAGAGACCAGAACAGAGCCACACAGTTATGGTCAAATGATTTTCTATGAAGGCTACGAGGGCTTTCAATGGGAAAAGGAAAGTATTTTTCAACACATGGTGCTAGAATTATACATGGAAAAAAAACCTTCAATATCTACTTCACACCATAACACAAACTAATTTGAGGTGTATCACAGACATAAATGTAAAAACTAAATTTATAAAGATTCATAAATCTAAATATAAAAGCTAAAAGTATAAAGTATCTCAAAACTAATACACCTGACTTCATCAAAACAAAAACAAATCTGTCTATTAAATTACACCATTATAAAATTAAAAGGCAAACCTCAGACTTGGAGAAAACATTTGCAAAATATATATTTGAGAAAGGATTTGTAACTATATATATATTAGGAACTCCTACAAATTAATAAGAACCATATAATCAAGCCTAATAAAAATAGGCAGAGGACTTACAAAGATATTATACTTCACTGTTGAAGGATTTACAAATGGTCAAAAAATATATGAAAACAGGCCCAATGTTTTAGTCATCAAGGCAGTTCAAATTAAAACCACAATGAGTCCTTGTTTCACACGCTACTAGAGTGGTAATATTAAAAAGACTGGGAAGAGCCAGTGTTGGGGATG